>NW_020272843.1:642715-1026018 GCF_003268045.1 Sipha flava
TATATATATATATATATATATATATATATATATATATATATATACAATATATGGATTAATATATATACTTACACGTAAACATTTATTTTTGCTGATTTCAACTTTTTAAAATTTAAATTTAAAAATCCTTTCTTAGAGCGCGGCGAAATTGTAATATAAATCTATCCTCAACATTTTAAGTCCATAACTCTAATAGATTCGGCTCTGCGTTAATCAGGGGGACATTTTAGTTTATATATATATATATATATAGATTTATTAATTCTACTTATTAATTTGTGTTCAAAAAAAAAAAAAGATTATCT
Source organism: Sipha flava (assembly GCF_003268045.1). NCBI lineage: Eukaryota > Metazoa > Arthropoda > Insecta > Hemiptera > Aphididae > Sipha > Sipha flava. Next base: position 643,021 of record NW_020272843.1, read on the forward strand.
TTGATTTAAAAAAATTTTGCAAAGGCTTATGGATTCCGTGAAGGTCAAACAAAATATAATACTGGACACTTATTTAAGTATATTTTATCATTGACAGAATATCATTCATCTTTCATTTTATTAGTATTTTTTCTAAATTTCATTGCACTTTTTTTATACGCGAAGTTTGAATATTTTTACACATTCTAGTTCAAAAAATACACCTTTAACCATCATTTTACATCAATCTTCATGACTTTTTCCTATCGACTTGTTATTGAAATAATAATCAATCAATCATTTTTTGTATGCTTCTATTCACGATTGTGCTAAACTCAAATTATTTTTACATTTTCTTTGCACATTACTTCATAGATGTGCGTACAATATTTTTACTTAATCGAGTAATATTTTTATCAGTGTACGCTATAACATGTTTTTCCATCCATGGTTCACTGCTTTGTTTTATTTCATATTTGTGCTTTGACCAATACAATGAAACGCATTATTTATTCATATTAAGTTGTCATGTACTCCATTCGCGCAATTAAAAAATTGGTTAAAATTCATGGGAAATACTAAAATTTTTATCATAAGAGGTAATTTCCAAACACAATGTGTAGTACGAGAATAAAATAAGGTTCTCATCTGTTAATTATATTCGTTTGAATGAAAAAATGCCAAGATCCGATAGAAATGTTATATAATTTAAATATGTCTGTCTAATGCAATAATTTAAAAATAATTAAATATGATACACTACGTTAAATTAATTACTTTATCGTGCATGACATCTATGATGTTTGATGTTATTAATTAATTAAATTATAGTAGTCATTAGTCGAAAATTAATTATTTCCAGAGAACAAGTAATAAAACAATTCCTTTTATAATAATACTTGTACAAAACTTTGTACATTGTATTATAGTATTTAGGTAAGTATTTTATATTTTAAAAATAGCTGAAACTATTTATTTCATAATGCATTTTTTGTTGTTTTTACTGTGAATCATTTATATTAATTTATATTAACGTTAAATGTTAAACTTTTAATGTGAACATTATCACTGGATAAAAATTGTAATAGACTCTCGTTAAAAAATTAAAATTATTTCTTACAAATTAAGTAATTGCAGTAAGGCAAATAGTTATTCGTTAAAAATAAAAGTAAAATATGTAATCTATCATAACACTTTTCAATATGATTTGTAATTCGTTGAATCATTGCCAATAAAATATTTGTGATATCAATTTATTTCTATTGAAGTTTGTGTAATATAATATAATGATGCAATCTAGTTAATGCTACTATTTGCTATTGATTTAAATTTGGAAAGTGCTTTTCGTTGATTTTATTGTGTATTATAGTGCTTAACTCCGATTCATATTTATAATATTCTCTCAATTTTATAAAAGGCGAGGTCCTTTTCAGTGCATTCTAGATACTTGTAACTTTTGACTTTTGTTGTTTAACATTATATTATCTTCACCACGTTCTAATTTTTATCTGTGAATTCTAGTTGTTAATGATAACTGTGTTGTATATGTTTATTGTTGAATTTTTTTTTTTTTTGAAAAAGAAACGTACATTAATTTGCATTGTACTGTTTTGGTTTTCAAGTATCTTTGTCTTTAAAATAAAATAGAACCGTTTTATATTTAATGGTTGGTTATTTTCTAGCCAAAGGAGTCCAGAGACATTTCTTCTTATTCATATTTTAATTGACATAGTGGTCAAAATTACGTAATACTGTAATGGCATGTAGTATACTTTTGGTTTGGACTTGCATATTATCGACCTAATTATAATTTATGTTAATTTTGGAAATTTTTATGCAATTTTGTCGATTTAATTACGTACTTGAATTATGAAATATTAATACAAAAAAAAAAAATCATAGAAATATGCTTACAAAAGATTATCAATTTTTAAATAGTAGAATGTGATTTCATAGAATTTTATTGCTACAGTTATTTTGAAGTACATGCATCACAAAAGCTTGAACAAGTATGCTTCGATATATTAGCAGTTTTGAAAATTATTTTTTTATAGAAATTATTGGAAGTAGATACTGCTACGCAGGTATTTGAATTACAAGAATTATATGCATTTTAGTTGGTGAAGAATCGTGAAAGTAATCCAATATCTATATTAGAAGGTTTTTATTTATATTATCAATTATGAATTGATAGTAATAAATTATACTGAAAACATATTATTCTACAAGATACAAAATTAGTCATACCATGGTTGGTCAAAATACATATATATAGTACATGGGATTAAATTAATATTAAATACTGTTACACATATTTTTAGGCCTAAAAGTTAATTTCATTGAAGACATCGTTTTAAAATAGGATTTTTCATTGATTATGATATGGTTTCAAATACCTTTAATATTCTACAAAATTTGATATACTTTCAAATAAACTTTTGTTTATACGAATACAATATATTCTGACGTCATAATGAAATAAAAGCTGATTGTTTTTCATTGGTAAAACTTTCTGGGACGTTCAGATATCCTGTATAATATTAATATATAAATATACACAGAGCTGTTTGTTGAACACGCTTATACCATTTTAAGCTTAAATAATGTATGCATTTAAATTTTGTATTTTAAAAATAATACCAGCTAAAACGGCGTGCAGGCTTAATTCATAATTCAAAATGCAGAACGTTTTTGTACTGTATTTACAAATATAAGATGGTTTATTTTTAATAAAAATACAATACAATAAATGAATAGATATATAGAACGAATTAAACGACACACACAATAATTATAACGTACGAGTATATACAATGTATATTATACATATATAATACTACTTGTATATTAAACTAATAGTATACAACCTGAAAGAATAGTCCGTGGTCGATATATTTAGTCACCTAGAGTCGGTATTCTATAAACCGAGCAAAAATATGTCAGTCTAAGCTCACCAATCACCCGGGATGTAGTTTAGATCTCGATTCGAATAAATTGTCCATATGAATTAAGATAATAGGGATGTAATACGAATAAACGCTAGATGGGATGATTTTTAATAGGACTGCTGGGATGTACTTACTCGAAGGTCTTCACGCAAAAGTCTAAATAAGGACTTTCACCGATCATAACCCGAACAATAAAGTATAGCTTAAGTTTAATCAAGAATTTGTAATCAAAAATCTTATTAGAACTCTAATTACTATTAGGAAGATATATATTTTCTAGATTATACATACTTTTCAATCCTTTGTTTTTCAGATATAATATTTTGTTTGGGTATTGAATGCTCCAGTTTGAAATGCTAATTTATAGGACAGTATACGAAATTAAACACAAAGTAATAATGATATTCGTCCTTTTTACCATTATTTAAAACGGTTTTTAGTGTTCAATATCAAATATATACTCGTGTGTTTAAACCTTGGTATAAAATTGTCATGGAAAACTAGCTAATCGATCCTATAATGTCTTATGCATAGTAGTATTGAGTTAATGATTTTATATTTGATAAAAATAACTTCCGTTATAGATCGATATTTGCTTTTAGGATAATCAAATATTCAAATTAACTTATATTTTGTTAGTAAGACTTGAAAAAAAAAGAATGGTAAATATAGAAAGATATTTGTATTGGAATAAAAGTAGGTAAATAAAAATTTCACTATACATAATGTAATGTAATAACGACAAATACTAATAAGTATAATTAGATTTAATAATTTGAGTGTTAAAACTTGTTATACACATTAAATAGATGAATAATGTTTATACAATTAAATAAAGTATCTATTATAAATAATTAAAAACGGATCTAAAAGTTAATTCAAATTATTAGTTTATATTTAACAATAGATTCTAATTTAATCGATTGAACGATATAGCATTTATCTATGCGTATGTGAAAGTGAATTACACACAAGTTTAAATCCCAGATATTGACAATACCAAAAACTGTGTTTGGTAAACTGATGATTAAAAATATTTTTTATAAAATTGTAAAAAATTCGCTTAGTGATTCCGTAACTTATTTTAATATTTTCTATTAATAATTATCACTATTTACCTTATTTTTCAGTTATGATCTGTCTTAGTAATAAAAAAAATATTTGTAACAATGAGAAATGCATCAAATATTATTTTTCATTATTAAATGTTGTTATAACATATATTTTTCAATCTTAAAAATGTCCTAATAAAATATGATAAAAATAATTTTAATTTTTCAATTGAAATTAATAGACTCGATTAAAAATAGAATAAAATTTATATCTAAATGAGGAAATCATGGTTTTTATTTTTTATTTTATTTATATATTTGTGTGAGTTATTGAACCAATTAAAATTCATCAAAACTCAGATTTATAGCTCGATGTTTTTAAAAATTTATATTTTGAGTATTTTAATATTGTTTAGATTTATTGAAGCAAAAACCGAAAGAGTATTGACTTTATACATGGATACATCGGTAGATAGATTTATATTACATACAATATAAACGAATGGAGATTCCCTAATAACGATTTTTTTGTCATAGTAAATTCATAGTAGAGTCATAGTTAAGACATGATCAACATACGAGTACAATGTAATCCAGTCATTTGCCGCCGTCGCCACACAGTGGTCTTAAACATCAATTTAGACGGTAAAAACCCCATGTTTGAAATGTTAATTTTTTAATATTTTTTTTTTGTTTATAGTGTATAAATAGACATCCTAAGGAATCTTAATACGAAGTTTGAAGTTCCTATGTATAAATCAACGGGACTTACAACATTTCTTTTTAAATATTTTATCGTAAAATCGCTATTTTATCGAAATATTTACTTTTTTTCATGTATTTTTTTCTCGATTTAATATGGCACTGGATATATTTAATTTTTGAAAACGTCTGTTCACATAAGTAGAGCTAAATAATGAAATCATTTCACGTGCGTATTTTTTCAGATTTAGAATAATATTGACAAAATATTAGGTAAATTTCGCGGGCTGATTTGAAAAGCTTTACGGGCTGGAGGTTGGAGACCCTGGGTTAGACTTTTTTATTTTAATTATGTTTCATGTGTACGTGACGAATGAACCGTTATTTATATAACAAAAATAAATAGTACAGTTTTTACAACGCATAAAATGCGTATTTTATCGTAATTGTTATATTTATTTACTGTGTTACTGTATGTAACTTAGATATTATTCTAAAATTACGTTCATTTTTGTTGTATATTTTTAATAAAACTAATAATGCTATACCAATAATATTGAATTATTTTTAGAGACTTTTTATAAACAATAAATAGTTTTTTTATTTTCATAAAATACGAAATATACTAATCATGTTCAATATATTAATAATTTAACTAAACCATTTTATATTATGAGAACGATATTAAGACAGTAATATATACACTATATTAATAAATATCAAATATACCAACTGAAGTTTGGTTGATTTTGTTGGGTACCTTAATTAATTTTCTCTAGTTAATTAAAATAACGTATTATAATCATGTTAATTATAGTTCGTAATTATTATTAAATCGAATAATAATAATTAAAATGATCACTATTCAGTTATTTAATAATATAAGATATTATATCGTTTAGTATAATACAATTATCATCATGTAATGTAATTCTATATTGGTTAGAAAGGTCAGTGTAAATTATTTTCTTTAGAAAAAATGAGAATATATCATACAATAAGTTTTACAACATGTTAGATATTAATTAAATATTAATATTTACGAAAATAACGCGTATAAAACTTGAAACACTTATGGATTTAATAATTATTTAAAAATTAATTTTTATATTAATTTCGCAATTATTTTAAATTAATATTTCATATTGATTTTATTTATTTATGTAAATTAAAATATTAGAAAAATACTTAGACTACCTATATTGATAACTAATTGATAATTGGCATACGAAATAATGAAATATTCATCTTTTATACCTATCAAATTGTATTCGTTGTCATACAACATATAATTTAATATTGACTCATATATAAAGTTATTATTATAACATTAATGTGACATTTTTTTTCTTTATGATAACTTAATGTAGTGAGCCAAATTTATAATACAATATACATAGTAGCAGACCTTCAGTTGACCATTAATCACGTCATTGTAACGTATTATTCCATGGTTTGTACACCACGTAATCCTTTCAACCGCATCAAAACTCATTGAATCAATGTGATTTCTACATTCTACTCTTACATTATCTCACCTGTCTTTTATGTGATGGATTGATAACACTATGAATATATTAAAAAAAAAAAAAAAAATAAATAAATAAAAATAAAAAAAATTAAATATGCGTTGTGATTAAGTGGGGTTTTAATATTTATAAAATAAATCATTTATTTTAATTCAATTTTCATGGTTTTAAGTGATTGATTAAAAGAGAAAAATACATTTGACTATATTAAAACAGAAAACTTCTTAGTGCAGAAAGTCTTAACACCGCGAACAAAATAGACATAACTCACATAATAGTTAAACAGTTAATAAAATGTCAATAGTAGAAAAACTAAGGAAATATTATCTACGAGATCTCTCTTTCGTATAATTATACAAGCTTAACTTAGATCAGCAAACGATTTGTTTTAAATTAAGTAATGATATCATTCAACAAATAAGAAAATTAGCTATGTATAACAATATGAAACGATGACTAATTATTTCGAAAATATAGAAAATAACTTTGAAAATAATAATTTTTTTAAGGAGTAGAAAAAAAAGACACATATTATAAAACCTACACTATTATTTAATAGATTGTCTTTGTGGTGAATAGTATTCTTCTGTTGTGCACAATGTGTACTTCTATATTTAAAAGAAAAAGTAAAATTAATGAGATTTAAGTTTCTAATTTGATTTTCTCATTTGACTCACTCTTTATTTAAATTTTAAATATTTACACTTGTAAATAATCAAATACCGGTTCGATGTTTGATTTTGGTTTCATTAAAATGTACAGAATAATGTTTTCTATTTATGAACATGAAGCTAAAATATTTACGTTGCCACTACCAAAAATGCCGTGCATTATTAATTTTAATCTACGAAATTACAATTTAAAAAAAATAGATAAAAAATACCAATATTTATCAAAAAGTGATTGTGAAACATTAAAGAAATTACTCTTCCTAAATATAATTTACTTTAAAATATTAAACGATTACAATAAATTTCATTGCATGTTCGTTGATCTGCACACACCAATTATATCTGTAATAATTTTATTTCGATTTTATTTCGGAATAAAATTCAATGTATTCGTCGTGCTAAGCGAGTATGAGAAATAGCTTTGCGCGCAAAAGTAATGTAATTATTACGCCAGTATTTGAAATGAATCATTTTGGATGTAATATGTATATTTAAGAATAAACGCTTTTAACCGCGAGTCGCACGATTGAAAATTTCGCGAGCCGTTTTTCATTTTTATCACTTAATGTAAACACTATTTTCATCGAACAGCGTGAAACTTGAAGAGATGGAATAGGGAGGAAGGTATTTTATTTTTATACGTTTTTCAAAAAAATATAATGAACAGCGAAAGTTTCTGTGTCTCACGTCGAGTTTCGTGGTGCGAAATCTTAAACGGTCGAGGTCTAAGAATTTAAACGGGTCAAAGTTTTCGGAACCGGAAAACTTGTTTCGAATAGGACGCTTTCGTTCCTCGTGTGCGCACTATCGTTTTAAGATCGAGCTTTTGGGCGACGGTCGGCGTGGGGCAGGGGAAATATAATACCTAGAGCCCGAAAACGTTTCCGGATCGCGTTCATATTGAATGAACATCCGCCGCCAACCAGCTGCATGTGCCTGTTCGTTAGCGGCGACCGAACAAACTCGTGTGAAATAAGTTTATTTGGGTAATTTCATTGTGCTGTTGTTTATTGAAATGGAAACCGATGTGAAAACGATTTTCCGTTTGTAAACTTTCCGTTTTGCGCAAAGTATACGACTGTTGACGCGTGAAAATCACCGAAATATCGGCAAATAATATCGTGCGCAGCGTCGGTGGTTCAACACTTATTAAAAATAAATTCATAATTAACTTTTTGTTAAGATAAGAGAATAAGCTATTGTTGAATATTTGGCCAGAATATCATAAGCATTAACTGATTCAATATCCATGCATGGATTTTAACGTATGAATAACGCTATAAATAACGCATGAACTTGAGTAGACAAAAACATTAAATTTTAATCACGCACTGCCGATATAACAGTAGTATAATGTTGTAACGGGTTTTCTATATTATTCAGCTTATATCAATTTGTAATATTGAGTTCACATTGGGTTAATAATAAAATATTAAGAATTGATTGTATTGCTGCTTAACTTACGATTAATAGTTTACGATGATAGATACCTGCCTACGGAAATAAAATTATAGGTAGGTTGTAGCGAAAAAATAACTAAGTAGCTCATTATTTATTATTTATTTTATTAAACTTTCGATATAAAGTATGAATAATGTATATTAATATTTTCAACTTCTATCACTAGATTCTGAAACTATGTCAATTTTGAATATAGCTTAATTTTAAATTTCCAATATATTTATGGTTTTAGTTTAAATTATGGACGTTAAAATAAGTAAAGATCTCATGTTTACCTAACAGTAATATACAGATTTCCATGCAAAGTTCATTTTTTTTTCCTTATAAAATACTTAGTTAGATAAAAATATGTTTCAAGTGGTTTAGATTCATATAATTCAATTTTTTTTTGCATTTCTTATCGTATTTACTTCTTTAATGCATTTTTGGTATTTTCACTACTTTTAAGGACATTATTTTCATATTTTTTCAAAAATTTGGCATTTTTGGAAAAAATTTAAAAAAATTCAAGTATTCAATATTTTTCTTTAATCAAATGATAGACAAATAAATTTTACCCTCTTATGTTATCATTATGTCATTAAATTATGGTATAATAGTCGATGACGATAACAATAATACGGACTGCGTGTGTGGAAAGCGTTGATTAAATAAAATAAAAAAATTTAGCGCATTTTTGGTAGTCATTTTTCATATTTTTAATACATTTTTTACATCATTAATTACATTTTTTACATTTCTAATACATTTTTTTACGTTATTAATTAAATTGTTTAGGTCATAATTAACATTTTTCAAGGCATTTTATGGTATTTTTTAGAGCATTAAAATCGGTGCCCTAGCTTGAACCAATTTCAATCAAGTTGAAAAGTTATTAACTTATACGATATTTAACTAGTATAACTATAATTCGAAACGAGTGCATAAATTGAGCTTGTCCGGATTTAATTTTGCCTATTCCTATTTTAATGATATTAAATAATTTCTTTATAACAATTATTCACTGTGAACGTGCATGGACTTGAACATTTAATATTTTCATGGTAAAAAGTGATTTTTCTACAATTCGTACGCATAAATATTTCGTGTTATATTTTTCTTACACTATTATTGAGTGTTGTTAGTGAAGTAGTTATCATGTCTAACCACGTAGATGTAATATATTTATTAAATACTGAACACTTATTATCGTACAATATCGTTAATTCACAATTTCGTTGACAAAATTATAATATATATGGAAACACGTGGAAATCATCGTTGAAAAGCTCTAAATAAATTTGAATCGGCAAGATACATGTGCGACTTTTAATCTGACCACTTGTATAAGTAAACCGTGAAGTTTAAGTGCTTTGTACTTGCTGCAGATACCGCGCAGAGTAAAACAACGGACGACACAGTCTATAACTCGGATTACGGCTACAAAACGGATTCTGTTAATGGAATATGGAGAAGACAATGCACCGGGTATTTTCCATGAAAATCACGCACAATACCATAATAGCGTGGCATACAAATACTTCAATGGTAGTAATTAAAAATTATACACTTGACATTTTAGATTAATGATCTATAATTAAGAATATATATATATGTGTGTGTGTGTGTGTGTGTGTGTATAGATATATGTACAACAAGAATTCAAAATTATTGGCAAGTTTATTGGCCTATCCGTAATTTAAGGCATTAATTAAAACACACATTTTTTTATTTTATATTTTGAAGGTCTATATAGCAAAGCTGCTCTATTTATTTTGGAAGCAGGCCATAAACTCAATTACGTTTAGCTGATGGACCATCTTACGAATCAGACTGCTTACACTTATTATTAATTTATATTTTATACACAGATATTTAAATATATAGTATTTAAATCAAACAACATTTTAGACTGGATATGTTTTAATAATATAAAAAAAAAAAATCCTTCAGTGAAAACAATGAAGGGAATTATTAGCTAATCATTTTTCAATATTTGCTAATAAAGATGTTGATAATAACATCAAATCTATAATATGAGGTGCAATAGACGAACTGCAATATTTATTTTTTACATATGTTAGAGTAGAAAAAGCTTTTTCGCAAATATATGTTGATCCAAATCAGCTTGAATTCTGCAAGTCAAGATCACACATTAAACAAATATTTACAAAAGCAAATGCAACTAAAATAATTGCATCCACTCGCTGATGTATTATACAGTCATAGTGTTTTGCATTGAGACAGCCCGAAGAAAATATTATTTTAATGAAATTAATATGTAAGCTCATGTTTCATCCAATGAACACACGACTGTTAAATTGTTGTTTAAAAAAATCAAAAACATTATATTAAGACGAACAATCTAAATAAATCTTTATCTCAAAACACTGTATCATCACCATTTACGGGAATTATCAGTAAAAAAAGTATTGAACACCAACTAAGTTTAGCAGCGTTTTGTAAATGATTTATAAAATCTAATTTATGTGGAAAATAAACGATAAGTGGGGTTTTAACTACTGCAGTTTACCAGGTTAACTGCCCATAACCCATGGGCATGAGGCCATATTACCATATTAACTTTATATACAGCAGTTGGAAAGATGGAAGGATCGTGTCCAGGATCTGGGAGTTCTACATGGTTAATATCTTCTTGCTGACAACTTATTAATTTTATTGATCTTTGAATGCGAGTTAATTTATTGAAACTAAATTGATGATCTAAGTTTATAATAATTATTATTTTATTATGTTTAAAAGAATACGATTACTATACATAATTTTCCTTTACTGAATTTTCGAACGCACTGTAGCTCTATATTCTTGAAATATTGTTAACACCATAATCCCGCATGATATAAAATTGTTTGAAATATCTGATGCACTGAAGCTTCACATTTGTTAATAAACCTATACATGAAACTTCAATTTTTAAAATATTAGGAATTTGCTTGATAGCTCTGCTGGCGCCTTTTGCAAACTCGAGTGCCACTGATTGGCACTTTTCGTGGGGCTTCGGCTACTTTACGCGTGCTTAAAATAAAAACCAAAAACTGAAAACTAAAAATATTTATATTTATTATTCTAAAAATAAATGTTTCATAAACAGTACTGTCGTAAAATGACGGGACAGATAGATTAAGGTGTATACTACGTACACGACAGTGACGTGGAAATTTTTAGGAATAGTATGAAGTTCGTAAGTTCGTACTACGAATCGACAATAATATAATTTCAAATATAATAATAAACTCGTGATTTAATAACAAAATTCATGGACTCGCGTGAAGTTAAATTCACGGATTTATATGTAATGAAATTCATAAATTCACGTGATTTCATACGTGAATTTTAATTTTTTGTGTATCGGTGAATTTAGCTATACGGGAAATAGTGACCTCTAGTTCTAATATTCACCACAAATAAAGACATCTAAAATTTTGAAAATCGAAAATTGTTGATGTCTCAAAACAATATAAAACTCACTAAAATATTTTAAAATTATAAAATGTATTTGACTAAACTATTATCGTTTAATAGAAATGTTCAATTTCATCAAAACTTTATTTTGTAACGTTTATAAAAAAATGTTGAGAATTTTCGGTGATTTTTTTTTATTTTGGCTACAAAGAAAATTATATAATAAATCTTACATCCAATTTTCTAGCTTCAAGTTTAAAAACTAATAATTTTATGAATTTTAATTACAATGATGTAGCGGATTTTCGTGATTATTATAATTTTGTCAAAATTTAATATTTAAGCACTTGTAAATTTTTATTTTATGTAAAACTTCTTATACGGCAGTTCAAACCGGCTGTTGGTATTCCCCTCTCACACACCGTGCTATCAATTTGCATGCTGTATGCTATGTTTTCAATACAGGACGACAAAAGAAAAATGAAAATAGGTACTTGAAACGAAAAAATGGTACCTTGGATGCATGGGGCAAAAACATATTCGATCAATATATTTTTAGAAAATTCATTCTATCTGAAAATTAGTTGTTCAGCAGTTTTAATCACCATGCCAAAAAGAGTAAATACGTTGCTTTATTTAACACGTTTAACACGGCCTGTGATTTGAAAAGTTACAAAAATGTAGAGACGCGTTTACACGACAATGGCATTAGAAGCACAACTCTATTGATATATAAAATCTTATTACACTTCGTTATTCATTTTTATAGTTTTTTGATCATTGGTAGCCTTTGTCCATATCAAATACTTGCACTAATACTACTTATCAGATATTATTAGGAAAATAATATATGATAATTAAACACCAAAACCAAATCAATCGCCGTTATTATTGAGTGTTCATCAAATTAATAAAATATATCGTCCTGAATGAATACATTCAAGTAGTCATATACATGATATCATAACTTATAAACAGTTTCAAATTTGTAAATGTTGAAGTATTAGTGTTTATAATACTTAAACCAATGATCAAATAAAATTTAGAGTTGACTGTCTATGGCAGATTCAAACGTATACGTTTCTGATGCGTAATTTTTAATTTTTTATATTAAAATATATGTTACGGCTCCAGTTTGAAACATGGCTACAGTGCATACTATCTGGATCAGGCGCGGATTCAGGGGGGGGCTATGGGTGCTCGGGCACCCCCTGTCGCCTTGGCCACCAACAAAATAAATTTATATTATAAATTATGTTATTTCTTATTTTTCAAAATAATAATAATAATAATAAATAATATCGGTTATTCCGTTATCGGAATTTAAATAATTTAATATCAGATATCAAAAATAGATTTTTAGGTCACGGACACGAAACGATTATGTATTTACAATATTTAATACCATTTTTCCTACTTGAAGATACAGATATCGAAAAAATTATTAAATCGGCCAAATTTTATATCGATGATCTAATTGGCTCGATAGAAGAGGTTAGAGGTGAAGTTACTTTGTGGAAACAATTTTGGAAATCCCAATTAGATAAACCTAAAACTGCTATAGAAGCTTTGACTCATGCATCTGAATTTTATCCTAATATAAAGGAATTGCTAAAAATTATTTGCGTTATACCAGTTACCACTTGCACCGCAGAAAGAATATTTTCCTCACTTCGACAAACAAAAACATATTTAAGATCAACAATAGGAGAGGATAGATTAAATGGACTTATGCTTCTTAATATTCATAGGGATATTAAAATTACTCCAGAAGAAGTTATTGAAGAATTCAATGAAAAACACCCAAGAAAATTACAGTTACAATATATGTAAGAAATTATTGTTATTTTTAAGTTTATATTTAATAAATACTGATGTATGAAAAAAAAAGTTAGCACCAATAAATCAAATAGAAAATATTAATTTAAATAAATAGAAAGGTGTAACAATCTTTTTTTTTTTGAGCACCCTCTGTCAAAATTTTCTGGATCCACGCCTGATCTGGATGATGTGCATATTATCCATACTAGTTGGATAAAGTAAACACTTAACATTTAAAATCATAGTTTCGTATATTTTATGATGTGAAAAGTGTTCCAACATTATCGGTCTGGCTCATGATTGGGTCTCTGGCAAAAAATTTACAATGGGCTCCTAAATAACATAAAATTGGAGTGAGATTTAATAAATACTAAAAATGTTTTTTCTCGCTACACTCGAACTCTCGGACACGGACATTTCGGCGCGGCCATTTCGGCGCGAGGTATGTTTCGGCGCTGGATTACACTAATTTACATAATACACACATTTACTTCTATAAAATTAATATTATAATTCACTTTTATAGATATTGTCAAAAAATTTACAATTTTAATAAAATATCAATATGTCCTGTTTATTAAATAAAATATATAAAATAAATAATAAAATAGGTCTGTTATGTTAAATGTCGTTATGACAATGTCGTGCTTAATAAATAATAAATATAAAATTAATAATACAATATCAATATGTCACTCTTATAATAAAATGAATATGTAGTATATTAATGTGTCATGCTTAAATTATGAGTGATACCTCTTAAAAATGTTAATATGTCCCTATTATTATAATTGCTAACTATTTTAAAGATTCGCTTATCAACATCCAAAAATTTTTTTTGTTTTTTCGGTGGGCTTTTACCTGCTTCTAATTGGCAATAAAAAGTATCCCGATCACTCTGTATTTTTCTTAAGCAAGATATAAAAGCCCATAGTGTTGGATTAGTAACCCCCATTTGAACATTGAGTCGTCTATTAGCGGCTTCGGCATAATTATTAATTCTATCATTTTTATTTAAAACTCGTTCGTGGACATTCCACAGATTTGGAGGAAAACGTGCATTTCGACGTCGATTTCTATGAACTCTACCTATATAATTTTCTTCAAACCAGTCTAACAAGGGTATGATTTCTTCTGGTAATTCATCCGACAGAATGTTCATAATAACACCTGGCGCTGAAACGTACCTCGCGCTGAAACGTTCGCGCCGAAATGTCCTAGATCGCGAACTCTTCTACAAATATTAATTTATTTTGGTTTTTATATTTTTCCAAGACCAATAATATCGAATCATTGTGGTAGTGATAGATAATTCCATATTATCATCATACGTTTTTTACATCATAAAAATAGCACCATAAATAATTGCATATCTTATATTTAGTGTCGTTGAAAATAAAGTTATATAATATCAGGTCTAGTAAATTTTTTCTACCCAGTTACTTCATCCATCAATCAATGGGTAACGTATAAAATAGCGGTTAATTTACGAATTTATGGTTCAAAATGTTAAATGTTTACTTTATCCAAGTTGTATGGATTATCCGAATAATGTGCACTTAAGCTATGTTTCGGACTTAAGCCATAACATATGTATATTTTTTCTGTCCGTGTGTTAATGTTCAGATTCCTCCTAAATGGCTGGACAGATTTCTATGAAATTTCATGTGTACGATTTAGTTAATTCAAGAATAATATAAATTCATAACTTGATCAGGTAGAAAATGCTTTTCATTTACACGAAATAGGTAAAAAGATTTTTTTTAATTGTTTTTAAAAATAACGCGTTCGACGATTTGTATCCGATGTTGCTTAGCCGATTTTGATGAGATTTGCTACAAATATAGATTAGACATCGGACAAAAATACAGGTTACCTTATGTCGTGAAAAAAAAAAAACTGAAGCCTCAGTACACCTGATAAGGCCCGAACAGGTAGTTGTTTTGTTTTTACTATAACGATTGTACGATCTGCAATGGGACTTACAAAACAATGATTATAATTTTTTTTTTATTTGCCTATAGTAACCTATCTTAACTCATCTAAAGATAAACGTTTAATTTCGGAGGCGATTCCGGTTAATTCAGCTAGTCAATAAATATATTGTATATACAGAATATTTTTCTGAAAAAAATCTAAATATTTTGTTTTTATTTATGCCATATTTTTTGATTTTGTCATAATTGTTTCCTTTAATAAATCATTATTTTATGCATATTTTCTATGTGAAATAGTTTTGATGTTTCATATTTGCCAGGCGTCCCGTGATGGCTCTGTGTTTTTTATTATGAAGCTTAATTTTTTACTTTCATCAGTAATAAATATGTATGAGGACCTTTGAGTTACATTTTCAGCACTTTTTATCAAACAAAAATTATTTTATCGACATTTTCGAAAAAAAAGCTATATGACAAAAGAATATGACAAATTCAACTGTATATAGTTCAAAAATAATATTTCGTATATTATACTAGCTATTATAAACGGTGAAATAATCGTTCGTTGAAAATGTTTATCTCTACTATTTTTATATATTGACCCATACCTCTAAGTACTAAAAAGGCAATATTTCCTATTAGAAATATTTAATGATTTTTATAATCAGATTATTCCAGAAATTATCAGCTTATCAGAAATCGTGCACATAGGTACATAAAAAAAACATACACATGGTAAAACAAAAAAATTCTGATATCACTCAAAATCGAAAAGATAAATATTTAACTTTTATAAAATCGTATAATAGTTAATTTATTTCGCCAAATTAATTTTAATAATCTAGTTAAACTATTATTTGTTTACACTTTTACACAACTTTTTCACACGTGCAACATTTTGTACATAATTCAGAGTACTCTATATGTGTATAGTAACTGTGAAAAGTTTTTTTTATTAATTCAAAAACTTTTGACAGTATATATACAATTCGACAAGGGGACATCCTGAAATGTTCAAATGTTAATGTTATCTTTATTAGCAGAGTCATTATCATGTATTTTCATATTCAATAATAATATTACATTTTTTAACATAATAAAAAATACTACTGCTGTATATGATTTAATTAATAGGTTGGCTTCATTTTTCTTCAAACAATGTAACTTAAATAATTGTAATGGCATCATTACGGGAATGTTTTCATATTTTAAACTGTAAAAAAAGTTAAGGGTATTATTGATTTCAATGTTCACATGTTTTCAATCAGATGAGAAACCTAAAAAGCATTATATGAAATTCTAAAAGTAGGAATGTACTGGCTATCAAGCATTTATTGGCTGGTATTGTATTCAATTATTCAACACAATGTTAAAATTGTTCTTTTATTTTTAGACTAATATCTAAATAGAGTGATGATATCTAAATTTAATAATTGCTCATGATTTTCAAAAATTTCATATGGTAATGTTTTTGCTATCCTCTTCCCATAGTGTGGTTGAATTACAAATTAATAATAAAACCAAAACATGATTTTGAAAATAGAAATGTTAGAAATCAATTTACAAAATCTAAAAATTTGGTCTTCGATGACAAGTGTATGAGGATATACCATAAATATATATGTATAATAAATTTATAAAAGAATACGTAACACAGAAATATTGAATATAAAATGTTATGTGGTAGTTGTATAACTTGAATTTTATGCTACAACAAAATGTATAACATTTAATTAAATAATGAATTAGAGTTGAACGTTCAAAGAAATATCAATGTTTATAAAATATAAAATCATGGAGAAAATGCTTGTTTTATACCTAACCTAACCTAAGGTAATAAAAAAAGCTCTTTTAAATGTTTTACGGGAAAATTGTATTTGTAAATGTATATATAAGAACAAAATTGTGTGTAAAACGATACGAAAATGATTTCATGGTTTAGAGCAGCGGTCCTCACTTGAATTTTAGAAAGGGCCAAATGTAATTTTTGAAAATTACTTGCGGGCCACATTCATTTTTCATAATAATAACCGTAACATTGATTGTTTTTCAGAAAAAATTCTTTTTTTAAATTCAACTAGTTTGGTTTTTCTTATTTTAGACGGGTGGGGATAATTTTTAGAAAATTTAATATGCTGAGTGATGTAATGACGATTAATATTATAACGTTTTGGAATATTTATGGTTTTACGACAAATTAAACATAAAGTATTGTGTTTCTTACCAGAAATATAGAAAAATTCAATCTCCTAACTTTCTTGAAATATTCTGTGTTCATCTTTGATTTTACGTTTTGCCATGATAAAGAATTAAAATATACGTGATAAAATACAAACCAACAATAAGCGATAATGGATAAACTTATCATACAAGACTACACGGTGGAAATGAATAAACCCATAATAGTAGCTACCTGCTGATCTGTCTAACTAGTAATTCAATACAAGTTTAAAATAGAAAAATAAAATAAATAAAAATAATAAGATAAAAAGCAATGTTCATTTTATTCTTTGTTTATAGAATTTTGAATTTTAGAGTACAATTTAATTTTAGTGCGGGCCACACTAAATTTGTTAAAGGGCCACGTAGTGGGGACCACTGGTTTAGAGGATGTATGAAGAAAGATTTGTGATATTGCTGATATACAAATAACAGAATAAAAGATGAAATTGAATGCATACAAAGCTTACGATACATTTAATGCAAGACGTACACTTATGTAACACGTACGAAATAGAGTATTTTCATCTCACACAATTTTATCAACAAGATAAGTAAATAACAATTGTTTCATGATTATATTTAATAATTTGATACTGGTATATGATAAACCAGCGTAGTAATTATAACACTGCAATTTTTTAGTTTCTGAATAAACTAATAACATTTCATTATAATATATTATTTGAAAGTTATAATTTAAAATAGTTTTCGGGTTAAAAACAATAAAGGACTATTGATTTAATATGCAAATTGCATGTAATATATTTTAAAATTAAAAGTCTATAAGATATAGATAAAAAAAAAGTTATTTCATAGGCTTAAGTTCTACAATGTTACTCGGAATAGTTTGAAATAATGTCATGGTTGAAAAATACGACTTGTTCACATAAATTCAACTAAGTAGGAAACCGCAAAATTACGGTTCATCCCTCGACGTCTATTATTTTTTCATTTGATTGAACCCCATACGTACTCTATATTTTGAATAAATGCACGGGAATCCGACCATCCGAGTCTATATGATTGTAAGTATTGTTTACAGCACTTTTGATAAAATCTGTGTTGCATAAATTCTAATAATAATACCTAATGTATTACATTGTATATTATTATGAACTACTATTACTATTACTATTACTATTGAATATTACAATATTATTAAAATTATGTTATATCTTTTGAGTATTTATAAAGTAATAAAATAATTAAAATTAAAATTAGTAAGTAACTAATACTCGTAAAATAAATATAAATACTCGTATATAGAAATAAATAAATTCTTAGCTGGAGTATGATTGTATTTGTATAGTACGACAGGGCTCAAATGAAAAGTTCATCGCCAGGTATATATAAAGTCAATCAAATCGCGACTCAGGCTAAATATAAAGTAAAGAAAGTATAAATAAGTATAAAGTAAATATACTAACTCTATTTATTTATTATTAAATATAAATTATTTGTTTATTTATATATATAGGTATTTATAAATTATTTAAAACTGAATTCAATTTTTGTAGATTTATTGAGTTAAAAATTTAATTTATATATTTATTATGATATCATGATTGGTTTGATTGTTTGAATGCTAAAGGTGTATAAAAGCAGCATGTAGTTAACCAGATGATTGAGTTAAAATTGTACGGTGCAAGTATTAAATACAAGAAAGAAAATTGTAAAGAAGAACAAACGTCGATGGTTTGAAGGATCTGTAATGACTGGTAAAATAAGGATTAGGATAAAATATGAATAGAAAATTATGTTTGTACTGTACGTATTTTACGAGTGAAAGTTTTGGTACACCGGCGTATAGTAATCTGTTTTCATTTAACATTCTCGAATCTGATTAAATGAATTTTAATAGAAGACTTAAAGACTAAATATTATAGACGTGAATTCTTAAAATATGCCCATTATATTATAAAAATAAGATTTAAACCCGACGAGGAGTTTGCTCTGTAACATAATACACGTCACGCGTGTATAATAATAGTACGGGTTATTAAAGGGATAAATACGCGCTTGACAATAGCTCATTTAAAACACTATCTGGATAAAAAAAAATAACATTTTTTTTTTTTATTAATTAATCTATACTTTTTTTATACGTTTATATTTTAAAAATAGAACTAAATTAAAATTAATATAACTTAAATATAAATAATAAACATTAAATATTTATATTATGTACATATATGTATGGGAAATAAATAATAATTTATAATTACTTAGTTTTAAAAAAAATACATTCTTTGTAGTTATATTATAATTTTATAAAACCTTTTATTAAAAGTAATATAATACTTATTAAGGAGTAATATTTATAGTTAAGATATTTAAAAATTAATTCAACCACTATCTGTATTATTTAATTTTCTTTTTTAGGAATCAAATATTGTAAGAGTCATTAGAAAGCAAAGGTGGGCAAGTTGTAAAAATAATTAACTCGAGTTAAGTTAATTTAATAAAACACTAGATTGATAAGTTAAAAGTTAAATGCTAACTATTCATTAATTTTACTCAATAAGTTAAAAATTAATAAGGAAAACAATTTCAAAATTCTTAAATTTGATAGATCATTTTTAAATCAACCGTGAAAAGCTAAGTTATTTCAACTGCCAATTAAACAAGTTAAAGAGTTTTTTTTTACTGTAATGTGCGAACAAAGGCAAATTAAAAAAAAAGAAGTTAAAGAGTTAAAAAAAATAACTTTTTAAATTAATTTTAACTTTTTAACTAGTTAATGGCCACATTTGCTAGAAAGTATAAATTGAATATAATTTATTAAATATGTAAACAATTCTTAAAAATAATAATTATAGATAGAATTTAAATAATATAACTAAACATATTGCAGTAATACAACTTTTAAAATAATAGTTCCCATTAATTTTAAATTTTTATTAGTTTTTAACTTTCAAGTTAAATTTTTCGAATTTTTTGAATAAATATATTTATTTATTTATCTAGATGAATTATGTTAAATAACTCAAGATTTAATCTAAGATAATTCATCAGATACTAATTTTGTTTATTAGGTTAGATTAAAGATAATTAATTATTTATCTAGATAATGTTCAACACTATTGATTACTAACATGAGGTTGTCCATTTAAAAGGTACCTCAAGATGATTGCTTGCTCTCATCCCTTCTTTTATATTCATTTTTGAGTGAAATCGTGTTTACCGCCATGATGGCGTGTAAATAATAATTATATAATATAACATTTTCTGTATATAAAATAGTATTTCAGTAGTTTTATACGCGTGAAATTATCGGTAACAGCCGTGAAACGACGAAGATGATCGCATATCGAAAGAGGTTTCGAAGGATTCTGTCCGGTTGTATAAAAGTCAAAGTTAAGGAAACGTAAATTGTTAATTTTCCATACACACACCCAACAGAACTCGTTGTAGGTAATCTGATTTACATTTTCATCAGCAATGTACCTCTAATTAAATTAATACCATCATCACCACCAGCAACTCCGCATCGAACTCAAGTTCGGGGAAAATAAACAATAATCGCATAAAACCCGTTGTAACTTTCTGGTGGTCTATAACAATAATTATTTAAGTCATACCCACTAAAAACGGAAGCTAATAATACGTTTATATTGCGTTGTCAGATTGCGCATGTATCGTGGAGATCGGTTGGTCGGCCGTCGCTGTATAGAACAACGCGTACGTACGAGTATAGGACGATGCAACACTCGCCGCAACCATCATACTACTACTCCGGATGATTTCTTTCAGTCATTTGCATCCAAATTGTTTAAACCATTAACGGCGGCGGTGGCGTGTTTATGCTAAACTCTTAAACAATATAATGGTATTCGGAAAATAATAATGTGTGCTATACCATCATTGTAATATATATATAAATATAAGTATATACAAATGTGTGCCTATGTGAGTGTGTATTTGTGTATGTGTGTGGGTGGGCGCGCATGCGCGGCTGTGTATTGGCACCATCATTGTCCCGCTAGTATTAATATGGTCTCACAGAACACGTTTTATGCGTATACATATATATATATATTATTTTAATAGTATAATACTCACAGTCGAGAGAGTAAGTTGGCTAAAATTATTTACTATCCCGTCTGATTCTGACACTTTCCATTTCATTTTCAAACATCATTTGTTTTTCGCATATCGATAATATTTATTCAAACAAACAATACACTCGTCGAGTGAATATTATTATTAGGTAGATCGCTGCGCTACCGTCACTCTATTGATATATAATGATCTCGAGTAGATTTAAAACACTTTTGATCTTATTAATCTGTTGTTATCCCAACGACTACTTGACGTTTGCGTGATAGTGATGCTACTTGTTGATATAATAAAACGCGATTGTGATAAAAAAATCAAGTTTAACGTCTTATGATTAGTAAATAAATGTTACACTAAACATGGTAAATGTTTAATAATTATGATACAAATATACATAAAGAATAGAGTTGCAGATTATTCAAAAGCGTATAATATCAGTTCAAAAGTATATAATATTACCTAATAAGATATTAAATTTTTCAATGATGTCTATACTGTAATCATAAAATGTTATTTATATGAACTTCTAATTAACCTAACCTAGTAGAGAAAATATTAAATTAATACTATCCATTAGAGTTTTCTATCTTTTTCCATTTACGGGAAGGTACAACATCTACCCCTTCCTCCACCGTATAATGCGTTGCCGGAGTAAATCAGAAAGTAGCCAAATGTTTTTTTTAACCAATTATTAATATTATCGAGTACAGCAAATAAGATCAAATGCAATCGAATAAACAATTTAATAGAACACTAGAAATCAATATATTTTTATTTTAGCTTTTGTTCAAAAATATTTTTGATTATTGGAACCTATCCGGGTTAAATATTTATAGAACGACTATAACAAAAATTATTTTTAAGCCATTAAGAAATTTAATTGAAATATTTTTCATAAATAATATAGTCAAAAAAAAAAAAAAAAAATATAATAAAATAAAATGTAAAAAATAAACAAACACAATGTAATTATTAGCTTAATGTTTTTAAATTTTTTTTTATTTCACAAAAGAATTATGTTATTTAATATTATATGTGTTTTGCTATTAGACAATTGTTTACTTACGATTTTTTTTTCTTCGTAAAAAACCATGATGGTTATCAAAGCAAGAATTTTAATCATCAACATTTTCAAAAAAGTAATCTTCATATTTTATAAATATAATAATTGAATGGGTCTCTAAAAAAAGAGCATATGTTACAAATTTAAAATTTTACAGGAGGGATGAAAAAATGTTACATACGCCCTTCTTCCACTATCATTGCACTTTTTTCCATACTGGTGATGTAAATTTCCGACATCTAGCGTCTGTGAGGAGAACTAAATTCTTATCTACTTGTTTACATGCTACATTTGTCCTTCTTCCACGAAAAAACCAATAACGACAAATTTGTAACACATGTCCTTCTAGAGACCAATTCAATTTATGTTCTTAATTTTTTTTTAATTTTTTTATTTATCTAGAAAAATATTAAATGTTTTCTTAGGATATCAGTTTACTTGAAAATAAATAAATATAATTACATTAACTGTATTGACATAAAAGATATCACAATAATGTAAGTATATCTTCATGAGATATCTTAAAGATATTTTTAATACAAATAATAACATTCTAATTTTGTATACGTAGCTAATACATAAATATTTCAATTTTAAATAATTAGTTGTAGTTAAAAATTTTTAACTAAAAAAAATCAATCAATGATTAAAGCATGTATAAAAAATTTAATTAAAATTCACAAATTTTTTATTGATAAACAAGATTATATTATACACAATATAAATTATTGATAGAGACTAGAAAAATGTAAAATATTTTAAACGTTAATTTTTAATGAGAACATTAACCTTTATATTAATAACATTATTAATAATTTAATAGTACCCGTTTTTACACAGGTACTGTCTACACTATCATACTAAATACCAGTTTATAAATCAAATAATATTAGATTAATTTTGTTTGTATATTTAAATCTATATAAATTACACTGCAGTACTATGACATAAGAATTTAATTTCGTGATTATAATTATACATTTTTATTTGATGAAATTATTTCAAAAAAGGATAATTATAAAGGCAGATTTTTACGATGGCATGTTAGTAAGTTGTTTCAAAATATTATTAAGTCGCGTGCCTTTTTTGTAATCTTTTCTTTATTTATTTTGATTTCAAACAGTTTTCTTTAATCAAAATATTTTTCATTCTTATAATAACTTAAAAATTAAATAATATAAAATATATCTGTATTAAATTTAAATAATAAAATAAAAGTTTAATATTTTTAGTACTATGCATCACGTATAAGATTGCCATATTTGTGTAGGGTCTCGATGGGAAATTCTAAGAATTCTAGGATGGAGTGGATATCAAGACTCAATTTTGTAATAAAAATTATAATTCTTTGTTTTAGATCAAATTATTATTAACTTATTTATGTTACATAAAAAAAATAATATTTTAAGAGTATTGCACAGTACTTAGATGGCCATATTTTTTAACTTTTCCGAAGATATTGTATTTTTCAACAGTTCTTGGTTTCCTTAAAAATATTGATAGAACTCTGCGCAAGTCATGTAATAATTAACTTGACACTGTAAAATCAACTCCATAGTAATAGTCTCAGGGAGCAAACGATTTCATTCCTCAGTCCACTGGGCTAACATTATTAAAAAATCTCTTACGCATACGTTTTGTCGTACAAGTTTGAAAACAGAATTTTTTATTTTCGATCGCATATTCGTATACAACCAAGAAAAATTTGCGAAAATTGCAATGCGTAATTTCAATCGAGAGATTTTTGTATATTGCAGGGACGTCAAGACAAAGATCTCTATAACTGTGACAGCTTCGATGTATCGTAACGGATGGCTACCTATAGTCACGTAGAGTATCATCTGATACGATCGAAAAAGTTACCCATGTATTTAATATTTATTACCGCCATTTTTGAATTTTATTTTTATATTATTTTGTGGATACATTTTTATTCTATAGAAAAAAATATCTGAGAAAATATATTAATTCAACTGTATAACAGAATCTATATTAAGCAGTAGGTACTTAATTAATGTCGTACAGTCACTGTATAGAATTTTTACTCTTGTGTCAGAATTCAATGGACTTAAAAAGATATTTGTCAATTAATTTATTTATTTTTGGTTATATTATATAAAATTAGTTATCATGCAAATAGTTTTGGAAGGCGATACAGGGCTATAAATTGTAAGGTGAAAAAAAAATTGATGAAACATATTATTAAATAGCTGCGATAACGAAAGTAATGTATTAATTTTCTGATTTTATAATTTTTAAATCACATTATGTACTAATTGTTGGACCCAAAGTGTATATACGCATCAAATTTATAAAGTAATATATTATAAAAAAAATGATTTTTTTTTATATATTTATACCATAGTAGTGATAAAAATTGTTCGATATAGTTCCTGTATTAATTGACGAATATTGTCTTACTGAGCCGAAAGTGAATTTCAACGTATTAAAATTGTTTTTTATAATTTAGAAGAAAATATTGATGAAAACGTGTAAACGGTTTGTGAGTTCACAGTGTGAAACTAAATGCGAATACTGTAAATTTTTTGCAAAATAGCATTTTATGATTGAACATGAATTATGACAGCTTACAAGTTATGTGTTATTATGAGGAAAAAAAAATGTTGTCGTAAAACTGATTTAAAACTTTTTTTAGTATTCAATCGAAAAACCTACTTAAATAGTATCTCTAATATGGGAACAATCGTCAGTTATTTCGTGCAATATGCAAAAAATAAGAATATTATTGAGGTAAAATATAATAACATCTACTCTGAAGTTCTCTTCTACATTCAATATGACTTCGTAATTGATGCTTTGTTGATGATTATAAAAATATGACAGAGGTACCATGTGGAAAGTCCGCGGAGAACTTGGTAGAAAAGCATAACTCTAAAATATGTTGTTATTTACTAGTTACAATGATATTTAAATTTATATTAAATTAAACAACTTAAAAAAAGTGCGTAAGACAATGCATGATATTACATAAAATGAGATTTTTTTTAATTTAACATAAATTCCCCTTAAATTTTTATTATATACTTACGATAATAAATTATTAAAAATCTAAATTTTTTATGTGAGTAGATAAATAGGATATTGATTAATTCTATTTTCAGCACATATCACAGAAAACAAGAAAAATACCATATAAACGTATTAAATTATTATATTCATTATATATATTATATTTGGTAATAGCCTTATAATACTATAAAACAAGTCTAAATTAAATCAAAAAGTTTTGTTTTATTGAGATAATCTTTCTTTGTTGCATACATGGTAAACGTTAAATCGGATGGTTATTTAGTTTAAGAATAATAAACGTTATTTGTTTTTTAATAGCCATTATCTAATTTGATGAAACATATACGAGTAAGTTTCATTAAGTTTATTAAAAACCAAACGGTAGTGTAAGTTCTTACTTCTTAAACCTCATTTAAAATGTATTTAATGTATAAATAATAAATGTAGTTAACATGTTTTTAACGTAATGCATAATCTTTTGATTTGTTCATGAGTTGATCTATTTAATATATAATGCGAAAAACATACATTTTGATTGAATTATTTTTAAAATTGATAACCTAAAGAATATAATTGTAATTTTTTGCTTTAGTATTTAAATTTCGTAAAGAATGAAAATCCTTCAAAAAAATGTATAAACAATCACAAAACATCTTCTTATAGTTTATGTTTTTCTTTTACTTTTTTAACATCTGATATGAGTATAAATTATACTAATCTTAATTTAAAGATATAATCATTAGATTTAATAAAAAATATGTAATGGAAATTTGAAAATTCGTGGAATCCAATGTTGAATTCATGAAAATGTAACTGCGTATATTAATCGGAAAAAGAAATACATGTTTTGAATTTATCTTTTTGATCAAATATTTTGTTGGATTATTAAATTTTATAATACAATTTGTTCTCAATTACTCTATATTGAATCCTAGAAAATCATAATGCATTAGTTATTGATAATTTAAGGGTATTAAAAATATTAATATATCTGGTAATGCTACCATTAGTTGTGAACCGTTTTTATATGTATTTTTCTATAAAAAAATTAGTTGTATTATTGTATATATTTTTATAATAATCGTTTTTCATGATTTCATATGTAGATAGGTATGTATAGTGCATGTTATCCAGACCTCGTAAAATATATACCACAAGACAAATTTACATAACAGGCATACGCACGAATGTTAATGCATTAACAAAATATTTTACCCTTTCGAACTATAATAAATTACATTTTAAAGCGTTATGAATAATGCGTCCAGATGTGATGCAAGTTTTTTACATGTACGCATAATACCTAAACTGAATGTTTCTTTTACTCGTTCCCCACATCTTAGGGAATCGCACTGATACTAGTAGTCAAAGAATATTTTTTTTATAGTACACCGATGATTTACGACTAACACGTTTCGATCCGACCACTAGTGATATAATGGTTGTGACGTTGATTTTACTTTGCTTTTTCCATTGAATTATATAAACTTACTATTCACTACATTGCATAAATATAAAACGTATTTATATTAGTTTAACGCAAAAATATCGTATCAATACTGTGCATGTTTTTATTTGAATGGAGTGATTTTTGAATATTTGTTAAATGTTCATAAAATGATAAGTTGCAAAATCAATATTATTCCGAATACGGAAATATTCAATGTTCATCACAAAAAAATAATAAAACATAAATACACATTTATGTAGCAAAATTGCATATTCAATGCGCCGCGCAATAGTTTAGATAATATAAACAATTTTGATGTGGACTGAATACCAAAATATTCCAATCAAATTTGTAACATTTCGAAAATTATATCATTGTAAAATAAACTACACGTAGAAATAGTCAAATGCATAATAAAAATAAAGTGTTATTCGCGTTTTATTTTAAAAATATTCGAAATAATTATCATTACCACACTAAGCTGAACTCAAGTTAGTTATTATAACAACAACAATAAAGTAATGTAATTATTGATGCCGTGGTTAATGCGTTCTTAGTTGTCAGTACAGAATTCACAATACAGGGGCAATTACACAAATTGGAAAGCAGCATAACAAACATTATTATTTATTATTATTGTAAACCAACATAAATAACAGTTTTTGTATTTGTTTTATTATTATACTTGGATAACAATTTGTTTTTAGGTAAAGTTACGTTTCAAAATTTTTTTTTATTTCAGGCAATTTTCAATTTATCTTTAATTTTGAAAAACTTGCGATTTTCCATTTACTTATTTAAATTTAATAATTATGATTTATTAGAGTAGTAATAAAAGGGTCCATTTTGAATCCATCTGAGTCCATTTTTTACAATTTTAAAATATACCAAGAGAGCTTCTGAGTCCATTTTTTTAACCATTTTAATATATATCAAGGGGGCTTCTGAGTCCATTTTTTTTTTACAATTTTAAAATATATCAGGGGGGCTTCTGAGTCCATTTTTTATAATTTTAAAACATGTCAAGGAGGGTTCTGAATTATACTGAGATATACTATATTGTAATACTAAATAATTTTAATAAATTTAATAATTTTAATAATTTATTAAAATTACTTGTACAATTAATTTAAGATTTTATAATGAAAAGATTAATTTAGTATAAGATATTAAAAACTTATACAAAAACGGACAACTTATTGAAACACTGGTACATAACTAACTAATACTTATATAATAAAAAATAACTGTAAAAAAATGTATAATCAAAATAGTATTTCAATATAGTATATCTCAGTATAATTCAGAAATCTCCTTGATATATTTTAAAATTGTAAAAAAATGGACTCAAAAGCTTCCTTTTATTATTACTTATTAGTTCAAATATGTACAAATTACGAAAAATCATAATAATTCGTGAAATTATTTTGATTCACTAGGTTTATTGAACGTAAAAATTTTCGTTTTTTTCAATAATATCGAATAATAGAAAAGATTTGAAAATAATATTGTTGACTTAAAACAAAACATCATGAATTAAAATAAAATACCTCGTTAAGCGTTTGTATTACCGTTGATAAAAAAGGAATTATGTGTTTCATGAATTAAAAACTGAACGCTAGATCAACTTAATTTTCAATGTTTTAAAAATATTAAGAAGATATAATTTAATATTTTTAATTATTTACCTACACTTAACATTTAGAAATCTAAATCCTGGAAAAATCGTTCAGTCATTTAATTTTCAGAACTTAAAACTTTAAAATAAAGTAAATATACAATTTTTTTTAGAAATTTTACTATTTTTTTAAAATTATTTCCTTGTAAATGTTGTGAAAAATATTTCAAATTACTACTTATTTTTTGAGATTTTAATGTGTGCATTTAAATATTACTAATGTATAGGAAAAATATTTTAAATTATATTTTAATCAATCACAATAAATAAAATAATGTAAAAATATTAATAAAATATTACTAATAAATAAATAAAAAGTAATAATTCTAATTAGTATTATATTTGTATCCCTATACAAAAATATCAAGTATAATACAAAATTTAATAATAAAAAAGTAGATCAATACGTATGTAAAATAAATATTGCATTATATACATCATTCATTACTTATATTTAAATATTTATACATTTTTTGGAACATTCATATTTTGTTAATTTTTTCGTACAAATTATTTATATTGTTTGTTTAATTTTTATTGGTATTTGTTTCAATTTAACTATTTATCTACGGTATATGTTACTATATTTTTTTATAGTATTAATTTATACATATATAATTTGTATTATTTAATATATTAATAATGATATTGTTAATAACCTAAATAATACACAACGAGAGAAAAAAAATCACTTATACAGACAAAAACAACTATAAAAACGCTATCGTGTTGTATAAAATTGTTTATTCTAATAAATCAGCATTTATTGTGCTTAAATATTTAGTTTATAAAAATTCTTATTGAAATGCAGAAACTTATTTCAACTTAATTGTGGATAATATTTTTTTATCTAAAACAATATACGTAATACTACTGTACTTCATCAATTGCAAGATCATTTAACACGAAATAATAAATAACCCTTATAAATACAACTTTAAATGTAATCTATTACTCAACACTGAAGTGTATTTGTTATTCCGTCTTCAACAGATTGTCCCTTGTAAAGTTACGACGTTTGGCATTCCTTTTGAAATTAATTTCTTTAATTTTTTTCAACTCCGTTTATAAGGTTTTGTGTTTTGACCGCATGTGTTTCGTTTATATTAAAATAATAGACTATTCGGTTAACGCTTGATCAGTTTAAAACTATATGACGGTCTTTGATTTAAATTCGTGAGAAAACACGGAAAACCCAAAACATTTGTTACGATGTTTTTTTTTTTTTGCAGTCCATTAACTGAATTGAAAATGGCGTTTTGAAGGAAATCCCGAATTATTCATGTACACAGTTTCAAATGTTGGTTTATTAATTTCTTGTTTTTTGTCAGTGTCTAATAAAATATAATATTTATTTACACTTTTAATTCCTACATAATACCTACATTACATAAATATGCGAAGTTAGTTTGATTTGACCAGAAAAAAAAAGCGATTTTACCTAAATGAGTATATCGTGCACATTGTTCTATTATCTCATCATCAATTATCTTTCTGCATTTATCAATAATTGATTTATTATTGTTAACACAGTACGCATTTTAGTTAAGAATGATATAAACAAATTATAGATATTTAATATTATCGTAGAAGTATAGTGTTATGGAAGTTTATATTATATTTATGTGACCAAGATTAAAGTGTAATCTATGAATTGGCGAAATATACTTCAAATATTTATAGATGTATATATGTTTGTCTTATTGGCTTAGTAAAGTATATTTTTAATATAAAAACTTTTAAAACAATTGAATGGCAATCAAGGTTTACAATTACATACGTAACAATAACATAAATTTATATTAAAATGTACAATTTTAATATTGTTATAGTTTTTATTATGTAAGGATGTGAAATCCAAAAATCTGAATTTTTCGGATATTTATATATATATTCGAAGTATCCGGATTATCTGGATATATAGATTTAATTTTACGTGACTTATAAATACTTTAAATTTCTAGTAAATTAAATTATTTTATTTTATTTTATTAGAAATAATATTTAACAACAAATCAATATTGTTTTATGAATTACAGTTAACTTATCATCCCTCAGGGGGGGGGACACCTAATTTCTACAGGTTTAGCGAACCTGGGGCCTCAAGCTCCCATCTTTCCAGGAAGTTGATCATATGGTTAACAACCTTACATTGTAGAACAAAACATTGTTAAAAAACCACAAAACAAGCCTCGGAATTGGAACAGAACTGAACAACGGCTGGATACGGAAACTGGTATCAAAATTGGTACTTGGAACGTTAGAACACATAATAAACCTGGGGCGTTACAGTGTATGCTTAACGCTATAAAAAATTATAATTTTTCTATATTAGTTCTACAAGAAGTGAGATGGCCCGGAGAAGGAAGCCTCAGAAAGGATGACACTATTTTTATAGTGGAAATAGAGATGGAAAGTTTGAAAACGGAGTAGGATGTAGTAAGTGAGAATATCTTACCATATGTTAAAAATGTCCAGGCAATAAATGAGTGTATATGCTACATATGGATAATAGGACGCATATTTGACCTAATAGTTATAAACTGTCACGCGCCTACTGAATTTGCAACACTAACAACCCACTATACAATAATTTTTCCTAGCAATGTTACCAGGCGGTTTCAATGAAACATGAAACATCGCAATTTTTGTTAATTATGCGTTAAAGTAACGTCTATATAACTGTAAATGTTCCATATTGCTGTCTTTCAATTAACATCCTTTAAACATCACTCTAAAATATCCATCCAACAACCAGTTGTAACATTATAGTTATTATCAACAAAAAAAAGGCAAAAATTATTTATCCCCAGAAACCTGAGGGTGTCATTCGAACTTTGTACAATGCAAACCTATTGTCCTATATGGACTTAATCCTATTGACCTACCTACCTACTAAGATTATACAGCGAAGTAAAATTAATATTTATAAACAATAAAATTAGAAATTCAATAACTTTAAAATGTATGAATAATAGCATTAACTATAAATATTTATATATACAATTAATGTTTATAAATTATAAGCAATAATAGTAACAAACCTATAATAATAACAATTATTTTAATATTTTTTTTATATACTTTCTTTATAAAATTTAATAATAATTATTATAAATTATCCTACCAAATTTTAAAAACTTGAATTATACGATTCTTGTCTTAAAGAGCTGATATTATCTAATGGACCATCAGCAGTAAAAATATCGCAGTAATAAATAAAATAAATATCGTTATCTTATTACAAATGTTGTACCAATCACATATGTTTCAAATATAACTAAAGACCGACTTCACTGGGATGTTGGGAACATCAAATGTTTAGTGTTAACATATAATTGAAAAACAATTTTAAACATTCTTTGTTATTTAATATTTTTAATAAAAATTCTGAAAACAATTTACCCGTTGGATTTTCACGACACAGAAATAAGAATTGTTTTTTATATCAATATTGTTTTTTGATTACGTTTAATTACTATATGTATAAATTGTCTTCCAACCAACACAACCGGTTTATTATTTTATAATGAAATTATTATATTCATAACTAATTTACACATTACCATTATTATTTTTATCTTTACTCGGTTTCACTACTCTGGTAAAATATTCTACAGGACATGATGGTAAAATACGGAAGTTCAATAATTATATCAATGGTCGATATTTTCCGGAACAAGCAGTGATACTAGAGAGAAATTGAAAAATTTGCATTTGTTGTCGTGCTCACATGAATATTCAATTGATAGTTATTAATTAATGGAATAAAAAGTTTAAACTTTACAAAACCGAAGATTTCTATTAGTCGATTTAATAGCAGTAGTAGTTTTCTATTGTACCATCCATAACTATGTACGAATCAATGAGCGTATCATCACATTATACTATATATTATTATCTTGAAATCAATTAATGATTGAATTATCATCGAATAATTCACTTGCTAATGTTTCGAATCATACCGAAGCGACTACACGTCGAGTATGAGAAACACCTCTGGCACTTTTAATGATTGTTTAAATGTAAAGCTCAAACTGCTAATCTCTCTACTTACAATTCCGCAATGTTTTCCATTATCTTAGCGATATTGAGGGTAGTAGTTATACCGATTGAACGTTGAAATTACTGAATAAATGTATTCTGTCTTATAAAGTTGTTGGTTATACGAATCACAACGTTATGTTTTTAATTTTCTAATAACTGTCATGTATAGAGCTGCTTTAGAGAAAGCTAGCATGGTTTTTCATTTCCAATAATTTTATAGTAATTGAATACTACTACCGATCATTTTCCATGTAGATTTTTGTAATCTTTTCGAATTAAATCCGGAGAGTTGTTAGTTACTCTATTTAATAGGTTTCATCAGTATTTTTTAATTATGATTTTAAATTTTAATAATGTATTAACTATGCTACAAAACATAGCATTTAAACACGATAAAATAATACGGTTTTTTATAGTTTATAAATATTAAAAACAATACTCCTCATTTATTTATAATTCATTAATTTTTATATTTTTGACCTAATATCATTTCCATTTATCGAATTTATTATTTAAATCCATAATATACCCATTTCTAATTTTAATTTATAAATTTAATTTTAAAATTATCTATTCCAATTAATATTGACTTAATTGTAGTATTTTGATTAAAAAAAAAAAAAAAAAACTATTTAAAAACCAGTTGTGTATTTAAATATTTTTATTTATTTTTTATTTTAATTTTTTATTTGAAATTATGAAATAATACTCTCAAATATAAAATTTTTAACGTTAATTTACTCCTCAATGTTTAATATTGCATCTATTACATACATTATGAACAAATAAATTAACACTATTTCGTAATTATTGATTAATGCAATACACACGATACTAAAAAAATATCATACGTACAATTATTTTGCTTTATTTATGTAATATTTGACGAATATTAAGAGTAAATTAATTATGTTAAATAATTATTTTCGATTTGATAAAAAAATTCAGTAAGTTATTTTTTTTAAAAAAAAATAGACTTGAAAATGTACTAGTATTGCAGTTTACTCCAAACTCCTATTATTTCATTGAATAAACTATATATTCATTATATAACTTTATAAAATAGTTTGATTTTCTTAAGGATTTTACTAATTTAATTAGTTTTAATATATGATTATTGTTTATTTGGAGTAGAAATGCTTTTAAGAATAGATGATTATCGTTAAAAATATCACTAAAATTAATAATGCCTAAAATATATTTAAATAACACATGATATTTACATTTATGTCATTAATTTATGATACAATTTGTATTTATTGTTTTCATTAATCATCACAAGGAAAAAATACAAAAGCTAAAATAAGTTGAAATTTATATTTGTATCAACACGAAAATCAACTCATTATTGTACTAGTGTAATTATACTACATAAACTTTAAATGGAAAAATAATATATTCTTTTTTATGTGAATTTAAATGTAAAGATTGCATGAACATAGTATAGCTTAAAGTCAAATTAGCTTTTAGTGTTAAAATTGAAAAAGAAAACACTTCAGCAAAACATTATGCGGAAGTGTGCTATTTATTGATTCTATAGAACGTTATGTAAACCAATCATTGATTAGATACTTCCTTTTAAAACTAATTACCCGATCGATATTGCATATTATACAACGTTAATAAAATAATTTATTATTATTTGTTTTTTTTATTTCTTTAAATCGTGAAGTATAAATTAGTTTTTCAATTGTATTGTCATTGACATATTTTTGGTAGAGGTTCCCGGGTTTCGACCACTATCCATCTAAGATTAAATATTTTGTATAATTTATTGCTTACAAGGAAGATTAAACGGTTTAGGAATGTTATTAATCAATAAAAATGATGATTTGAATTCTTTCCACACCCAAAAAAAATTGAAAATACGCCACTGAAAATCGATATACATCTATGAAGACTTTGATGAGTTGAAGTGTTACACATTCGTTCCATGATGGCGCGTGCCTGCTTTAAATATTACGAGTATATTATTTTATATCATATTATATCGTATTATATTATTTTTATTCGTCGATCTGTATGATCAGCGGGAACGGCTAATCCGACTTAAGTACACGTTTAACCGTTAATTGTTCGAGCGTCTGTCGTTGATTATGTTACAATGCACAGTACATAAGTACAATACGATGTTATATACGTATACACTAAAATGTAACTCGTATACATTACAATTACGTGCGGTACGTTTACGAAATACGTCGGAAGCGGCACGGTCCTGTCAAATTCCAAATTTTTCACCAGTTCACTCTATGCTGATGGATTCAAGTATTTTGGGATCGTCATTGTACGAAACGGAAATCGTAAGGTCGGCTTATCGTGATCAAAACGTAATCATCGCAAAGATATTAACATATATAATGTATTATATTTTTGAGAACATAACCAAGTCGAAAACGACAAAAATTAAATTTGTTACTCGTTGATTTATAAACCAGTACTAGCGGGTTAAAGTATTTACATAATTATTTTTACCACACAAGAGCGCTTAAAAATCACATAATAACTATTAAATATACAAATATTTCATAATTTGAGAGGGAAAATATAGTCTTGGTAAAAATTATATCCGTCTGTAACTTCGTCTCTATATTCCTTTCAATAGGACTTATAAACAACTCGAATAAAATAAAAAATGAGCGTAATACTTAAAAGGATAAATATAAACTATTATGTATAGCTTTGATTACACTTAGCTCATTTTAAATCAAATCGATTAGATTGTTATTTTAAAAATCCTTTTATTATACAATTTACAGTATAAACTAAAATACTTTTATATTAAATATTTTTTGTTACAACAATAATTATGAATTTATACAATCATCTATAATGTGTTAGTATAATGTAATTGCTATGTATTAATTATAATTTAATCGAAATGTTCAAAAGTTTTTTATCATAATTGTTAAACAACGTATTAGTTATCTAGTTGGTCACGATACATATTTGGTTAAATCTTTATCGTCGTTTAAATTTCACCATACCTCCTCCATTGAATCAGAAAATGTCATCATATTACGTATCCTAACTATAAGGGTAGATGCAGATCATATATCATTCTTATTCTTTTTGATAAAATCATTGAAGAAAAATTAAGGGATAAGTTGAATGAAAAAAAAAAAAAAAAAGAAAGAATTCTTAAATTCTATTTTTAGGACTGTCTAAGTAGTACTAAATCAAAATCTTTTAATGATTGCATAATGAATACCATATAAATATTGACAACATTATTAAATATTAAAATTAATTTTATTATGATTGTCATATTATATCGTAGACTAAGTCAGTTTAAAATGGTAAAGTTTAAATTAGCAATACGAAATTAAAAGTAAAATAAAAATCTCGTAGTTTTAAAAGACTGATTTCTTATCTTATGACTTAAACTACTAAGACCTTCTTAATTATATCCTTGTGTGGTATTATATATCAATAGTGATTATATATATAAAATTTTAAAATGGTATCGTAGTTAATTGACTGAAAAAAAAAACAATATATTTATGTCTAGCAAAATAAATCAAGACTTTAGACAGCATCACTTGTTACATTTTATCACAGACTATTTTCAAAAATATATTGAGAAAGAATTCTATTGAATTTAGAGAAAAATCGACAAATTTTTATTAGTATTATACTCGATAATAATGCTTTTATATTACAAATTGTAAAGTATAGACAACTAGTTTAAATGGCTATGTTAAATTCTCTTTGTAAACCGCCATGCTTATAATTTTGTAGCGAGTAATGGTGAGTAAGGTTTAAAGGGTAATTATATTTTAGAGGATATAGCATTTCGTGAGAACTGATCACCATATAAAACTGTGTTACATTGTTTAGCGAATCTTTATATTTCACTACAATTTAACATTAAACTCTTTCTTTTGTATTCATTTGATTTTACAATTGTTCGTGATTATTAAACTTGATTTAAAATAAGAACAAAATATTTTTTAATATGCTTATATACTATCCATATATAATATTATTATTGTTATTATTATTATATAAACAAATGAACACATAAAATAAACTATCAAATTTCTAACATTAAGCATAAATGAATCATGATGTTTTATCGGTGAATAATCTTAAGATAAGTTAATTCATGATTTTTTTTTTAAGTACATTTTTGATTCACGTCACTAAGGCAATTATAAAAAAGTAATAAATTTAACTCTCTCTTTCTCTCTCTCACTCTCTCTCTCTATAATTTCAATCCGTGAATTGGTTTACAGCTTTCCTCCATTCATTTCTATTATCCACCTTCCTTTTTATGTCTACGTATGAGTTGCATCATTGGTCTTTTATTATCTGTTAGATATATTCTAATCTTGGTTTTCCCCTATGATTCTTCCTTTCTACGCTTCCTTCTATAATCAGTTTTTACAATAAATTGAATGTAAATTGAGAATTGTATATAGAACAAGTAATAAGTATATACACACGAAATAGAATATGGGTTCTAAAAACATTAATGATTTTCTTAGGTAAACAGGGGTAAAGATTGCAGTCTTCTGAGAGTTAAATAATGTTTTTCGAAATGTTTACGTATGTATTTTATTTTGGGTATGATAACACGGTAAAATACTCATTACTTTCTTAGAAAAAATCTAAATAAAGTGTTTAGTTATATTTATATCCATTTAAATATATTTTAAATAAAAAAAAAAAAAAAGATCTCCTGAAAGGAAATAAATAAAATCTTCGAATTTACCATTTAAGGATGTTTTTCTAAGATTTTACTTTCTATACAATAACCGATTTTAGCAAACTATTTATGATCGATGAATATTTAAAATACGAGTACATTGGTAAGCATCCATTGATAATTTTATTTAAAATTAAATAAATTCAAAACTGCGTTACATTGAAGACTTATCTTAATTATGCTTTTGTAATATAATGTATGATTATTTTTTCTATGAATATACGTAGCATAAATGCTTATCTTGATGAATTAGTACTAATGCTTAGTTGCATGAATACTAAATTTTACTTAATTATAATATTGAAATATGGTTAGCAGTAGAGTGTACCTTTGTACTTAATGGATATCATATTATATAACCCAAAAAGTAATAACTGATTGCTATTCTATTGAATTACATATTATACTAAGCACTACAATAAACCAGGTACTTATAGAGTCATTGTATATATAATACTGCAGGGCTCTATACCTTTCATGTGCTAAATTTGATCCATACGTATTCACTTATAATTTAATTTGATTTTATGGTATTTTATGTTAAGTATTATTGTGTAATAATTATTTATCGTTATTATGTAATTATAGTTAATACATAATGTAAAAATTCAACACCTTAATTTTTTTATTCATTTACTTAAGTTGCTGCTTTTAATTTTTTAACTTGAAAAAGTAACTGTATACTGTGATGTGATCAATGGCACACAGTAATTTTCACCATGATTCATACATAGCCAAAGATTTTTTCAAACACTGTTGAATTGTATTTTGTATTAACTAATTAATCATTGATAATTTTTAATTAATTTTAAAAATACAGTTCTATAATAAATAACTTAATAAAGGATTATAAATTGCAGTGGATATTTAAATATTGAGAGTAAATATGTATTAATTTCTTAGGTTATCTATTCGTTCTAGTCTCATGAATAACATTATCGTTTTTTAACCATCTGATATTTAAAAATAACGACTGTACCTTTATTTCATTTATATTGTAATTCTTATATCTCTTTCTTTTAACAATTTTCTTTGAAACCAAAACCTATTATTTTTACTTTAAATTATAAAAGAATATTTCGTGGAAAGTGTTCGTACACTTTAATATAATAAACTGAACTAATGGGTTACCGAAAATATTATAGGAAGGGCAGATATATATATTTCGGATCTATTTTCGAATTACTCTTCTTTGCTTTTCCAATATAAACTTTAAATAGTTATAATTACTAAACTTTAAGTAGAACGTTAACTAATTAATATATACTAACATTTTTGGAAAAATAATCTCTTTGAGAACTTAAATTTAAAATTACAGATTACGAAAGAACTGCCAAGAATCAAAAGTTTGTTTTTTGCTTTTTGTAAATAATCGAAACCAAGAGAAAAAATTTATATTTTTAACCAATCATACGGTTAAAAATATAAAAAAAATAGTATGATACCGTAGATGCTGTACTGATATTTAATGATGTTTTAAGGACAAATTATGAATTTTACGCCGATGAACCAATTATGGGTGAACATATTGTAATAGCGAACGAATTCATGCACCACATAATCATATTACCATAATATTATAATTTTTATTCAGGTTTATAACTGAGATAGATACTAAAAGTACACATACTTACTTTGTATTGATTGAAATGTACCATAAAAACAGTGTATAGTTTTAGTCGGTGAAATAGTGTTTCGACGTCCAGTGAGATTCGATTTGTAAATTTTTCCGTTTTGCAATCGTGATCAGCTATTCATCCATTGGTCATTTATAGATAATAGTTATTCATTTTTGTGAATACAAATTTATTTTTATTTTTATTTATGATTCTATTTATATATACGTGTATATCACTCAAACACCATTCATTTATTTCGGTTTATCACAAAGCTTTGTGATCATATATATATATATATATATATATATATATACGCTGTACGATACCAAATAAAATATATGTCTTCCGAAAATGAAGCAATTGACACATATCGATACATTTGTAGACTTGTTTATAATAAATATATTACGATAAAAATAACTTTTTAAAAATAAATTTTGGTGCATCAAAGTTGACGAAAATCGCATCGATATCAGAATGTTTATAACTACAGCTTTTGAATAATTTAATGATTCCATATCAAAGGTTTCAATGGTTTCACAGGCTAGGTTAAAAATCCACTTTTTTTTTTTTAATATAATACATTGCATGCTTTAGCCCTTTGGGATTCTCGTCATTATATTAAGTTTTTTTTTTCTAACCCATAGTGGCTTTGTAGAATGTTTATCTTTTGCATCATTGAATATTGAGTAGAAAAACGCATTATACGAACACACGTTGTGCATACAAACCAACTTGTAAATCAGCCTAGCGGTAGATTACCTACAGTAAGGGGATATTACTTTTCATTTAATTAGAAACACTTTGTACAGTCAATTGATAATCCAATAAAGTAACTTCTATAAGAATATATTTATATCGGTACCACGAATACCTTTACACGATTCGAATTATATTAGAAAATCACATTTATATGTTAATATCTGAAATTATAACGTCTGACGATTCGGAAAATAAAAATTTTCTAATAAAGAAACAGGCACGCTTGTGTGCATGTAATATAAGGTTAGATATTTTTTTTATTTTTTTATTGGCTTTTAGTCAGTAATAATAACAGCACAACAGTTTATATTATTGGATTAAACTAATGAATATAATAAATACTTCTTGTAAGTGTATAATTAAAGTATATACGTTTTTTATATTTCATATTTTTAAAAATATCGAATTAACAAATATATATTTTGTTAATGGTTATAATATTTGTATACTTGTATAAATAGTGTTTCAATTAAATTGTTTACAAAAATATATAGGTGATCAAACTGCAGTGAATGATATATTAACTATTATTATTTTGACACTTTATATAGTGCATACATTTTCTGTTATGATGTTAATATAGCTGATTAGAAGTTTAAATAAATATTATTATAAAGGATCGTTCAAAGTTAGTATTATGATTATCATATTATTACGTGGTAATTACATATAGTGGTTGATTATTATATGTTATGGTTCAAGCTTACATTTTTAGAACTGATAAATGATGATGAAAATATTACAACTAGTATCTTATTGAACGTTTATAGAGTTAGTCCCACTAAGTAAGAGTTGATGCACTCAAAACTAATGATTATATTTTGCTAATTCGATTTTACGATTTGTAAATCAAATGACAGATTTTTGTAAATTTTTTTGCAAAATCTAGTCAAATAATTAGCCAAAATTAGATATTTGATTTGCACACTGTTAAATTAAATTTAAAACTATTAGCAAATTATTTGAAAGATATTTGCATTAGTTTCGAGTAGATCAGTAAATTAGATGGGGCTACTTCATAAAAATTCCTATTGATAAACTGTATATTACCAGCTTATTCCATTTAATTAAATAAATTAAACGTTTATAATTTATTCATTTTATTTTAAAGTCTATGTATTGACTACCAAAACAGATTTTTTTTTGTGGTATGTATTCGATCACGTATTCAATTTACGTTTTTTACAAATCTAGTAGTAATCTGTAGAAATAAAATAAATTCTATTGCTGGGTTACTCTCTCAACAAATTTAATTCAAAACTCATTTTACCGTAGAATGTTGCAGATAAGATAAATAATAATGTTTTGCATAATGTCAGTTTGAAGATTTTTTTTGAATACTGTATAATTTCTAAAATACATGAATTGATATACTTTGATAGCATGAATTTAATTTTTTATAAAATGTATTTATATAATCATTTAGATACGGACGAAAACTATTATATATTAATTGTACTAATAAAAACATCAGCTTTATATCAATTTCTCAAACTTAAATTTAGGAACTATACTGGCTACAAAATGTATTATGTTTATTCCAAGAAAAAATTATATTTTCCAAATAACTTTTAATATTATCTTATAAGGATTAAGCTATGAAGTAAATAATCATAATATGATATAAAATAGTTTTACTTCACATAGTAGTTGGTGAAAAGCATTTCAAATACAATCGTAATACATAATTATAAACAGTGCTGTGCATTATCTAAATAATTGTATTTAGATAATTTATCTAGATAAAACATTTATAATTTTAACTTATCTAGATAAAAAAAATTTAAAGCATCTTCTTATCCATTTTTTTAAATAAAATGGTTATCTCAAATAAATTATCTAGAAGATTTTGAATAAGATAGTAGTACTGTATGAACGTTTAAAATTTTAAATAGAAATATTCTAAAAACGAAGCAAAAGGTATATATATAACAAATATAAGTACAATTATTTTTACAGAAAACATAATTTAAAACAATATTATATTTTGTACTGATATACCTTTTTTTCTGTTTAATCGACGACTGGGATATACCTGCTTGGCCAATGTTTACACCCAAAATATTCATTATATAATAGACCAATATAATAATATAGACAATAATAATTAAACACATACATTTATAAAACGTCAATTTCTGGCTGAAACGTTCCATAAATAATTACGTATAAGCTGGGATTATAATGATTAAAGTAATAAATAATAATAAAACCAACCACTGACTTCTAGTGACCATATCTATATATATTAATGTTATTGTGTTTGTGTATGAATTTTTTTTAACTACATCTAAATCAAAGACAAGGTGATGATCATTAAATTAAAATAGAATATTACAAAATTACAAGGTAACATTATATATATCTATAGTATGTATTATGTATACTTATATCATATTAAATAGGTGTTTGTTTAAATCATATTTGTTTAGTAATAAACGAATAAAAATAGGTAAAGTTTTTATTATTAATTACTTAGATTATAATATGTAGATTAATATTTTGTTTATCATTTTCAATGTTAACACTGGGGTTTGTAATTAAAATGTTTAATGTTTAAAAAATTATAGTTGGATTTATAAAAATAAAAATAGGTTAGTGTATTTATTTTGTATCTAAATGAACTAAATAAATAATATTATTTTAAATCAAATAAATTATGATTAATAATAAATTTTTTTATTTATAGAAAAATAACCATTTTAAAAATGTAATTTTTGAATGATGAAACTTTTTAAAATTATCTGTTTTTTATCTAGATAAATGTAGTTATATTTTATCTATTATATAGATAAATATTTAAATAGCTATTTGTTATCTTATCTAGATGCATTTCAGGCTGGTACTGAATTGGTTCCCGAACTCCAACCCCACGTGCTGAATAGGTTCCCGTTTGAAAAAGGTATAGCTGAATTGGTTCCCGTTTAATTACGCACATTTTCCTTCTCAATTTTACAAATTCAGGACTGTCAACTTTAAAGTAGGCTTAGTTAACAATGTGCGTTATTGTGTGTTAAAAAAAATTATAAAATGTATAAAATTTTAAATTGATGATTTGGAAGTCAACTAGTCATCACATAGGTGTACGAAATACAAATAATAAAATATAATAAATACAATTTAAAACCAATGATTTGGAAATTTGAAGCTAACTTTCTTTAAATATTCAATTCTTCTAATGTTCTCATTAATTTACTCAGTCATACAATTTTCCAAGTATTTCTTATTTGTTGCCTGTTTGCTAGTAATTTGCTCGTATTTAGTAATCTAAAGTCTATTATATTTCTATACTCTATCTTATCGATATAATAATTGTGTCAATATGTCATAAAAATAGCATTTAAAATTTTGTGTTTTGCTCTCTATGCACTGGTCAGCTGGATTTTAATTTATAATAGTGTAAGTAAATTACGTTAAGAATTAAAATTGGCACTATTTTACCTGTACACAAACGGGAACTAATTCGGTTACTCCCGAATTTTAAATGAATTATCTATTATCTTATCTAGATATTATTTGGTTATCTATAACCAAAACTGATTATAACATAGGTGTATGGTAGTTTAAAATTATACTAATTTTTTATATTTTATCTTTTTAGATAAAATTATTTCAAAATATAATTGGCACCTTATGCAAAAAATATGAAACATACAATTTCAATAGCATTTCTGTATAACATATAATTTAAACTTTAAATAAATATTATGAACTTTAAATTTTTGAGAAAATAAAATTAAAAACATATAAAAATCTGATTGAAAAATATTGATGTTTTTGTTGTTTTTTTATCTCCATATGTATATGGTTTAATGAATTTATAATGTCAACAAATAAAAAGCGTTCGTGAGTATAAAGTATATTGAATATCCATATATGTTTAAGTATAATACATTATTTTATATTATATCAAATATATGCAAAAATAAATATATAAATTTGATTTAATTTGCATACAGTAAAAGTCAGATCTAATATTTTTTATTTTATTTGATTATATTTTTACACGTAATGTACAATATACATAAACTTTTACAACAAAAATATTACGTGGTAAATGTAGAGAAGTATGAAAAAACAATCAATAGTGAAAAAAAAATCGATGACGCTTTCTATATTAATTATTATTATAAGAGAATAAGAAGCATAAAAATTTAGAAAGTGCAACTCGTGGAGGAGTCATATATTTTTTCAAAAATAAACATCCAAAACATAAATACTAATTTTATTCATACTATTTGTCGAGTTTATATAATGATAAAAATAAAATGAAAATATTCTACTTGAGTACATAATGTAATATGCGTTGCATATACTCGTATGTCGGTTATTATTATTATACTATTT
The DNA here is from genome assembly GCF_003268045.1 of Sipha flava. NCBI lineage: Eukaryota > Metazoa > Arthropoda > Insecta > Hemiptera > Aphididae > Sipha > Sipha flava. The sequence continues at coordinate 687,512 of NW_020272843.1, forward strand.
ATTTTATTCAATCCGTAGATTGGTCAACAACAAATGTTCTCTCCATGATTCTCTATCTGGTGTTTTATCCTAGAGATGCTAATACGAATCGACTGTTGCATCTTTGGTCACTTGACTTATACAACTCGTTCTCGGCCATCTAACATTATAATAATTATTATTATTTTAATACGTACAAAATTCCGGACGGAACTCCTTCGAAATGTTTTTAATACAATTTATTATTCGTAAGAAATCATTATTCGCACGTCATCGTAATCGTATCCGATTTAGCATCGAAGTGTGTTTAATAATTTAAAATTTAAAAATTCTATTTCATTTGCTCTCACAGAAAACGCGCGCGCGAACACGAGACTTCACGTAAAGTTACAGATAGTGTTCACAGATGTGTACATTACGGTGACGTGTATATCACATAGTATTCAGTATGAAACGCATCAGTGTAGTGAGATTATGGTCTCGATGGGCATTCATACAATATCTCGGACAGTCATCTTCTCCCCCCGCTGCTGATAGTAATATTCATTTTTGAATCGACCGGGTGCGCGTTAGCCGCGAACTGATCAATCAGTGTCGTCATCAAAAACAAACACGGGTAAACGGGCGAAGAGGGCACAATGAGTCACGGGGTTCATGTAAGCTCCCCTAAAGTATTGTAAATTCCCCTACAAATATTTTGTACTGAATTACACGTATGTAAACTCCTCTGAAAACATGTGACTATTCAATTTCATGCATGTAAACTCCTATAAACTTAAATTTTAAATTGCTCTATAGCAAACTTCTATTTAATTTATTATCTATTAAATTTAATTTCATTTAATGTTTAAAACATATTTTTGCAAAACTTGGTCTTGTTCTATAGTATTATAGTAATATATAGTAATCATAAGTAAATTTATCTCTGTAGAATGAATATGTTTCTAAATTTGTAAATAACGAATAAACTGTTTAAAAATAAACCGGTTTTTGCAGAATATACTAATGTATTATGCCACTATAAAATATGAAATATTATTTTAAAATCCTACAATATGAAAAGGTGGACAATATTATAAACGTTCATAATGAATAAACGTAATGGTACATTTAGTAGCTAAGACGACCAATAAAATCAAACGATCGTGCAATTAAAAATAATCGTCTCCAATACTTGTTCATTAATTCGATTATCAATCGGGTATCTCGACTTCTGATCGATAATTGAACGTGAGGCTATATTTATTATGCGGCGATATTCATAAAAATATAAAATATACCTAATAAATATCTAATATAATTATCATAAATTCAGCAGCAATATGTTTCAGGGGAATTTACAATGTTTATATACGTATAATTCTGTATCAAAATATTTTTAAAGGCGTTTACATACGTATAATTCGGTATCAAAATGCTTTTAGGGGACTTTACTATTGCACTTTCTAGGGAAGTTTACAATTTCTCAGTGAATGATAGTCGAAAGTTGTCGAAAAATTGATATGATTGTTGATGAGATAATTTCCATATCTATGACGCTACCAACATCTAATAAATGAAAATAATCAATACGATAATTTAATTTTACCATATTTGTTGTACTGTAATTTTAGAAATGATAAAAAATAAAATAACAATTACCACAAATTAATTTAAGTATTTAGCAGTTTAGCGTATGGTTACCACAATTTAAGATACAGAACAGACTTAAACATGATATAAGTATATTTTAAAAATTGTCTTTTTGTTCGTTTAATATGAAAAAATAATAATAATTGTGTGAGAATTTTCCAAAATGAAAATATTTAAAAAAAAAAGAAGATTTGTTTGAAATATTGTTAAATATTATCCAATTGCACATTTTAATCAAAATTATTATTTTATTTTATGGTTTTAATAAAATTTAAAATAAAAGAATTCAGTGTAGACCATTCCAAGTCTTATTGTGTGACATCATAGGGGTATATTAAGCCATTTGGATTATTTAACAAAAATGATTATAAATTAATTAATTTAAAAAAAAAACACTTAGAAAACAACATATTTCTAAGAAGTATATTTTTTTTGAAATGAAAGAACATTTTTTTTGTAATAATTGAAACTGAACGATATATGTCTATTTGTAAATGTAGTGTTATACTTGCCCCCTTCCCCCTACACAATGCGTCTGTGGAGATGGTGATGATCCTCTTTAAGTATGTTGATTCGAACTTACATATACCCGGAGCCCTTTATTAATTTCCGAATGTCTGATTAGACATGAAGCATATACAACAACTATACGGAAAATGTATTCGTTTACGTATAAAATAATAATATATACTAGTATGACATTACGTTTTATGTAATATTATTAAATCTTGTTCGATTTCACAATTATTATTAACACCTATCCCTTACGCAGTAGATGCCGACCTCATCTCCATGCGCGGGAACGTTTTGTAAATTAATCTGGTTTTGAGTTTTTGATTAACACAATATACCGACAAGATCCGTATTTATACATTTATTATTTTTTGTACGCTCGAGTTTTTAATGAACGTACCGTCTCCGATGCGTTATTTTTCGATTTACTTTTAATGAAAGTGTACGCACACGCGTTTGTACTGTGTATTTATAATGTATTCGAATCTATGTAATTTATTTGACGTGTCACGCGCACAAAACATACGACTGTGTGGCCGATAATAAAGGCTTCGATTTAAATTTTAATTATAATTATTATACATTATTTACCCAGAGGATAAAACTTTATGACTCAGATAGATCGATGTACAGTGTTTTCGAAACCATTATTTTGAAAAACTTGTCAAAGACTTTTCAGTTCGATACATGTATATGTATAAATCGACATGATTTCACTTGACAGAATTTCCGGCATATCTGAACGGCTTACGGCGACAAGAAGTTTTACTTTATTATTTCGGTTTCTCACTATTACATACTCTTCTTACGGAACAAACTTTTATTATTAATAATGCACTGAACAAATGTATGAAATACAATTTTTAATACACGTTATGATGCGATAAACACGATTAAAACGAACTATATCAATTTAACGTAACGAGAAATCCAAGTGGAAAATATGTATTATTAGTATTGTATAGATATTAAATTTATAAATTTTAGATACTTTAAAACACCACAAGAAAGAAATTTGGTTATACAAATTGTCTTACATGTACCATATATTGATGGTATTTTATAACAGCCAAAAGTATAAGGAAAAAATAAATATTTATTTTTATTTTTAATGTAAACACAATTGGTCGTGTATATTTTTTATTTACATTTTGTCAGCAATCACTATGTATGGAACGGTTATTACATTTTGATTTGTGTATAAAAATAATAACACAAAATAAATAAATTATTAAACGCCAACATTTTATATTCCAAAAATATCGTATTTGATGTACTATTACGTAAATTGAATACAATAATTGATTTTTTCGAATAAAATTGAATTCTAAGAAATTTATTTAAACACCAGTAGTAAAATATTTTTACCGAAATACTTTATAGTACTGTGAATGGTATTATGCATATATTTTTGAATAATATACGTTCAGTAATTTTGTAAATAAATAAAATTAATAAAAAAAAAAATCATAACTAACCTTGTACTCATTTACATCGCATGGCTATAATACAAAATTGTTTGAATATAATTACGAAAATAAATTTATTCTTTGTAATGCTTGACATAGTTTTCGATCATATTTTCGGTTAAATTTTTGTTGAATAAATATTTACCCTTTGGGTCCACAAAACTTATTCATTTATAATTTCCAACTATAAACAGTGATTCATTAAAAACCCTTAAATATTAGAAACAATTATTGATATTTTTATAAAAACGTTATGTTATAATATTATTGTTACCTCACTGTAAGTATATATTCCATTTTTATTTTATTTATACATTTAAGTCGAAATTTAAATGCATTTGTATTATTTTAAGATAAATATTAATTTTAAATAAATTTTCAATAAATGTATTTTCTTAGCAATATATTTTTGAATCATAATATAAATAGACGCATAATGTATCAATTGTATTTATAAATAATTTTGTCCAGATAAAATTACATAAAAATTAATTTAACGAAGCGTTATAAAATATACCTATAAAGAAACTCAATAGCCAACAGAAATATATTCATAACAAAAATAGTTCAGAAAGTACATTAGTCGAGTCACAATAATTTTTTTTTTATGTATGTATTTGAATTTGCTATATTCAAATGCTTTTATATTAGTGATAGGTCGTACTATTCGAATCTCGAACCGAATCGAACCGAAACCTTGATGTTCGGTGCGGTTCGAAATTCGAAATTGGCAAGAAAAAAAATCGAACCGAACTGATACAATAACTTATACTTAAAAGTTAAAATGTAGAATAGGTAATACGATAACTTAATATACAATAGTAATCAATAATTATGGTTGATTTAATTTGTATGTAGGTACAATGTACATGATAAAAAGTATTGAATTCGAGTTCGACTTAAAATCATAATAGGTTCGGTTCGGTTCGGTAAAAAATATGGAGCTTCGGTTCGAGTTTGAAAAAATAATTTAAAGTTCGGTTCAAGTTCGATTAGATTTAAAAAATTAGGGTTCGACCCATCACTATTTCTTATACTTGTTAATGTTTATTTATTTATTATATAAGTGTTTACCGTAATAAATTTTATTTAATTAAATAATCAATTTAATAAAGAGCATAAATATGCACACTGAAAAATAGAATATTATGATATATTATTATTATATAAATAAAAAAATAAAAATTAAATTTTACAGAAAAAAGTTAACAAGTACTAAAATATTCAATAATTTAAACAAGCAAAGTAAGTCTTTTTGACTAGTAATGTTTTACACATAAATATGAAAATTAATGAAGTTTCGAATCAGTTGTTTATAACTTACCTATATATATATATTGTAATCAAGGTCTTCACTCAAAAAGTGTCAATGAAGAGGGTGTCAAAATGTTCACTCTGAATCCCAAATTTTGAATTCTTATCATTATTTTGGTATAACCAAAAATAAATTATAAGTTCAGATAGTGTTGAAATCTACCAACAATTTTTTTTTAAGATTAAAACAAAATTGTTAAGACAATTTTAATTTAAGATTCTGATTGAAACGAAGAATGTGTTAGTTATCCCGAAATATGATTTTTTTTTTCGTTTCTGGTCTTGTCATGGTTTAAACTAGAAGGAATTCTATAAACATCACAAATCACAATTATTCAAGAGTTCTGATAGGAAATGTTGTGTAAATGGTACTTTGAAATAAATAATTTTACAAATTTCCAAATAGTTTTTTTAATAACTGCACAACACTAATAAAAAGCGAAATATTTAAGGCACAGTGGTTTTCAACAAATATGCTTTTCTTCGATTTTCGTATTTCGACGTAACTCAAAAAATAATTATTGGAATAATTATTTTTCATTAAATATTCAGCGTATGTAAATATTATATTGAACTATTGATTTTTAATGCTTTCAATAAGAGTAGTGGTACTTATTTTACATTTATAAATATATGTATTTACATTTATCATTTTTTACAAACATATCATCAATTTGTATATTTAATAATGCAGTGCATATGAATAAAAATTTAGGTAATTAATAGTTTTGTTTTAGCAGTCATAATAATACGATGAACGTTGATATTTTTAAAACAGTAATTTTTAAAATATTACCAAGTGACTTCTTATAAAATCTTAATTTTAATTAAAATGCGTTAAAATTGGGAAAAATGGAAAAAACCGATAGCCACTATTATTTTTTCAATCTTTTTTTTTTTTAAACGCCAAGCGACTGTTTACAATTTTTATTGTGTAGTTTCAATTTTTAGCGAAATAAATATTGGACATTCCGAAAAAGTCGGTCAACAACAACATAACACGATGCCGTCGAACGAGAAAAATGGCGTATTAACCGGATGCGTTCGTCGTAACGGCACCAAGGGCCAACGGTTTTTTTTTTCTACAAAGCGAATAGCAAAAGCTTCGTGTCGACAGAGAAACATGGTCGTGTGAAGTTCAACGAGTGCAAAACGTATTTCTGTATTTCCGTCCGACCGCGACGCGTTGAACGGTTTGAAAAATATCGTGCGTCGCACGTCAGCTGGTCCGCTGAAACCGGAATCCGTCGGGTAAGAACGTGTAAAACGACAAACCGATGACAAGACGACTTTCGAGTTGGACTATGAGCTTTTTCGCCGAGCTTTTAACACAAAAACGGTAAATAGGAGCGCAGAAAAAAATTAAAAAAAATATATGGCATACCGATTCGGCCGGAGCGCAGACGGACGTGGACAGGGATACGAGAATACCTATGCGCAGGCAATGACGGAATGGAAAATCGACGGGACCGCGTGGTCGGTCGTCACGCGATGGACGACGGTCGCGCGTGCATCGCAGAGCACATGGCGATCAATTATCACGAGAGATCTGCGCGCAGCGACGGTAAGCCACGGGAATGTGACCGACAGAACACGGGATTGATTACGCTTCGTCGCATCGCCGGACACGACATGATACCGCGGCCGAACCGTATCACGAGTAATTTCCCTTGTCCGTCTGCCTTAACCCGGGTTGACGTTAATGCTAATTGTCGTAATTGTGTTTGGTTCCCCGCACCGTTTCCCCGCGTGCAACGTTCTCCGTGCGGGTCCCGCCGGCCCCGTTTCGCTGTACGTTGAGCACGTACGATGCGTGCCGCGCGCGCGTGTTACAACGTCGCCAACGAGCCGGGAAAAAATCGGATTTTTACAAATCGAGTTTTAAAAATACGAGTTGGATGTATGGCGCGATGGCAGTTTACCCAGTATAGACCTGTTTCTGTTACAACAACTGAGACTACCCCAAGTTTATCGTTGTCACCGTGTCAGTAAATATTATCGCTGTCGCTATAATTATTCATCGTAAGTGATAAAACGTTGAATGAGAAGCGTGACCGTTATACGAGTATACTTTTTAAGTTGTAACCGAAAATACCATTGAATCGTCAAATGTTAACTCGTATAAAATTAAATTAAATTACAAAAACAAAATACTAATATGACGTTTTTTTTTTCAATTTAACTCTTGTTTTGAAAATCGATTGCACTTACAAATTGTGAAGGAATACGGTCAAGTTCTATAGTTGTATTAACCTGATTGAATGAATTATATCTTCTAAATAAAAAAATCAACGTCTTTAAAAATTAAATTGTTATGAAATAATAACTGAGCAAACTCGTTTAATAATTCAACAGTTTGATTCGCTTATAATTTTAATAAATGTCTAGCGAATATATATTTTTTGTCTTCGCTGCATTATAATTCACCCATCTCTGTATCTTATACGTCCGAGGAGCCTCTATATTTTTTTTTTCGGTTGGTTAATCTTAATGATATAATATAGGTGTATTTTTTAGGAATTTTTGTGCTTTTTAGTGTTTTATTTATTTTCGTTTTAGTTTTAGTTTTTTTTTTAGAGTTTTTAGAGCTGCAAAATCCTAACTATAATACATATTTATATGTAACATATAAGTCGACGGAAAGAACTTATCAATGTTATTAGTACATATATATTTATTAACAATGAATTAATATGAAAAAAAATAAGTTTTAATTCAAACAAGAAAATTTATCGGAAAATGAAATTCTATATAATCTGCATATTTAATCGAATTTTGATTGTAGAATAGTAAAGACAAATAAATTACTACCTACGTTATAAAATTTTATTCCATCATAAATGTACGTTAAATATTCGAATATTTTAACTGAACCGTGTAAAATTAACGAACCGATAAATATGTTTTATTTTCGTTACTAATACATACCTAGTGGTTTTCTACATATTTATTGCTTTCCCCAGGAGGCCGCTAATTTATTTTTCTTTTTCCTTAATAAGGGATCGTTTTGGCAACGATTTAGGTGTTTTGTACCCTTTTCGTAACCTTTTAAAGTGCAGTTCAAAATATTGTTATAATAACTGTAAATTTTGAAAACCACACAATATTTTTGGGAGATTAAATAGAAAGTTACAATAACCTCTACGGCAGTTAATTATGATAATTTATGAAGAATGTAATACATTTGTAAAAATATATCCCAATGTATTTAGTTTTTAATTAATAACGATGTAAATTTTTTACGAATTAATTTGTTCCGTACTTTGTAAATATCAAAATATGTACTTACTTAGTTTTAGAAATTAAACAAAATAATTTATGAAAAACTATTAAAATTGAAATTGATTAATGTAAATAAGAAAATATTTAATTTTAACATTTAACCAATTTTAAATGTTTTTATTATATAATTTATTGGATATACAAACTTAAATAAAACAACCGATACAAGTCCCAAATTTAAAATTGATCATTCTAAATTAAACAACTTTTCTAGTTCAGTTTGTTTATTTGTTTTAATTTACAATTAAATACCTTGGCATGATAAACATTGCATTTATAATTTTATTTTAAATGTAATGCTATTTTGTTTTATAAAACGAACATAACGTTTGAATATTTATGTACGTTTTATTATTACATATAATGAATATCTTTTAATGCTAAATAAACTGGTTCTAATCAACAATGAACTTATGTATAACAATGAATAAATAGAACACGTGAGGGCACTTATGTTCAAGTATTCTATGTTTGAAACAAAGACCTCCTTGTGTTTACATGTAGTGTAGTCAACAAATGTTTTATTTTTCTTTAAGGATCAATTATTTACTAGGATTCAGACGTATTGTTATGATCTTTTATAAGTGGTTATTTTGTATGATTTTGTGATTTCTCAGTAAATGTAAATTTCACCGATTTTCAGTGGACGGTATTAATTTATTTTCCCTGGAGTGGCGGTGCTATTCATTCATTAACATTCGGTAACTTTTTTTTCTGTTATCCCTGATATTTTGAGAAAAAACAGTATTTGTTCATTTTAACTATGTTCAAGGTGTATCTTACTTTATGCATAATAACCATATGTATATATTGTATTCATCTTTGTGGACTGTAGTACATACATGAACAATTATTGTATTCATACGACTATTGGTGAGGAGAGCGCAAAGGGTTGTATTTGTAAGTAACTAAGATATAAGTTTATTTGAATTATCATAGAAATTGATACTTTTACGTGGGTATAATACGTAATGTATAAATTATGCTCTAAGAAGTTTTGAGGTAACTTGTTTAATTATACAAGTATTCAGGTTAGAATCCATTTATATGAGTAACGCCTAAAGAAAAGGAGGTCAATCAGTTTTGACAACAATGACAAAATTAACTAGTGTTACTTAGTATACTGGATTTAGAAATTTAGTTGTCAGTTTATAATTATTCTCAATTTTAGTATTTTAATAACCATATGTATAATCAAACCGTATTTTTGGGTACGTTATTTTATTTTTTCTCTAAAAAAAAAAAAAAAATTAGTAGTATTCAATATTATTCAATATTATAACATTGAAAAATTAAAAAATTTCATTCTAAAACCATATTTATTTTATTTTATTATTTTAATTATTATTAATATTTTTTTTTAATGATTCATCAATCGTCATAATAACTCTGAATAGTTTACTGATATAATTTTAAACACAAATATTTTTTCTATGCAATGTTATTTATTAATTATCACAAATAATGAACATTTTTTAATGGGTATTATTTTTTACATCGATATGAAAACTGTTGAAGTAAAAAGTTTAAATAAAATTGATAGGTGCAATGGTAGATACTAGTAGTCTTCTAGATTTATAATAAACAGTGCTACAGGTAAAAAATCTCAATTTAACTGGTAACGAGACATCGTATTTTGTTTATAACAGTAAATAATTATTAGTATTAATTATTAATGAGTTAAAATATCATATTACACAACAATAGCTTGCCAGCATGTTGCCACTATAAAGGGCTCAATTGCAAATCAAATATTCACAACTTTCTGTTTTCCAATCATCGTTCCTGAAATCTGTTTAAATAGATAAATAGATATAATTTAACAGGTAACAGATATTGTGAAATATATTTAATTTAAACTTAGGTTCTCTATTTTACATGTTTTTAAGTACACATACATGTTATAATAGAAATGGTGTTAGAGTGCGTGTTATTAAAATACATGCGTACAAGTGTATTGAAGAATTAATTTACCCAAATAGATTTTCTGTATAATATTAAACAAATATTATATAACAATAATGTTAATTTGTATTTTATTTAATATAATTTATACTTCGATACACACTAAAGTATATTTTGGATAAATTCAGGACAATTGTTCTTAATTATTACAAAATTATTTATACAAACCATAAACTATGAAAATATTTTCGTATTTGAATTTTTCTTTGAATTTAAATTAAAAAATAATTATAAATTAACTTTTTAAACTATAAATAGAATAATTTAAAATTAATTTCAAAGATTTTTTTTTTAGATGAATTATAAAGAAAAAATAAAGAAAATAAAAAAAAAAATAAAAATATATTAAACAAAATATAATTACGAAAAAATACCTACAACATTAAACATTTTATAACACTAATTAATGATTTTGATATAATAATATTGGACCATAAAATGGGTAGTCATATATTTTAATATTTAAGGTATGGAGTACATGAACATGTATACGAATATATCAATAGACGTACCTAACTGGGAATCCTAATTCAAACGTTTTATTTCGGAAATGTTTCTGGAAAATTGGTATTCTGATTTGTAAATGTACACTAAGTTCAGAAGGTATATTATTAGCAGTGTTGGGATTATTTAGATAAAAATGTTTGTTATCTTTATCTTATCTAGATAATAAAAAATGAACCATTGAAAATTATTGAAAAAATTATCTGAGATAAAAAAAAATCACTAATCTAGATGATTAGATAAATTATTCGTGATCGTAAAGATATTTTTCAATTTTCCAAAAGTTGTCCATATTATTAGTCTATTCAGAATAAGAGTGCCCAGTCACTTGGACGAAAACTAGTTTTTTACTGTGCATGTGTCCTTTTCACTAGGAACGTTGTAGTATGCCGACGTGTTACGACGTTGTTATACGTAGTGAACTGTATTATCACACTCTTCTAGTAACGCCAAGCTATAGTTCTATTTTGAATAACAAGGTTTTTTTTTTAATAATAATCTGTATACAAGGCGGCAGTCACCGACTTTGATAAACAACGACGGCGGTCGAACAATGGCAACGAATCATAGAGCGTCTAGATATCGACGAGTGTCCGACCGTTATCAGCTTCTCGGTGATATACGCTAGTTCGGGCACTTTTAATCCGAACAGACTATAGTGCTAGACAGTATACATTTGTTCGTTATTATTCCATTTGTTTTATACAGTAATCACTATTCGCTAATCGGTATAATTCATGGTATATAATATTATCAAAAATAGTGTTTATTTCAGTACCTATTCTCATTTATCATCGATGTGTTTACTATTACTTGTTCAGAAGAATAGCTTATCCGATAGTTGGCGATTGTTCTAAAAATAAAATATTTGTTCCAATAAAACATGGAAATAATCAAATAACACGATATTATGAAATATGATATTGATATAATACCTCCTGGCCACTGCACTACTGAAGTCTAAAGTACTATCTGCAATCCCGTGGATATTACCACTCAATTTGATGAATTGTTCGATAAAAGACTATTTATATTACAATGTACATGGCGGAGCAATAATGCATTCGGATAAACATAATAAATATTTTAGTCCCCAAAATGTAATAAGTATATAACAACGTGTATATACATATCGATCTATCTATGGAAATCAACTGCGACTTTGTCTTACAATAAATTTTGGCATTTTGTTAATACTAAGAACACATCTATATAATATAATTGATGTTCACAAATTTAATGAAGTGGTATTAATGCTTAAACCTTTAAGTTGGTAGAACTAATTTCAAAATGAAATAAATGGAATAATTGTTATTATTAAATAGCGCAATAGTGATAACTGCTAAGTTATAGCTTTTTTCATATTTTATTTCTATTTTTACTGCATGGGTATTATTTGGAGAATGCAAAGAAGATATTACGAACACTGGTTTGTTATCCAACCATTTGAGTAGTTCTATGTTATTATTACTAATATAATAATTTATGTATTTATAATATCAGTAAAATAATTATTAAATATAGATAGTCTGTGGTTATTATGTTCACTATTTATTGTATTATTATACAAATTGTTGATTTATAATAATTTGTACCAATTAATTGATTATTACAACTACCTACTGAATCTGCAATATTTCTACTGTAGTCTATTGTAACTATGTCGATTTTTAAAATATCACAATAAAATTGCTGATTGGTTATGGTAATAAATATAAAATTTATCTTGAATTTATCTAGATAAAAGTTAACTTTATTATCTTTATCTTCGCCTAGATAAAATATTTTTAGTTCATCTTTATCTTTATCTAGATAAAATTGTTGTTATCTGGACTCAACACTGATTATTAGTACATATACGTGACCATTATTATGATATGATTATCATAAAATACTCGATTTAACTGTAAAACGGAACCTCGACGATGAATAACAAACTCATATGTATCCATGAATAACCATAAATAAATAATAAATATTCCATGAATAACGTTCCCTAACGCGTAATGTAAGCTTAATAGATAATTTTACAACAATAATAACAATTATATAACATTACTTGTTTATTATAAATATTTAGTTGATGATTAATGATTAAAGCTTTTAATGGTACTTGCTGAAGTTTTATTTTTAGAAATCGATTGAACTATCACGGATTTTTTGATGAAATGTCAAGAATTAAGGATTTAATTGATTTCATTTTTCCATATTCACAAAGTGATTTACATCCCAAATAAGTACTATGTACATGAAATTCTCAACGAATTTAGTTGATCGATTTAAATATGATCAGATTACTATTTTAATGAATTATCTAATTTATATGTATGTATTGTATACAGTATATTATAGTATAAAGGACATCGCACAAGAATTTATTAGTTATTGTAATATTTTCTTATTGACAATATAAAAACTACGATTGAGTTGTATTTTCTTTAAATTATAGTATTTGAGCTATAGTTTTTGTTTTCTTAAATACATTAAAAAGTAATCAACAATATAATTTAAATATCTTAGTTGAAATTAGCTCAAATCTGTGGAACACCCTATATACATAATTTATATATACATATATGCATTGTGAAACTTCATTATATCGTATGGTAAGAAATGGTATAAAACAATAAAGACACTTTTTCGGATTTTTTAAGTATTTTTTCTATTCTAGACGGAGAAATCATTTTAAAAATTAAATAAACAAAATGTATTGTTGTTTCGATTATTTGTGTTGTAACGGAATTCCACTTATATAAAAATATTGAACAATGTATTGAACTAAAATTCGTTCACAAAAGAGTTATAATTAATATTTATGACATTTTATTGAAGTTTATGATAGTTTTCGTTTTATTGGAATTTAATAAATGCTTTTTTTATAGCTTTTTACTGCGATTGTGATTTAAGAAAATTTTTAAATAAATCTTAAAATAAAAAATGTCTTATACACTTAGATAATAATTTTTGAGAATATAATTTGTTAGGTGAGTACCGTTGATGTCCAGAATTATATACAAAAATATTTTTTTTCTTATACAAGGGTAGTATGTATAGTTAATAAGCCGGATTTTTATATGGATAAACTAATTAATGCGATATGTTTTAATATAACGTATAACGTACACATACGCACAGATCCGACGAATGTAGCAGATGAAGAATATTGTGCTGTGCCTGAAGATGTTTACAAGTTGCAAGGGCTACCGATTATAGAACTATGAGGACCTCTACAAATGATGTATTTTCATGAATTAATAAAAAGCAATATTAGTACTTATATATTTTTTGTTCGGTAAACAATATGGTTTATTGAACAGTTGTCTTGAATTATTCTGTGTATACTTGTATTTCTCATGTGTATCCCGTCGCGTGCGATGCGAGTCATTTGGTCGATGGTTTAGTGATTGAAAAAATACTCGTATAATCAAAATATCATGTAATCAAAATGTACTATAGTTGAAACAGAAATGGTAGAAATGTTTTGTGGCCGAGCAGAGTTTTTGGACAAAGTAAATATAATCATTAGATTTGAGATTACGATAATATTTTTATAAATGTTTCCTGTATGTAGGTCTATTGTAGTAGGACCTACTGCCACAGGAATGCATTAATTAGTCAAAATACTAGTATCTACTCAAAACGAAACTGAAACAGAAATTATGTGAAATGGCACTTTACGGGCGTAGTAGCAATAAAATGAAAAATCAAATACGATTGCACAATATACGTATAAAATTGATCCACGTTATGATTTATTAAAGTACTTAAAAATAAAATTTAAAAAAATTTAAAATTTTAATCATTTTTTGATTATTATATTATAATAACTTCACTAATACTTATTCTAAATATTTAAATATTTTATTACATGATTTGATAAAAACTTAAATATAATTATTTTTTAATACATAACATACATGACATTTCGATCACTTGAATTTTCGATATTATATTTTTCGATCAAAAATTAATTCAAACGATTATATTTCGATAATTTATTTTCGATTACTTTTGACATTACATTTTTTCCCATACCGGATGTATGATATCTAATAGTGAATTGTAATATTATTAACTACATATCTGAAAACAGATTAGGCTTTTGGTGTTGATGTAAGCCACACTCGTAGCTTTGTCGCTCCAGAGTTTCAGTATATATACATTTTGTAACAGGATCACGACATTGGGCCAACAACCGAAGAACTGACAGTTTATAAGACCAACGACAGTAGGCAGAATAATATATCATGGGACATACGGAATATATGGCCGATAACTGATAGGCCGAATAAATTATAGTTTATTAAAAAAAAAATAATAATTATTATAATAAACTAAATTATCGAAAAAACTTTTTCGTTGTTTTTATTAAAAATTCTGAACAAAAAGAATTGAAAATCCTTCATATAAAATATAAAATAAAATAAAATATTTAGAGCTTAAAATAGGTTACATATGTATTAATAATAATTTAATATAACTATAGTTTTTGAAGTATGTTATAGGACATAACTAATAATGTAAAAATTATAAATACTATATTGTTATGACGGCTCATTGACCACCAATTATTGCAAGTAATGTCCATTATAATGAGATTTTAGGCATAGTGTATCACTTTAATTAACCAGCGATACAGTGCGGAATGCATTATTTTGAAATGGATTCAGTAATCACCTGTTATAATATTATGGATAAATATATAAATTCTTGTCTGGTGTATGTGTATACTGTTGATTATGCATTTTTAAACGTTTTAATCAACCAATCTTGCCACCAATAATTATTTAATTGCTTCAGAATCCATGTTATATCTTCAAGCCTTAAATTCCAATAAATTTAACTCTCATCTATCTCCACTTGGACTTCGCATTAAGTTACTTATTTTCACCCTAAATCAATTAAATTGTAACATTCACTTTCTCTAGAATTCACAGTAATGAGGTTGCAGACAAACTGGGAAAATCTATATTTAATCTTATTTTACCTTCATTTATTCTTCTACCGTAGTCTGATTTCACCCCTTTGTAGTAAACAATACACCTCCAACCTGTGGCTCTCTCATTAGAATAACCTAACTGAGCGCTACGCTTCAATATATAGAAACATTATATCCAATTTCCTAAAAAAAATTTGGTTTAATAATTTACACCTACATAGACCATTCTCGTATATAATACAATTCAATCGGTTACGCATGGGACATCATCTACTTCTCAGTCACTTATTTAAATTTGGCCTAAATGATTCAGAATTTTGCCCTCTCCATTTAAATTAATATGTCTGTGACCTTTCCAATATTGTATTTAACTGCCTTGCTCTGCAGGCTAAACTTCTTATTTAAATTAATTCTCTTAATACTTTCAATATTTCTTTTAATCTCTATCCCATACTAAATTGTGATCCACAACTGCTATATAAATTGTTATTTCTTTTATATTGGATGCTGACTTTATTATAAATTACAATGTAATTAATTCTCTTGTTTTAGCCTTTGTAATCGTTAAACTATCATAGTTTAATACTAGTAGCTACATAAAAAAAAAACCAATCCTATTCGTCAATATTGACGTTTTATCTCGATTAAGTTCTAAAGATGTAATACTACTATGTAATTTGGTCATATGCTATAATACAAAAAACTGCAATGTAGATATTATCTCGGTTATGATCATGTGCATTGTTCAGTCAACAAAATTGCATACTATAGTAATAATTATCATCTGAACGCATTAAATATTATTCGACTATACAATAATGTATAGTTAAAATAATAATAATAAATGTTGGTTTCACATTATTTTAACCCATTAATTATGTGCAGACAATTATTTAATAATTTTGAATAAATTGAATTTCTTAACTTATTCATTTACGAGTTACATTTATTACTCTTATACTAATTATAGTTATTATAGTTAATATTTAACTAGAAAAATTACTGAGAGAAGATAATAATAACATATTGTTTAACAGACTTAAAAATATTTTGGCTAGGGAATACATCGCATGGCTTAAATACATTGGTGAGATATAGGGTAAAAATATCTACTTTTTCTCTAGTCGAGATTTTTGAGAAGTTTAGTTGACAAAGAGAACAAGTAAGATATCCTTATACTACAATAGAGTTTTTGTTTTATCCAAAAAATGTATTATTCGGAAAAATATACTGAACAGAAAATAATTTTTCTTTCGAGTTAAAATATTTTTCTAATCAATGTACGATTCAAGTTTGGATTTCATACATAATTATTTATATGTTATTACATAACTATCGACAAATAAAACTGCAAACACTATTTCGAGTTCTAGTAAAAGAAATTTGACAAAAACATTTACTTACAAGATACTTTCTTATATTTAGTAAAAAGCAAAATCTATTTAAAAACCTACAAGTAAAATTATTATAATTTATAATAAAGATTAACACTCGTAAAAATAAATAGAACACAAAAAAGTTTTTAAAAATATTTTTGTTTCTTTTTGTTATGGTTTCTTAGAGATCTACTTATGAAATATATAATTTTGATATGTCCTTTGTGTTACATAACTACGATTTGCATAAGATAAATCTGTGTTAAAACGTTATTAAACGATAATTTTTTTCATGTTTGTTTATGGGAAAATTGTTGAAAAAATAGCTTTAAGTACGTACTCATATGAAACTCTAAGATATTTACATTATTTTAGTTAAATTTAATTTCAAATAAGTGGTATAGGTTTTTTAATATTTAAAATGTTTAAAATGAATAAAGTATAGCCTAAACACATACATTTAATACAAAATAAATTAGATGTAATAAAATTTACTTAGCTATTTGTATTTTTTAATTAAGGGATTCATGTAAATTTAAATATATATTTAAGGTATTTAAAACTATTTTATAGCCTAAAAATAAAAAAATTTGTAGAAACATTAAATATTGTAAAAAAAAATTAAAAATGTAAAATTAATGTCTCAAGAATTCGAATACTTCAAGAAGTATATATCTTAAAAATCGTAACTATAAATTTCACAAAAGTAAGATTTTGTTTTTCAATAACAATTTAGCTCTACATTAAAACTGGAGATTTTTTCAACCTAATGGGTACTTTAATAGAAGCGCATTATTATTAGTTTTTATGAGGATTGAAAAAAAAATTACAACTTAATATTATAAAGCATTATCGTAGGGTTATAGTTAATGGACTACCCACTACATTAAATATGTTGGTGCTCGAAAACGCAAAAAAAAGAAAAATAAGAGAAAAAATGTATGAAAATATATTGATTGTAAAACCAATAGCTTTTTCTGCTCTGCCCAAAATCTAAAATACTGCGACGTCAACGTATCTTACAGTTAATTTCACCAGCCATTCACTTTTATGGTAATCTATATGTGTTATATATCTTTAAAGAGCTTTGAAATGGATAGCAGGTATTAATTGATACTATAGGTTTTATCTCAGATTTTTGATATATTGTATTTAATACGACGTCGACTTTCATTACCTATGTTAAAAATGATTACCTCCAATATTTATCATTTGGATACATAATAATAATAATAGGTTTATTGAAACATGATTGTATAATTTATCCTTCGATTAATTTTCTAAATAAAGTTTTTATATCATAATAAACATGGGTGATAATAGTTGTAGAGACATTACAACAGACGTTTTATTCTAGTATTCTACAAAACTGTTACCCAAACCTACGTACTTATCAATTATTCGAATATTCAAGTATTTATACTTCCATGCCATGGAGTAACACCATTGAATAGCTCCTTCTTTTGAGCCTGTATCCCTAATACAATAGAGAAATTATTAATAACTTTTAAATTTATTTATCTATATTTCGTATTACTTACTTACTTATTAGTTATTTGCACTTTTTTTAGAAAATATTTGTACATATTATGCTATGAAAAATGAAAAGAAAAAGAAAAGTATTTTAATATTTCCATAGATGATTTCAATGACGGTGGCACCACTGAATGAAGTTTATCGAATCTTGACAAGAATATTTTGAAAGACATTAAGTTTTTCAGTACCCAAATCAGTTCTCCGAATATTTCCAAACCAAAAGACGTATAATTTTTTAACACTCAGTTTTTAAACGGAAAACGGCTGAAATTCAAAAATATTTTTTTTTCACCAAATTAACTATAATCAATAGGTCTATTAGACTGTTAATACTCATAGTATAGGTATACAAATATATACAAATATCAAAAATAAACTTAACTAAAAAACTATCTTGACATAATACTATCTAACTTATCGTTCAAAAGTAACTCAAAGCGGATCCCAAATAAGTGTTTACGACGATTTGTATTTCTTTTAACGGTTTTAAAAATATTCTTCGTAATAATACTCTTATAGATAGTGGGTCATTTAACTTAAACCGTAAGAAATTCATTTATATTTGAATTATTTTGTTTTTTCGAATCCAAGCAGAAGAAATAGAATAGGTTATGGAATGATATTTTCTTTAGAAAAATTCTGTCTTACGGATGACGATAATCGCTAAACGTATCACATGATCGTTATTACCATAGATAAAGCGTGCGGTGTACGAATCTTTAAAGATATTTTTTAAAGATATTTCTCTCTCTCTCTCTCTCTCTCTCTCTCTCTCTCTCTCTTTATTTAAATTAATTTATAAATATTTCATAAAGAAAAAAGTTTAGAAATTATCAAAATAGGTAATGCCGAGAATTCTAATCAGTCTGGACTTTAAGGAGCGCCCTTTAAATTTTCCTAGACTGGAGTCTGGGGCAAAATGGTACCGTTACTTTCCCCTCCTCTTATTTCTATCGGTATGATTGAAAACGTACGTGCATATCGTATTGTTATAATTGTTATTGGACAATGCCAAAACGTCTTGGCGAAATCGTGCCGAACGTGGAGCCGCAGGAGTCCTGCTTGATTACGATGCGATGTCGGTTTTTGGGCAATAGTTGACTGGACTTGAATGCCGGTTCAGTGGTTTATATACGCGTGTACATGTTATGATGGTCCGTTTGAATGGACACATTTTGTAACGGTTCTCTGGGTGGTTTTCAAACATTGCGGTAAGATTCGTTCTATAAATTAGATCCGCTAGAAGTTGGTACCAGAGGTGTGTCTACGGGTCGTTTCTCTCATGTACAGACATGACCTGCAAAATTGAACTTTAATTACATCATCAATTTATGCTAGTTTAAAATTATTATTTTAACAGAGCGATGTTTAGAACTACAGAAGGAGTTAAAGAAAATTTGTAATTTTAATAGTAATATAAGGTAGGTAGTTATGATTTTAACATAATATGAAGATTGTAGTTTCTTTTCCTTTTGTTAACCCAGTAACGCATCTGTATATTTGTCTTGTGAACGACCTGCTATAAAGGTCTGGACACGCCTATGGTTGATACCAATGGAAACGTTCTGTTTTTATCGGTCAAATTAAAACCGTTAGAAGAAATACAAATCGTCGTAAACACTTATTTGGGATCCACTTTGAGTTACTTTTGAATGTTAAGTTAGATAGTATTATGTCAAGATAGTTTTTAGTTAAGTTTATTTTTGATATTTTTATATATTTGTATACCTATACTATGAGTATTATCAGTCTAATAGACCTATTGATTATAGTTTATTTGGTGAAAAAAAAATATTTTTGGATTTCAGCCGTTTTCCGTATAAAAACTGAGTGTTAAAAAATTTTACGTCTTTTGGTCTGGAAATATTCGGAGAACTGATTTGGGTATTGGAAAACTTAATGCCTTTTGAAATATTCTTGTCAAGATTCGATAAACTTCATTCAGCGGTGCCACCGTCATTGAAATCATCTATGGAAATATTATAATACTTTTCTTTTTCTTTTCATTTTTCATAGCATAATATGTACAAATATTTTCTAAAAATAGTGCAAATAACTAATAAGTAAGTAAGTAATACGAAATATAGATAAATAAATTTAAAAGTAGTTAATAATTTCTCTATTGTATTGGAGATACAGGCTCAAAAGAAGGAGCTATTCAATGGTGTTACTCCATGGCGTGGAAGTATAAATACTTGAATATTCGAATAATTGATAAGTACGCAGGTTTGGGTAACAGTTTTGTAGAATACTAGGATAATACGTCTGTTGTAATGTCTCTACAACTATTATCACCCATGTTTATTATGATATAAAAACTTTATTTAGAAAATTAATCGAAGGATAAAGTCGTTTAATTTGCAACCTCTTCGACAGTTTATTTTTATCTTAGTTTAAACCAGACGGACCTCCTTTAAATATTCAATAAATGAATGAGAAATTAATCATTTCAATTATAATATTATTAATACAAAATAATACTTGATGACATTGAAAATATTTCTAATATTCTCTTTGCATATTATTTGCAATTTATATTTTCAAGTTTATTTCGTTTACTATTAATACATTAGTCGACAAAAAACAGTCTTCTGCAATAAAGAAATTTAGAGAAATATTAAAAATAAACGAAAGTCAATAAATTTTACAATAACATTTTTTTTTTTTTTTTTTAGATATTTTTAGTGGATAAATATTTATAATTCTATATAATACAATTTTAGCTAGTAAGTATATCGAAAGTAAGTTTCATATATCTTTTTCCAGTAATTTTCTACCTTCTCCCTTTTTCTATACTTCTAAATGTTATGCCATTATCGAAACGCTCACGTTAATCTCTTTCATTCCACCAAACAAATTTTTAATCACATCAGACTAAATGTCATGTCTTCAATCTCTTATTTCTAACCTCTTCAGCTTTTATGTACCTCCTCTTATTCTTAAAATTAAATCTATTTTGTTTCAAATATGCCAATAAGATTTTTTAATTAATTTCCTCTGAGTTCCCAAAAATGTGGAGATCTGTAGTAATGAGATGGCTAATAGGTTGGTCAAATCCTCCGCCAATTTAATATGCTATTTTCTCTTTTTAATAATTCCTTGGTCCAATTTCACTTCCATTCTTCGACCATGTTCTCACACTATGATTTACTCACTTGAACAACTGTAAATGTTGTCTTCGAAATTAAAATCGATTGTTCCTGTTATACCCAATAAAATATGGTTTAAAGATCTTATCTTGCTCAGATCTCCCATAATCAAATTTAACCGATTATGTACTGGTCATTATATCTTATCTTGTTTCAAACTTAATCTTAATCACCCTTTGTATGTTTTATTAAAAAGAAAATATCTGTGATCTACCACATATTTTTTTGATTGTCCCTCCCTATTTATTAAACGTAATATTCTATTTAATCCTCTTAAGACTCTCAATATCCAATTTAATATATTCGAAATTCTAAAATCTAATTCAAAACTTGGAGTTATTTAAGATATTATTACTTAATATATATTTTTAATATTGCGATATTGTTATTTATAGTATTTTATTTTAATTAATTATTATTATTATCGTAATTGTCGAGCTTATTAGTAATTTACTAGAAGCTTTAATAAAAAGAAAAAATATATATTAAAATTAAACAACACCTCAATTGTCGCATCGAAACGATTTTGATTGCCTTCTTGAATCTTAATTACAACGATGAATGAATAAACACTTTTGCTATCGCCAAGTGGGCATATCACTATTACAGTGGTTCCAAAATTGTTTTTCATCACAGCGGATTATAAATTAATATTAATCACGGTAGTTTTTTAGCACACGTTTCACACTAAAATGTAACACATTTAAAATTAAGATAGTATATATAAAAATTATTATTTAACACGTTGATAAATATTATATTCTCTTTTAAAACGTTTCCCATTATTTTTAATAAAATTTTATTTTTTATATTTTTTAAAATAAAAAAGTGCAAGTTCTTGTGGTATACTATTAAAATGGCATGGTACACTCTTTAGGAAACACTACTAGTCACTGCATAACATTTGTAGCTTTCGTGTGAAGTCTAGTACTATTATATTAATAGTATTATTACTGCAATTATTAATATTATTATTATATGTACCCAAAATTTACTATTATGTTAGTAATATATATTTATACGACATTGTTTGTGACCCAGTTCGAGGACATTTTCAACATTTGTCGTTGCCCATTCCGTAAACTAGTCAGTTTCACGGACAACGTAAAATATATAAAAGTGAACTTATTTTGGGTTTTCATTATAAGATTTTAATTTATTTTTTATAAATTTTATTTTTGATGTTTTAAAATAATTTTTTTCTTAAATTCGTTGCTGAAACATGAACGTAAATTTTTTCTATGCTCAAAATATTGAATTAATTCACCAAAGTGTTTGTTTTGAAATCTAAAAGCTTTGTAAAAAATTGTTTTCAAACGTCGAGAGCACTTTTACTCATAGAGATTTTTTGCACCGAATATCGCGTATCACTTAAAGCAGCGGTTTCCAACCTGGGGGTAATTATCTTTAAAGGGATAGATAAGATTTTTTGAGAGGTAAAGACTGGATTTTTTTTTTTTTGTACTTATTATGTATTTATTTTATTATAATTATTATTATTATTGCTTTTTATCTTCAAATTATATTTATACAGTGTACTCTCGATTATATTTTGCAAAAAAAAACCATTTTTACATAAGTACAAACAAAAAATAAAAAAATAAAATATTTTTCTACATAATACATATGGTATATCCATCATTGCGATTCCATAAATCGGTCTAATTGGGTTGCGATAACCGATAACCCGTTAATTTGGGTTTTACGTTAGGCCTGTCAGATGCGTTTTTTTTGGTGGGGAAGGGTATTTACTAATATCTTATCCGTTTTGCAGGTAATAGTATTGAAAAGTTTGAAAACCGCTGACTTAGAGTCTAACAATTTTGACGCATTATTCGCTTAAACGCATTGGACCTCGGGATATATAAAGATTGTTACAGCATACTGGACTCTTCCTAATAATATTGTGTTGTCGTTTATGTACATAGATCGTCCATGGAGCAGTTAGTTAACGCTTTTGATAATTGCTCGTATAGGGCGAACGTGTAATGTGCGAGGCGCAGCTGTAGAAAATAAATTGTCCCCTTAGACGCCTGCAACTGTGGTGGATGAAATATGAAGCCAAGATCGTGCCGGTCCTCGTTTTCTAACCATCGTACTATATTTAAATTACTTTCATAGATAAATTTCTTTTTTTTTTTTTTACTTAAATTTTGATTTTATATCACGTTGTGTGTTAATTAGTATATTATCACGCTTAGATGATTCTGTTCGAGTTTATTCGAAATAATATTGCATTACACACAAGTAAAAAATTATAATCGAAATGAGGATTTGATTTTTAAAATTTAATATTGAACGAGTCAGATGTTGTTTTTATTTGTGCCGCAAAAACTTACATTTTTTCATATTGAAAAACTATTAAATTATGAAATATAAATAAAAAGAACTTTAAAAATAAATAAAATAACTGTTTAAAAATTTTAATTTATAAAATTATGGCGTGAAATATATGCTTGAAAAATACCGTGCCTAATAACATGCCACGAATCATACTTCAATCATATTTTGTAAAATTAATTTGTTCCAATGTAAAGTAAAACACAAATTGATACAAAAACAGTCTGAATTATTTACCGAGTTTGAGATACCGAGTGGTTTTAAAGCTGTAATACATATTACCTACATATCATAATAATTATTTATCATTAAATTCGCAAGAATTCACAATATAAAAACATGCCACTAGGAAGGATCTAACCTCAATTCCATACGTGGATAATTCCACACTCATATATATATATACATATATATAAACTTATATAAAGTTTAGTGCTGCGGTATTGACTTTTAAATAAAACATCAGAAATAATGGTTTCTTACTGATTTGGAAATTTATTATCTACAAAATAGCTCCTCGACAAAATTTCAGTAGCTTTAAGT
Source organism: Sipha flava (assembly GCF_003268045.1). NCBI lineage: Eukaryota > Metazoa > Arthropoda > Insecta > Hemiptera > Aphididae > Sipha > Sipha flava. Next base: position 712,053 of record NW_020272843.1, read on the forward strand.
TTAAACTTTTCCATATTTTTAAAATCTATAAAAACCATTCTCTTGAAGTTTTACTGTATAAGTCTATGTATAATGCACTAACCAATCTATCATCTACAGCCTACAAGTGCTATAAATCAACAGCCCCTTTCTTTCCTTGTACATTCAACGTATTAATATATTTGATAATAATTTTTAAACCATGTTAATAATTAGTTATTCTTAATATTTTATTCTCGTTTTTCACAAATCTTGTACAAAAAATTATATAGATTTATTTATATTCCTACTGAGCAATTTTTAGATAGAGAGATAGACTGTGAAGTTATATTTTCAGAACTTTAAAATTTATATTTATTGAAACATTTTCTATAATATCATTATTATTATTATTCAGTAAGTTAAATAAATCATAGTAAGTTTTATGTTCTTGATACATCATGATAGTATATGGATGTATAAAATGATAGTTAAAAAAATACATATTTACCATTACACTGGATATATTTGTAAAATGTAAAATTATCAATGAAAAAATATAATTATTTTTATGCTCATCAATTTTTGTTTAATAAACTATTATGGTAGTCATTTTAGGCTTATTTTGAACTAATCAATGGTACCGATAATCTATAGCTATTCATTAATTTGTAACGGTTTTGAATTTTCGAAAAATATCAATCAATCGGTTTTTTCTATTTTTATTTTAGTATTTTGTTTATCTATAAATATTGGCATTCAGATCACGTAACAAATATGAAGTAATTACAACACAAAATACATTACCGTAAAATTAAATCAGGCCAGACATTGTTTGACTTTTTTCTCAGATCCTTGAATTTAGTGTAAAGCTTTTGATTAATTTCAAACCACTATCTTTTATTTATATCGAATTCGTACAAATAAATAAATTTATTATTTACTCCTGGATCATGAAATTTTTTTTATGAGATACGTATACAATATTCTATTTTAATTTGTTGTTTTAAAATGGCGGCTCATAGCTTGGACAACAGGATGATCACCCCCTAGTAAAATTAACGAAGAGAAGAAAATTAATAGTATATTTACATATTTTTAAAAAGTAATATTATTAAACTGCATTTTTCAAATAATTACAATTAATATATGTATATATATATTATATAACAATATTATCATTTATTAAATACATTTTGTCGTATGCAAATATTAAATTTGTTTCCTCAAATATCAAGAGTGTATATGTAGCATGTAAGCAAGCAAACCCGAGCACTGAGCAATGTTGGGACAAACGGTGGCGTCCTCCGAACTATTCTGAACAAGTATATTATATCTTGTAGACGGCGTAAATGTTTACGTTTTAACTGCAATCTTCATATACGCGTTTTGGACGACTAGCAGCATTGTCTGTAACATTATAAATTGTATTTATATTTTTTACTGCGACCTACGACTAGAGTCTAGACCAGCGGTTCTCAAACTTTTTTTTTCGCGTACCACTTGAATATATTATCAGTAATGTACCACTAATAATAGAACCATATAAACTTTACATAATAAAATACATTTATTTTAAACATAAAGGCAGTAAAATACTACAATAAAATTACTATTTATTTTTTAATAAAAATGTATTTGTGTTTTTAAATTAATATAAGAGTTAAATATCAAATTTTAATTTCCGTTCTATCACGGCCTTCCGCGTACCACCTTATAGTCTTTCGCGTACCACAGTTTGAGAACCGTTGGTCTAGACTACTCTAAACTAGTGTCTAGTCACTAGAAATTAGTAAGATCATTTTTCATTAGCAAAAAACAGGCACATGGACTTTTCTCATTGAAATTATATAATAATATATACTCATATAGGTACTAAGTCTAAAGTTTACGTTGACGAATAAAATATTATTCTTAAAAGTAATAATATATGTATAGTGTACTAGATTTAATTTACATTTAATCTATGACTAGGGATATTATATTTTAAGTCGAACCTCCACCATCAGTACTCAGGAGTCGCCATCGGGCTTAATTTATTTAATAAATCCAATAGTTTAGTATACATAGTAAATTGTTAGAATCAAGAACTTTATTTAAATTCATCGATGTTGAAGTTAAGGTAAACATCTTGAAGCTTTATACAAAAATTTGTGTAATTGAAAACTAAAATTCATCTATAAGCAAAATTAATAAAATTTTGTTAACACGGAACATGATTTTTTCCAATATTATTAATAGTTATACAAGTCTATGTGAATAGATCATTCGCATTATACGTAATCGATTCATCGGTGTGTTCAAATAGTGAAAATAATCGTACTTATTACGTATTAAAAATTTTATAATGACGGTCGATTGCCGTTACCATCTGAGAATGTAAGCCCAAAATTGCATATTTAATATGTCGAACCACGAGGCATAGAAACACGAAATACTTGGCACAGAATTTTAATTGGATCTGCATTTAAACTGTTCGCCTAGATATTGAGCGATATAAACTTTGATGATGACATCGAGTAGAGTTTTAAAAATCAATATCTGAGCGCATAACTTTCAGTGTATATGTATATGTCGTTTCACAAACTATGTTCCGGTGAACCTTATCCCGTTTTTTTTTTTTTGGGGGGGAAATACATTATAATATAATGATCGTATTATGATCGTATGTATGGTATAAAAAACGTGTTAAAATCGGCTAAAGTTTTCGATTTACAATTTTAAGATTTTCATCTGTGTACCTAAATTCTGAGTCACGAAGCTGTTACAAGAGTCGATTATTATAATATGGATAAAGCCATAAAATTGTACTGCGACAAAAATCAAACAATATTGCGATAGAAGTACAGATAAAAAAAATTACATGTTCAACATATGAGTCCGAAATATTTACAGTAATAGTTCAATATTGAGACTGAGATTAAAACAAATTGTTATTCACTTCATACTATGTATTTGAGTAAATTTGGCAGAATAAATTCTAAGTTCTTCTATTAAGTTTTGATATTTTAATAAGAAAAAGTTTTCAAAAAACAAATAAAATATTAAATGTAAATACATGAATAAATACAATTGTTGTATATTTCAAATGGACATAAAATAGAAACTTTCAATGTTTGATTACTATATTATGCAATTTTAGTGTTAAAAAATATTAAGTTTATCAACTGCAAAACTATTTACTACTGATTTAAAGTTAAATTATATACTTGGCTCAGTTTAAAACTTTTAAATTACTTAGTAAGTACTCGGTGCAAATATAATTATGCACTACAGATTTCAAATATTTGCAATATTTTTATGACGCACGCACCCTGCGTGTTATACTGTATGCCTTATGTCTTATATTCGTAAATTGTGTTCAAAATCTAAATACGTATCATAATAATTATAATAAATATGAGCTGGAGTATGAATGCTGACAATTTTCTTAATTATTAAGACTCCAGCTCATACAAATCGTTTATTAGAATTCATATTTTATGTGTTGTAAAAATCGAGTACGCTTTGTAGTAATAATATATATATTTTAATCATATCAAAACTATTGATAATCCATCATTTCTGCACACTTCAATAGTTCTCGATGTGTGTGTGTGTGTGTGTGTGTGTGTGTAATCATATGTAAGTCAACATACCATTAGTTCATCTTCAATTCACGTTGGAATAAAAAAGTGTGCTCTACAAAACGAAATTCAAAATACAACAGATAATAAAAATAATAATGATAATATTAAAAAAGCGCAAATATTATCAAACGTCTATGATGACTTGTCGCATACACTGGAGAACATCGATTTTGGAAAATGAGAATGAAATTTAAGTGTCCACTAATAATTACGAATATTCTTGATGTGCTAGTCGGGATCGTTTGATTTCGACCATCAGTACAGGAATGTGCTGTTGATCAACTGTAATCGATGTTGGTGCGATGCAGTCGTTTAAAACCTCAAACCGTGTATGAGATCTCCTTGTTCGGCGAGCGTATACGTGTCGCCGCCGGGGAGAAACCGATTACGGTCTTACGGATGACGTGATCACACAAAATCAGCCGTCTCACCTTGTACAATGATGAATGTGACGGAAATCATTGCGTGTTCTCGGCTTGCCATATGACTTAATAATGATAACACTACAATATCCATGTTCACGTACACTGTCGTTGTTAAAGCGGGACCGAATTGCGGTCGATCCGTCTGGAATACCCACAACGGAATGAAACAACACACATTATACACATGAATCATACGATTTCGTACAGATGTAACGTTATTTCGTGGTGGATTCGTATTTTTTTACAATCGTAGTTGTATAGTCCGACGGTTATTTTTGCACTGTGTAAATCCGTGTCCCCGTCCATCGAACGACGCACAACGGTGTATGCGCAACACAGGACGCAAAACGGTATCTCAGCGCGGATCTGAAAACTTTAAATATTTGCAGACCCTTAGCTATAAGTTAGATTGGACCGGAAACCGCATTTTTATTTGTAAATGAAGGAAAAATGATTTTCTTTTTAATTTTCGTGATCATACGAACACAAGTTTTCTCAGAAAATAGTAAACCAAGAGATTCACTTGATATTTAAAATTCTTCTAAAGTCCTTTTTTTACGTGTATCCGCTCTATTATAACTATACCCAAAACTTTTTAATTAAAAACTACCCAAATCAGTAATTGCACTGATTTTTAAACTATGTGAAATGAGTGAAATCTTTTTTTTCTTTCTTATCTCGTCAAAGTTTCGTTGCACGATTAATATTTAAAATTTTATCGCAATCGCGAAACCCTTTACATCAACCCGTGGACCACCATTAGGAACCACTGATCTATACAATACCGACGAGCTGTTCCATCTAGTTATATATATATAACATATGTTATCTACACAATCCCATCAGATATATAATCATCACAATAACATCACTATCGTGATCGGTGACTAGTGAAATGATTTTATTCTTAAATATATATATTACCGGAAAAGATGATAATTAGTTAACGTCAAAAATGCCTGATTTAAAAAGGAATTGTCATAAATGACTAGTAATTAACGTCAGTTCCTAAAAAAAATTCATTGTTGCTGAATATTGCAATTATTTTAAAATATTAAACAAATTAATAATGATTTATTATTTACTTAATATTATTTATTCTACATGGATTAACCATTATTGTTTCCTTTACGATATTGGCGTATTTGAATACAAGTTCAACTATATGGTCGCGACTTTCATGGGCGATTATTGTATGTATAGAATTCATTATATCGAAAAGCTCTTAATTTTTCACGTAATAACACACTGTCCGTTATATTGGCCATACTTCTAATAAGACTATCTTTACCGTTGATAGCAACAACGTCATACTTACATATGTTCTTATTATCTTTTGTACACTCCTTTTTTCCGGACGTGGATAGCGTTATTTTTAACTGCTTTATTTCTTCAATTCTTTGGCAATATTCGTTACGAATGAAAAAAAGTTACTGTCATTAGGTTTTTTTTCAATTATTGATTTTCGATTGAAAAATGCATTTAATTTAAATCCATTATTGAAAATATTAATTTAACACTTTTCTCAAACACTACATAAACATCGCTATCATTATTACATACTGTTACGATAAGATACACAGAGTTCAATGTATAATAATCAATTATTTTGTGCAGTAAAATTAAATATGGATAAGTCGATAACATATAACTTAGTTGAGATTATCTGTAGTGTGATCTATCAGCCGTGTTAGATCGGCTTACAATTTAAACTTAATTTTCAAAATTGTCTAAAATAAAACGGAAATGTAAATACATACAAGTTGTATCATACAAATACGAAATATTCAACAATGCTTAACACCATCAGGAATTGTCAACATTAATTAAGGAATGATTATAATTCCTAACCGATCATCTTTTTCGGTAACATATATTTTGGCTGATAACGGATAAATAATGTTTTATATTAAAATTTTACTTATTGTTTTAGTACAATTTAATATTTAGTTACATAATAACTTGTTAAATCCACTAGGTTTGTATAAATTACCAAATTATATACTTCGAATTCGGTTTTAAAACAGTTTAATTATTAACTGTCGAGAGGAGATCCATTTCAATTAAGAAATACCTTGACTAGTTTAGTTTGATACATCATAATTGAATTATGTAAATTAAACTTATTTAACCGTCCTAAAACGAACAAAATAATTTGTTCTACACTGTATATTTAAGTAATATATTATCAAAGTAAAGAAACCCGTGTACAGCGATGTAAAGGCAAATTCGATAAATGTCAAACTTAGGTGTATATATATATATATATATAATCAGTGTATAGAAGGTGTTTCAAACGCTGGAGTTTATAACAATTTAATAAACATTGTTTATAGATCGAATCATTTCCCGTTCAAAATATTATGTATACACTATATAATACTAAAGAACGTAACATTTTAAAGTGATTTTTTCATTTAAAAATGTATGTTTAAAAAATAGAAAATAACTTTAAAGAATTGTTCATAACATTTTTAAAAAAAAATTGAATATATATATATTAAATAAGCATATTAAAATGTGAAAACTAAAGTCATAAATCATCCGTTAGAGGCTAATTAAGAAATTGTCAACTTATCAACAGCCGAATTGTCGTTTGAAGACTTTTTAGTGTCAGCGTTCACCGCCTTCGGTTTTATCATTTTTCATAAAAGAACGTTTACCAGGCAAACTTTTTAATACTATACTAACATTTTAATGCGATGAATATGGGTCAGGGTATTTGAGAGTTCGACGATTTAAAAATTTGTTTATTTAAACGAACATCATAATTTTTTAAACATATTACCCGATAAATGGGATTTAAATTAAAATATACATCGCGAAAATAGATGATATATACATATATGTTATGTTTATCCGATTTCATAATAAGTATCAGCTTGATGTGAGAACTAATGAAAAATAAAAAATGACAACTCTATACATGCAATATTTATATTATTGTTTGAATTATTATTGTTACAAAATTAAAAAATAGTAAAATAGGATAAAATTTAATATAAGTTTAAATTTCTTAAATTTAAATTTCTGATTTTTACTTTAAAATTATTTGTTACCAAATAAAACTTTTGTTTGCAATACATAAATATAACTAACCTAACCGAATTCCAATTAGAATATTAGTATTAATAATAAATAATACTTAACGAATTCCAATTAGGTTAGGTTAAGTTTATTTATGTATTGTAAACACAAATTTTATTTGGTAACAAATAATTTTAAAATAAATGTCTGCTATCGAAATATTCTTTAAAAAATTTAGTAACGGTTTAAAAACTTTTTATTTTTTAGCTTGTATAATTTATATCTATTCATACAAAAATATAATATTAAATACCATCTATATTTTTCCCCAAAAAGTTAAACCGTTTCATAAAAATGCAAATAAACATTTTATTTTAATGATACATTTTAAATATCTAATTTATCAGTGACATGTTATACATATCTGTTATCTTTGAAAATTCCTTCTAAAAAAATGTAATTACAAAAATTAAAAAAAAAAAAAAGTAAAAAAATAATAATAAATATTATATATAAATAAGATTCATCAACTAATTCAAAATATTAGATGCATTTCAATTATTCCAGACTCCAATGATAAATGTAAACTATTGCAGATCGACTGACTTTGTAGAATCAGGACCTGGTTTAGAAGAGTAAATTATTAATTATACTACAAAAAATAATTTAAATTTATTGAAACTTCGTGATGAAGGGTGTAATGAGGCTATTATGAGAGGTGATTAGTCGTCTAGAATAGGTTAAAATTGTAATGAAAACTAGCAAAATATAATCATTGTCCTTTACATTACTTAAAATAAATTCGTCAACGGAAGTAAAATTTTTCTTTTGACTTGTAAAAATATTTATACATTTTCTCTTATACTATTAAACGTTACAATTACTTTTATCTTCAGAGTTATTATATGTTACAACTACATTAAAACTATTTTATACAACTCATTGATTATCAAAATTTGATTCTTTATTAGCTATTCGACATCGTTATGTTGATATTATACATAATAAAGATCAAATATTCAAAGCAGATTATTTAAAAATATTTATGGAAGATTTTCAATTTATATTTTGTGTAAATTTCATAGATAAAATTTTGGAAAATGTAAATGTTGTATCAAAAATTCATCAATCTCCTAAACAAGAACTAACCAGAATAATTTTTTACCTAATTATGTGTTGATAAATCTTCAAGAATACAAGTTAAAATACAGTAACTTTTTAAAAATAACCATAGGAATAGCAAAAAAAAAAAAAATAGGGTATACCTACCATAAAAATACCAAGAAAAAATAAACCTCAGAATAAAAATATTTTATGGTGAAATTGTCCAATATTATTATTTTACTTCAGCAGATGTACATTTTAAAATCATTGTATTTTATTTAAAATTGGATAGTACAATAACATATCAATTGCTATTCTTTTAATTATTAAAAAAACGTTTCACCAGTTATACGAGTATATATGTAGAAAAATCATAATTAACTATATTTTCTGAAATATATAGACTGTACATGCTTCAGCGTGTATTATATTTTCGACACTCCCTGTAACAGTTGCAACGGCAAACCACTCATTTTCCAAAATAAATTTAATAAAAAAATATTTACGAAGCACAATGTGACGAGCACGTCAATAAAATTTAACAAAAGTAACAACAATTGTACAAAAAAAAAAACACATAAAGAAAATTTCAATTGAAAATACAATTTGTTTGTCATTCAATCTTATTTTCTATGTAATTTAAATTCAAATAAAAATATGGTGTAGTTATTAATTTGCTTAAGATTTTATTATCAAAGAATAATAATACTAACTATAAATTTTAATTTATATTTTTATATTAATAGGTATAATTTACAATTAAAATATGAAGGGTCCTTTTTTGGTATAAGCCGCAACTGCAATTTATACTTCTAAATAGCTATTAAAACTTGAAAATAATTACGTTGATGTTCACTAATAAAATTTATAATGATTCATAATATGTATAATTATTATTATACATGAATTATTACAGTGGTTTATCAACAAATAAGTAATAAAAAATATAAGAGTATAAGAATGAACAGTATCATGGTATTAAATATAATTTGTAAGCTGTGATGTCAAATAAATTTATTAAAATCAAAATAAATTTGTCGAACAATATAATAAAAAAAAAAAAAAAATTAAAAAAAAATAATAAAAGAATAACAATAAATATCTTTCCTGCAAAATTAAATAATATGTTGAAATATTTTCTATGTTTCCTAGTACTTTTCACAACTTTTACTGAGTATTTTTCAGTAAATTCAAAATATAGTTGACCGTTTCTAAAATTACATTATAATATTGGTCAATTATCATTGTGAACCTACATTACATTATATTCTCCAGGAGTCCATTGTACAATGTTTTTAATATATGAATAGCGGTAATTGACGATATTGGCTATTCATTTACGGTAACAAATAGTGACAAAGCGTGAAGTAAACGGTAAGCCGTATTTCCCCATATAAAATATGCATTATTCATGTAATCACGTGTGCATAGCATACATATTGTTTGTGTTGTGTTTAATATGGTTCGACTGTTCTTAATATTCTGTAGTTATTGTACCACTGACCAGAGATTCTCAAATTCTTTTTTTATCGATCACCTATCACTTGTGCGAGTTGGGCATCGGTCTTGTATCTCCGTAAAACTATTCAGTGTTATAATACATATTGTTTTATATAAAATCAATAAAGCAGTCAATTATTACAATGTAAATAGAATATTCGTATGGTATTACATTTAAAGAAAAATTGCAACATTTCAAGAGAATGGATGTACTTGTGAGATTGGTATCAATGAGAATATGTTCAGTTAAACTTAAATTCAAACTAAATTTTGAATTTAAGTTCAGTTTCAAAACATGTTCTTTGTTGTGAGTATTGTTGAGAATTCAAAAAGATACATATTGGCGTAATATCGCTATTGAAAATAAATTATGACTCTTCTAGGCGATAGTTATTAGTTTTTGATTGTCTTGTATCTCCTTCGGCCAAAATTCACCCGATTTGAGTTCAATTAAATCAAATTTCAAACATCCATTACATGATAGTTCTATAAAAGACTCTTTATTTTTTTTACTAATTAAGGGAGTTTGATACTCAAGAATTTTACTCATATCAATGATTTTAAACAGTCGTTTTTTTGTAAAAATAATTTATTTATTTGTTATAACTCAAACTATAAATGCTTATAATAAAATTTTATCAAGATTATTTAGTTATTAATTGTATTATCGGTCATTAAATTTTATAATTATATTGTATTAAATTATCAGATGTATCACTTAAACGCAAGAAAATAATCTTCAAGGAAGTAAAATTTTGTACTGAAATGAGAAAAGTTTATTTTAATAATTATACTTAATTTTTGTAAATCTCTGAAATAAACAATTATTTATACTTTAAATTTCTAGGTTTATTGTTATTATTTATTGAAATAAGAGAACTAAAATAAAATTGTAATCAAACAGGTGTGACATAATTCATATTTTGGTTATTTCCATGAGCAAAAATAAACCAACGAATACAAAACAATTTTTAATTCAAACTTGAACGATAATATAATCTGAATGATCATTATAATATGATTATTACTTATGCACTTGCAACTATATCTTAACTAAAAAAAAAAGATTTACTTTGATATGAACACTGCATACTATTATAAATAATGGTGTTGAATACTCCTTTTGGTTTTAGCCTATGTTATTATTATAAATATAAAAATGGTCATATATTGTCACATTTAAAAACAACTCTAAACGTGTCTTACTAAGTATATGAAGTGTTTACAAGATTTTTTTGTAATTTCGTGCAAGATAAAACTTATGAATGATTTAAAAATATATATATAATGAATACAAATGTGTAAGAGTTTGAATTTCATTTTCCAGTATTTATAAAAAATCTCAAATGTTATAAATTAAAAAAAACCGAAACAGAATATATATTTTTAAATTAATATTATTTTTGTGTAAAATCCACAAGTTATCAACTATACTTTATATAACTGAAGCAAATAAAAACAATATTAAAATAAACAATTCGTAGAAATTTAAATATTCTTGGACTGTTTAGAAGTTATAAGTAAATACATATAACGAAATATTTCGTTGAAACCCGAGAATCATTTTAAGTTCTTTTACATGATGATTCTGCAATGATAAATTTGAACCTCTTTTTTTTATAAACTTACATCTTTCGTAGGTATTAACCATACCTTCTTATTGAAAAAATCAAAATTCAATATACAGGTCCAATTCCTAATCCAGAAAATATTACATTTATTTACTCAAAAAAATGTGTTATTTGTTTGCTACATATAATTAATTTATAATATTATGCGATGCATGAAGATCAAAATATTAGTAATTGATAAAATTATTTATTTAAGAAATCTAAATCTATAATGCTTTGAATCAATATACTCGTATAACCTAAATCAAATAATGCATAATCGACCAACGACCAGAAGCCACAGGCTTATATTCACTTAAAATATTCATATGCAAATTATTTGCTAGAAAATTCAGTACAATATATATTATGAAGTACCTAAAAATTTCTCGTTCTATGTTTAACAATCTTTTTTTATGAACGTTTTGTATTTCTTGTCAGCCGTTTATTATAAGACAATAGTTTTTGTTTTATCTTTTAATTGAAATTACTTAAAAATAATAAACATGTAACGACATTTATATCAACATTGTAAACCATTTGGGTGTTTTAACGGTAATGCAACGATAAAATGTCATGAAATAATTAAGTGCCTGCAATGTCCCGTTTAATACATAATAGCAGTTTTATAGGTACTTATAATGTTTCTTTTATATAATTTTTGTATCTTCAATCTTCTATTTTCTACATAATTTGGAATCATTATCAAACGTAAATATTACTATCATATACATTATACAAATATAGGTATAATTTTGTAGTTACTAAATCCTATTAACAAATAAACAAAACATTTTATATACATATCCAATTTCAGTAATCCGGGTATTAGATTTTTATTATAAAAAAAAGTAATGATTAAATCATCGACAAATAAGCTAGCTTTTATTGTAATATGGTTTTATAATATACATATCTTTAAAAAGACAAAATACTTGTGAAAAAAATCAGTCAAATAACCTACTCTAGCAAATAACCAACACGGAATGTTATTATTTTTCTAGTTTCATCGTGTCAGAATAAATGAAACTATGTATTATAATCACTGCTGTACATTATCTAGATCAGCGGTTCTTAACCTTTTGTTGATTATGGACCCACCCCTGATGAATGATTCTTAGAAATTGTGGATTCCCTTACAAATTGTTTTTTTCAAATACATTTTTTTTACAAAATATCATATGTTATTAAAACCAAAATTATAATAATTATTTTATATAATAAATTACATTAGTAGACATAGCAAAACATATAGATTTATAATTATTTTTATTACACTCCATTTTTCAGTTATTTATATTTGTATTTATATTATTTCAATTTTATATATGTTAACTATAACTGCCGGTTATAACTGGTATAACCTGGTATAACTGCCGCGGATCTCCGATATGAGTATCGCGGACCCCTAGAGGGCCGCAGCCCACAGATTAAGAACCACTGATCTTGATGATTTATCTAAATAAAAACGTTCAAAATTAAAAATTTTTTATATAAATCAAAAAACTGCCTTTACACAAATCACTTATTATTATTAAGAGTAAACAAGAATACATAAAACCTGTAATTATATACAATACGAGAAGATAATATGGGCAAATTATTATAGGACTGGACAACTTGATTGAATATGTACCCAAATAATACTACTTCACTAATCACACATTAAAAATTATAATACAGAAATTTAGAATTTATTTTTCTTTAGTTTAATTTTATAATAGTTGATGGTAAAAAAAAACTGCTATGAAACATTATTTAATTATTTTTAATATAAATATAAAAATATTGTATTCCTGAGTATCAAATTTTCTGACTTAGTATATAAAATTATACTTAAGGCTGAGTGATAAGTTTGCACGCTTTCTATTCTTTTAAACCTACACTGACCGAATCGATTTATTTTTTTTCGAGAGGATAAAGTTATTGGAGTATTATACAGCCAATGATTCTTGCGTAATAGTTTTCAACTTATCAGTGAGTGTACGATGTATATGGAAATACATGACAATGATAATATGAAAAATCGCTATAGCATTATCGATCAGTTTTGATTTCGCGGTAATGAATCATCATTAATGATTAATGACAGTTCTCGTTCACACATAATTAAATAACCTGTACGTAAGACAATTATTATAATCATCACATACGACATATTACGATATAACAACTTCATAAATCTGTGACAGTGAAGAACAAAACTTTATATTAAAATATTCATACTTCGAATTCTACGTATTAGATATTATAAAGTGATTTTTTTTTTTAATAAATAAGCAATATTAATTTTCTTGGTTCTTTTTAATTTATTTTAAATTAAATACATTTAATTTATAGACATGAATTCCACAAAACAATAAAATATTTTTTACAGTAGATTTTGAAGTTGATTTTGAATTTTGAATATATGATCATATTAATCGTAATAACACAAATCGAATCAAACAATAATTGAAAAAGTATTTAAAACTTGATAAAGTGATAAAGTATTGCGTGAATAAAAAAAGATTATTTTATGACTGTTTACGTTCGTACAAATCACAGTGAAAATATAATTTCAAATGATAATTTGTCGCCAGGCTAAAAAAAATTAATCTATTTGAATTAAAATTGAGGCGATCACTCTTAACGAGTCAGTGAAAAAATCCATCCCAGGTAACAATAATAAAATAAATAGAATTCCAATAAAAGAGAAGTGATAAACAACAACTTTAAAACACCAACATCGTAGGAAGAAAACACGAAAATCCAGGGAGATCCCATAGCACATACAGATTTCTACTAAAATTGGCAACCAAGTCAATCGGCAAACTGCTGTACACGCGGGCATTTACCCAAAATGGTTGTCGGTTTTACATATTTACACTTTCAAGATTCTCTCAAGGGGTAATAGTATTAGGTAAGCGACCTATAGCTAATATAACTTTCGCCTTTGCACAAATGTTATTTTAGGTTACAGTATTCCTATTATTGTATTTATTTCGATTTATCATATTAAAAATGTTGGATACAAATTATAGACACTTCAAATATTTACAGAAACTTATTTTAACACGATAAAAATCGTCTCAAATGGTAAAAATATATATATATGAACCATTGTCAAATATATAGTACAAAAGAAAAACAAAATATTAAAATGTTTAGAAGCTAATTTAAAAACCAATAAATGACAACTATAATAACATAAATCTAACTAAATATAAGTCTTCGTTCGAAGTAATTAAAAATTATAATTATTATAAATATAATTATATATTATTAACCAGGAAATTCGAAATACAAACTTAATGACGAAAACAAAACATAAACCAATGATTTAAATATTTGAGAAAGCTATAATTTATTTAATTGATCTTAATTTAATTTTCAATCAAACTAAACTAAACTAATTTACAGAATTTACAGGTTTACTAAAAAAAAAAAAAAAATTATAGTCATATAAATAAAGTTAACATATAAATTTATAATTCTTAATTAAAATAAAATATTTTGCATTAGTTAAGAAGAGAGGTTTGAATTCTGATTATCAGCCGCTATAAACCGGAGTAGTGGTTTATTATTCTCATATCGTATACTCGTATTGGTTTTTGGAATAAGAAGAGAAATAATATGGATGTTAAGTGGAAAAGGAGTTAGAACATGAGATAGAAAAATAATTGTAGAATCAATTATTCTATTTATGAGGTTACTTATAAACATAAAATTTGACTTATTAGCTATAAGAGTCTAAACCAAGCACTTGCAATATCAATCATAAATAGAGCACGTAACTGAAAAATCCCTAAAAATTAACATTGATCTCTTGCGTTAAACTAATGGTAGATTCTCATAGAACTCAACTATACCGGTATTTTTAGTTTAAAATCCAGGAATACCATTTTTTTTTTATAAAAATGTAATTGAACAAAAATCAAATCGTGAATTTTTAAAAATTAATAGCATATAGGAAATCAGTATTAAAAAATACAAATTTTTACACACACACATATCATACTTACGTAACTACTGCTCATAGAACAGTATATTCAAAAACGTGTATACTTGATTCGATTACGTCGTATTGCTTGTATTGGTCTTAAATTACATTTTTCTTACAGGTACGGTCACATGTCTAAAGGACGTGTTCATCGAAGTCCCGATAGCTATAAGAGAAGGGACCACAGCGGTAATGCGATGTGATTACGACTTAGAACAAGAAGCCTTGTACACGGTCAAGTGGTACAAAGGCAGGCAGGAGTTTTTTCGTTACGTACCTAAAGAGTTGCCGCACACGAGGGTGTTCCCTTTGGCCACCATAAACGTAGACGTAAGTATGCATACGTATATCTGTCTAGCATATGTAATTAGTGTAGCGTAACCGTTTCCAGTAGAACCGGCCGAATGGAATAACTGATAAAATTCACGTGGCTCGTTGCCACCCTAAGTTTTAAAACGCTTTCCCTCCCCCCCTTCCCTCTAGCAGTGAATTAAATATGTATTCCGAAAACGTGAAAAATGTGTGTTTGAGATGTATATTTTTTAATCATATTTTCAATAGGTCAGCGAATCGGGACAAAACCAAGTGGTGTTAAGACATGTGACACCTGACCTGGACGGCAAATACAGATGCGAAGTTAGTGCGGACGCGCCAACGTTTCACACACAAATCGTAGCGGCTTGGATGCATGTTGTCCGTAAGTTTAATAATAAAATATTTATCTCGTAGATTTATATCAACAGTTCAAAAATAGTGTCGGCTAAGGACACAGCGTCCGAAACCCTCGTTATTTAAAACATAAATCGACTCGTAACAAACCTAAGCTAGACGTGTACCCATAGCGATTAAAGATATTAAAAGGTTATAACATTTCATTTTCTAGCTTAAAAAAACTTTTTAAAATGTGTTTAAAGTATTTCGAATATTCAATTGTTAATAAAAAACATTTATTACCATTATAAATTGCAAAAATGACTGAAGTATTTAAAGTATATATGACATATTATTAAACGCAATTTTTGAGTGATTTATTGGCATTTATTTTGAAATTTGTGACTATTTATTTTAATAGTTTGAAATGACTTTCAAAATTCGTTATTGATATTAAACTTTAAAAATCAATTAATAGTTAAATATTTTTTTAAGCTTTTTACTATCAACTAATATATAACTAAATATTCTTATAATCAAAATAAAGCATATCAAAAAAATGTCTTATTAGTAATTATATATAATATGTCTTATTAATAATTGTAATATATAGTTTATCATTAATCGAAAAATTAAATCATTAAAAACAAAATAAATGAACACAACACTTCCTTTATTCCAATGGAATACCACAAGGATCAATGAAAAAAATCTTAGAATTTAGTACAAGGCTTTATTCTAAAAACATTTTTTTAAACTTAAACAATAAAAATAGTACCAAAGGGGAATGCTAGTTATGTATACATCACATTTCATAATTTTTAATATGAATATTATTAGTTTATTGGTTGGATACGTCAGTTCTATCAAATAATAAACAAATGATTTGTTTTCACAATATTATAATACATTATTCGTTTTCATGAAACAGAATACAATTTTAGATAAATATGGAAAAATTATTAAGTCAAAAACAAATAAATAAATTTGTAACATTAAATATAATACAAATATAAGTGTAATATGAATAGAAATTCAGTGGGCCAAATTTAGAAACCAGCTTCAAAACCACAACAATATCCATGTTTAAAATATTTTAACTATTTCTACCTCCAGAAACCTCCTAAAATACTCAAGTGGCCATGGTCGTGGGATCTAATCTAATTTAAGATACTCTAATCTAAAATAGTCACCACTAAACTTAAAACTAATGCCGAAGTGAGATCATTGGAAGATTTCATCCTTAAAACATCGAGTCAGTTATAATTGATAAATATCATCACTAAATGATGATGTTTATCAATCATAAAAATTTAAAGAAATTAAAAATTAAAATAACAATAGAATATCATGTTTTTACAACATTCATCAGTTATGTTAATTAAGTAATAATAGCGCAGTTATTTATTTTTTTTTTTGTATTTCAGGAACGATGGATGGTAAACCTGAACTGCATCTTGAAAAGTCACAATATTCTATTGGTGAAAAATTGAGAGCAAATTGTTCATCGCCACCCTCAAACCCAGCGGCTAATATCACTTGGTTTATAAATGATAAAGAGGTACAATATAACTATAATTTAGCATATATCACGATAATTACTTAAATATAATATTCATTATGTTAATGTTTATTAAACTTCAGTAAATTTTTTATTTGCTTCTTAATTTAGATTTTTTATTATATTATAGATACCTGCATCATTAAAAAAAAAAAGTAAATAAATAAATAAACAGTTTTATCTTAAGTTTTTTGTGTTATCCGTTATTATTGTCCAACTTCTTCTCATTTCTTCTTATGCTTTTCATTGAGTAGACATAAGACAACGCGTCTTCTTATCGCAGCATGGTTAATTAATTAAACTAACTATAGACGTATCTTGGTACGTTAACTATTTTCCCGAAAACTTATTAAAAAGAATGATATTTTAATTAAAGTCTATTGTGTATAAGTAAGTTCGTTAGGTACTTTTTAACCTTTTTGTGCCTTACGTTCAATATTCAATGGTCTTAAATCTGTTAGGAAATGTCTGATTAAATAAATTTTTCCAAAAACTTCTTTGTTAACACTTTTGTGACCATGTATTTTAACAACGAGAATAAAAAATTAGCATGATATATGTCTTGTATTTTTCCATATGAGAGTATTTATCAATTTACACAAAATTCAAAAAATAAATTTATAATATTAACATATTTTAATAATATTTTTTAATAATTTAAATATATAGGTATATTTCCCTTTGCCAAATAGTTGAGATTGAAATTAAAATTTTATGACTTAATTTTTTGATTATTTTAGAACTCAAAAAAGCTTAAAATTATATTTCTGAGGAAAGAATGAAATCAGTTTCTCCTTAAAATCATTTCATAGATAATTTATTTATCAATAACTTACTTATAATGGAAATTCAAATGGCCAATACCTCAATCATTTGGCTATATGCAAACAGAATTTTTTTTTGTCATTTTTCATTATTGTATTTATTCGTAATGTTTCATATTATTTAGTATAATACCACATCACATATTATTATGAAAGTATTTTGTTTGATTTTCAAATAGTTTTAAGTTACAAAAACTATAAATAAATTGATAAGATTAATACATTTTTTTTAATAAGAATCAGTATTGTAATAAGTTATATGTATGATCAAATATTTCTGATTTTGAAATCTTAAACTAGGTCATTCCAATTTTAGTGTAATATATAGTATATATCAATACTACAAAAAACTTCAAATCATTGATTCCTAATTTAACTATTGGATTGTGAAATTAAAGGTTAAGAAAATATTTTTTAATAGAAATATTTTAAAAACATTTTTAATTCAATTCGTAGAACGTTAATTGGTGGTTAATATGAGATACATTTGAAAGTTGTATTTGGTTATCGAATTAGATTTTTAATTGGGTTTTAGTAGAAACATGAGATACATAACAATCAACCAATCAGGTCGAAAATATGATATACTCATAGTAAAAATAAAAAAAAAAACGTTTATTTATTTGTAATTCCACTAATTGTATGATCACAACCACATGATTGATTGTTTTAAATTATTACTATTTATTGCGGTGAATGCGTTCAATAATTATATTATAGTTATAATAATAGTTCATAAAATAAAAGTGAAATGAGAGCTTTAGTTAGTTAGCAGATAAAAACGATGAAATTCGCGACAAACAAACTGTTAAACTTAAATTATAATATTGTTTTTTATTCTAGTGTACCAGGATGACAGTGTACTATAATACTTGTGAATGTTGATGATTTTTTTTAGCTGGGTAATGGTCACATACTAAAAATTCCATTGAAAAGACCTTCTGGTACATTATTCAAAACTCTATCGTCGATTGAATACGACGTTTTAGTTGCTGGGAAACTGAAGATAAAATGTCAAAGTGACATATACCACGTGATCACCTCAGAAACCGAAGTAATGTTGGATGAAGACAAGCCAAGACTCGCGTCCATTCTACAGCCACATGATCATTCAGCGGGTAAGCAATTCAAATAGGTTCATAATATAAATATTGTTGTTGTGCTAATTTTTCGAAAGTAAAAACTCGATTGTTTAATGCGCTATTTTAATGAAATATATTTCCGAAATACATCATCAAAGTGCGACAACACTACTTGTATTTTGTATTTTATTTTTATTTTTTTTTTACATAATAAGCTCGATTGAAATAAGAAATATTCTCGTAAATAAAACTAGTCTATAATTATATGTCAAATACTTGTGCAATGAATTGTGCAAAAACTTTATATTAGTATGCAGCGCAACCTTTAACTATTTATTATAATCTTACGGGAATCACGAACAGTTACTTTATATTAATTTCAAAACATGAAAATGAATGTATAAGTTCGCCAACATAAAACGTCTAGATCTAAATTAGCTACCGTGACCTATATACTACGTACACGCGTAATACAATACGTTACAACAGCTGATGTTAGACGACCAAATGACGGTATGGTCCGTTTCACGGATATTAAGTTACAATAATTGCCCACAAACAAAGAAATAATTACATAAAAACGCAATTAAACTGTACAGATATCGCTAGAAAAATCACTGATAGATTTCAGGCGTATTGCTTTCAACACGATTACCTATATATTGTCTTGAGATAAGTGAGGGCAGAACGTACTACGAGATATATTACAATAAATGCTGATAAAACGCGTGGCGTAATCTAGACACTTTGGCTTCCGAAAAAAGTATAAAATTTCGTTAAAATTATTTAGAAGTCTGTCGTCAAAAGTGATTTGTCAATAAAGTGTAATAGACAATATATTATGGGCATGTGAGCACGAGAATCGAAAGATTTCATATGTAAACACATCGTACGCCGACATTGAAATAATAGATAGATGCCTAGAGCATGGGATCGGACCGTACAAGCTAAACTAAAAAGTACAATTGATATGGGTGGATTGCATGTTTTCTAAAAGTATGTGTTGATTTTGACAACAAACCATAGAAAAATATGGTTTAACGCACCGCAGCTTTTAATGTGACGTTTCGGCACAATAAGAGTTCGCCGGCGGAACCGAGTGTGTATGCCAGTGAACCTGGGCGTTAACTGTTACGAAATTATAGGAACGAAAAAAAATGTAAAAAAAAATAAAATAAAATATATATAATAGAATAATAAAAACAGGAAGCACAAAAAAAATGACATCGGTGACACCTTCTGCCATAGACAAACCCGTGCGAAATGAAACTTTTTTCAAAACGCTGAAATGAGAAGGATGACTTTGATCCCTCGGGAAATCAAACACATCGACATGACCAAGATACGTTGGTGTACCGCGAAAGGTAGACGGGCCACATAATCAACAAGATAGCCGGTTATACTTACATTGTGATGAAAATTAATATTATCACTACCACTTTTTTACATGCACACAACCATTATAATATATCTACGCTACAAGAGATTATTCGACCAAACACTTTACTTGCTCACACGTTATTTTCCTCGACCAATTTGTCTTCACTGTGTTTTTGTTGTGTGATTAAAGTATACTGGTTAGCACAAACTCTTCTTTGTTTTATCAAGTCAAATATTTTTGGATACATATTCCCGACTAAAAACTGATAACCAAAACTATCAACTTGTTCACTGGATTGCTCGTTGCATACAAAAGTCAAGAGAAGTATTATGAAATGTTAAACATACATACATTTTGTATGTGATTTGCAATATGAGGCGTACTAATAACCATGTGCATGGTACCACAATCATTTTAGTCTGCGACTCTACGTTGCTTATATTAATATAGTATAGTAGTAAACACTATGTTAATTAATTAGAAAGTCAGTAACTATAACTCATGAATCATAATCCAGAGCATGTATTCAAGTGAATTTTATTTTTTTAATGTAATATCTAAGCGATGTAATATCTTTTACAGTATTTAAAAAAAAATACTTTTAAGATTGTCTTTTTTTAAAGTTGCGTAATGATGATATTAAAGGAAAAACATTTTTTAATTTTCAATGAACGAGAGCACTATATTGTTTTAATTATTTATATTTTAATTGCAATTTATCGTTCAACTGACCACTATGAATAATGATGTACATTCAATATTATTTTACACACGAAGAATTATGTTTAAATATATTTTTCATTTGATTCAAGTATTTATCATATACTATATCCGGGGGTATAGATTCGTCGATCACAATCTTAAAAAAAAATAAATCGATCGGTATGATAATTAATGTACCGGTGTGTAATAGACATATTTTTTTTATGTAATAATATAAATAAATATATATTGACCAACTTGAAAAAAATGCTTTTAAATGTAGCTAAATTATTGTAAAATGTTGGCCATCTCTGAACTATACTATCCTTCAATTTCAACACTTAGTGCTAAAACATCTATAGCATAGTTATATAACACAAAAATACAATTTTTTTTCTTTATTTTTTTTTTTTTTTTTTCACTTGACCCGTAAAAGCACAGAACATTGGGTGTATTATACTGTACGCTGTTGGTCCTTTGGTTTAATTCCGTAGTGTGAGAAAACATGGCTTTGTTGCACAAGTCCCGGGTGACCATCCATCCAGAAGTAACGCTGGACATAACTGAACAGCAGCGCCGAAAGACAAATGCGGTTGATCGCTGGTGCTCGGAAAATAATAATTATTCTTAGGCGTGTAATCCGTTGATGATTGTTGAATTACTAAAAGTCTCGGTGATACAAGTCATCAAGATAAACTCATTAATATTCCAAACAATAGAATAATTATTCGAGCTGAGTTGTTATTTGATTATAAAAACTCGTTGAAGTTAAGTACAGAAACTAATAATTAAACGATTACAGTACGGTAACTTTACAGTTTTATTACTCGTATTCTATAAGTGGCTAAGTGGCACCTGCTACCATTTCAGCATGTTTTTTTTCTGTGAAATAATAAATTAAAAAAATATACAGTTTAAGAATGTTTTAATTATTTTAATTTAATCTACCAAAATAGCCTACTATAATTTGTTATCAAAATATTATACATTAAAAGCGTTTTACAAGTCAAAGGAAACAAATAAATATACGTCTATGGTATAGACTATTCACTATAGACTATATACTTCTAGCTATACACAATTAAAAAATATAAATTTAAATAAGAATATATTAAATATTATACTCATATTATCAATAGTTAATAAAATTGAGGTACACAATACTTTTTACGTATTATATATAATATATATATTTTACAATACGGTGAGATAAATTTTATTAAGTAATTTTTACAACTTAAAATGCACACATAAAATTTATTTTTGAATTTAAAACTCATAAAATAATTGTTTACGGAAATCATTTTGTATCTATACTCCTGATATTTTTAAAATGTTTAAACTTTATAAAATAAAAGTATTTAAGGAAAAATGTTTAGTGTAATTATATTTATATGATAATATAAATTAATTTAATTTATTATTTTACAGCTTAATAAAATATCCTAATATTATTTAAATAGTCTGACCAGTATTATATTTAAATATAAATAATTATTATGCAACAAAAATATTAAAAATCTAATTTCAAATAAATAGTTTTACTATTTAAATGTGAAGCTTTTTTAAATCAAACAGTTGTATTTTTAAATACGTACTTTCAAGGAAAATAATAAAAGTTTTGCATTTCACAAATTTATTTTTAGTCGAAAATGAATTATTAAAATACACTTACACATAATTATAGTGAAATTTAGAAATATATATCCCCAACATAAAAATGAGTCACATAATAAAATGTAATTTATACTGCACAAAGGTGTGTGAGTGTTATAATTAGTATATTATTGGTCACAAAAAGGAAAAGAAGGAAAAAATGCGAATTTAGCGTTAAAAAAATGATGTAGTAGGGTAAACATATCTGTCCTTAGGGAATGATGCACTGGGTTGGTCATTGCTTAGTCGTTAAGTCTAATAGATCTCTTTCTCATATAAAACCTCATGGGCCCTTTGAAATCTTTCAACTCTTTTCAACCTTTTTTTCTTTCAAATATACCTATATGAGCATTTATAGTAGTTATCCTATTTAAAGTAGAAAAAAAAAATATAAATATTTAAGCCACATAATTTTAAAACACATTCAATTCATCATTAGTTAAATTAAAAATGTAGTTAATTTTTAAAATAAAAATATTTATTAATTAAGGACATCAAAGTTATTTTTTAAATATATTTTATGACCATTAATGAAAAGCTGTCACTATTATTTACACTTAATAATAAATCCCCATTACCACGACCTGTCTGGAATAAAAATCGTTTATTTATATATTAAAAATACAAAAGAGAATAAACTTATAATAGCGAATTAATATTAATGCCAGTGATAGTACAGCTTAGACTATTATTAGAAATCATAAATTATAATTTAAAACACCTAAACACAAAATAAGTATTACATTTCAACATTTAATTAATGGTCATCTAAAATTGAGATATATCCCCAACGCCATCATGTAACCGAGATTTACGATAAACACCTTCTATTTTTTGATACATTTTTTCAATTATTGCAGTCTTCATTTTAAAAAGAACCTCTAATACTGAAATTAAATTAAAATCGTTTACTGTGGATAACTCGAAGAGTTTAAACTAACAATAATAATAAAATTAATAATATTATGAATTTGTAAACGTCCGGTACAATTATATTCATTCAATTACTTAACTAATGAACCATTTATACAAATATCATAAGAGGTCTTCGATTTTTATTTTGTTTATAAATTGATCTAATCGAAACACACAACATTAATTGAACATTAACAGTTGTACTCACTTGATATTACTGAAATATAATAAATTATTGTAAATATTTTCAAATCTGCGCATCAAAAATACAATCATATGAATAAGAAACAAAATATTGATAGAAATTACCATTATTTTAAACAATTCAAAACAACTAGTACGATTTATACTAAAATATTATTGAAAAATTATTTTTAATTACTTTGAGAACATTAGAATACGACTATAATTGCATTTAACTAAGAATGTATCGTTTAACATAATATAAAATTACAGTAAAACATGAGTTAAGATTGACTATATCGGACTAATTTTACTGTTTTAATAACTTCTAATGATCAATATTCAAGTGATACATTTAAACCCTTAGTAAGCTTATGAATTTCTGTTATTTTCTATTTGATTTTTAAATATCTAAACTAAATTAAAATAAGCTAAATATTTATTACATCGTTAATTTAATTTATAGATTGCCTTTTGAAATTATTTTATTTTTAATTGAAGTATTTATTCAATACTTATTATCTTATAATTTGGAAGGTTTTTCTTATTTTTTTTTTTTATTCTTTATTTCTAACCTTAAGTTCAAATAAATCATTTCAAAAATTCTATAACTAAGAAAAAGCATTATGTGCAAATTATTATCATGTATTTTCTTATAAAATCTTAATTGAGTTTCGTAATTTAAAATAAACTTTAAACATAAAATTAAAATACCCCTGAATATACCATACTAATTCATTTAAAATTTAAAGAGAATGTATTAACTACTATGCACAAGTGTATAGAGAAAGGATTTTTCAAAAATGGTATATTTAAAGTCGAAACAGTTTTTCGAAACATTTTTAATTTCCCAAGAAATATTTTATTTTGAATAATATACATATTATGTTGATTGTGAGGTATGTTTAAATTAGTATGCTATATAAAATAAAAATTATATATTAACAATAATAAAATGAGTAAATACAAATATTATATCATTAGAATAAACGACGATATTCTTTTTACAATTTAACTTTTTTTAACTAATTTTTTTTCGTTAAAATAGTTATTATTGCGTTAATCTAAAATAATATATATATATGTATATATTATTTTAGATTATATATATATATATATTATAATAATGTACCGAACGAGGCCGGATAATTTTAGATAGTTATGATATTACATAAACTTATATGTTACGGACAATATGCAATACCGGTCAATGTACACATTTCTCGGGTAATTCGGTCCTGCCTGATCAATTTGAACCTCGAATATAAATAAATAATAAATTACTGTTCATATATTGTTTTCTGATTGAGTCGGCATAACTATTACTTTTGTTAATGTGATATGGATAAACAATAGATATAAAACAGAATAATATAAATAGTCAGTAAGAAATATTATACTAATATTTTGTATTTTGTTTTGTATTATTATAAAATTAAAATAAGTTATTAGTTATTTTACAGTATATTAAAATAATTTTAACAGTTATTTATTTCTATTCGAGGTTCAAATTGCCCGGGCAGGACCAAAGTGCCCCAACATGTATACATTGCCCATTATTTCATATTACCCGTAACATATAATTAAGAATTCTATCGAATATTTAAGTTGACTTTTTTTTCATTACTATGCATACTATATACAACCGAAAAAACAATTCGTAATTGTGTTTGTTTTGTTGACTCATTAGTAAGAGCAAGATTCCGAATAAAACATTATTAAGTACCGCGAACGTTTACGGTTATTCTTTAGTTAATTTGAACATCTTTGAAATCAAGAATTTTGATAAATTATCGCAATAAGCTTTAGCGATATTATAATTTATAATCATTACTGCAGCAATGTTTTTGTAAAACGTTGTACTCCTCATTGGTCGCCATCATAAATATTTATATACCCACCACTACTGCGCGCATATATCGATTACAACCGTGACAACCATCGAAGCCATTAATAACATCTTTATACCTAGTAAAACTCGTGTTTTAAATTGAGACACTCAACCTTATGAACATAACGCTCGTTGTACGCATTACTTTTTTCCAACGGTGAAAATATCGGCCAAACCTAAATATTATTATCGATACTAATGACGTGCAAAATTATATTACGCTTCCAAGTAAATGTTTTGTGTATCGAAAAATATTTATATCTTTAAAAATATTGATTTCAGTGTGATTTTTTTTTTCAGGACCAAAATCTGCATATCCGATCGGTGCAATCGTATTGATCACGTTTGTGATCATGAGGTAACAAGTCCAACGTAAAATGGAAAAATGTCCATTAATTTCCGTGTAAAAAGTTTGTGTACATTATTAAAAAAAATTCATGAATGAAGTGTAAAATGTCGGTTTTAATTAGACAATATTAGTCCTTGGATTATTTTGCTAAAAATAAAACTTAAAAAATAATTATTAAGTATAAGTATTTTTTTACTTATAAAAAAAAAATTGTTTCCTACAAAAAAATTAAAAAAAAATATTAAACCGCAAGAATTATCATTATTATTATTTATGTACTGTGTTATGATTATAATATATAACAGTCTATATCAACATGAGATGATTTCATATCTTAATTATTTCAAAATAAAATAATAGTATGAAAAAAGAACTTAAGGTTGTAAAACTATTATATCGTTGTGTAAAAGACGTTGAGCGACATCCCTATACAAAACAATAGGAAATTTCACATCATTCTAGAATAACGAGTTTTCAATTCTTAACTAACGAGAAAATATCTTTTACCTTGAGTTACAGTTAAATTATACTCATTTAAACTTAGATATCTAGTACGTATTATTAGAGAATCTTCGTATTACGTGCACTACTACTATACATATGCACTAACGACTTCGAAACGTTTGAGTGAAGGTCGCATATGTTATGCATTTTTTGCGTTTTGCATTTCGTGTTTTCACGTTTTCGTTTAATTTCGTAAATAGTGTAGCTTTTTTATGAAAAACTTTTTCGTGAAAACTATTTTGCAGTGTTTCGCGAGCGAGGCGGTAAATTGATGAAATCAAAGAACATGAAAAAATTATTTCGTTGTGTTTCGCATTGCATATGTTTTCGTAAACAGGAAGTTCATATCATTGAATTAAAAATTAAATTAGATGTTAAATATAGGTAAATGGATGTTATGTAAAATCATTTAGAATATTAA
This sequence comes from Sipha flava, assembly GCF_003268045.1. Classification (NCBI taxonomy): domain Eukaryota; kingdom Metazoa; phylum Arthropoda; class Insecta; order Hemiptera; family Aphididae; genus Sipha; species Sipha flava. The sequence goes on from NW_020272843.1 coordinate 739,408, forward strand.
AATAAATATTTTCATATATACATACAGTTCTTTATTTTTAATTCAAGTTATCCAACAAGTCCACCATCTTCGTGTTTTTGGTTTTTTTTATTTTTTTTTTTTTTTTTTTTTTGTTTTGGAGCCAATACAATATAAATTGCACTGACAATTGATAATTCATCTTCGATATCACTAATTCATTTATTCTAATATTATTTTATTTATTCTACTTCATTTTTATTTAAATAAAAATAAACGAACAACCTATATGTTGATATAAAATAAACGTACTAAGCAGTAAACTGTAAACAGAACGAAACACTACAAAACGAAAAATGCGTAACATGCATAGTGTATATACCGTATCTACGAAACACTGCAAAACGAAAAGCAAGAAACATGCATAATATGAACGACCTTTAAAGTTGAGAACCGACATTTTACTACTTCTCAAATAGATATTATTTGAAAAAATACTATAAGTTGTTATTGTAAGACATTTATTTGCTAGAACTTAATCTAATGTGTCAATAATGTACGAAGTGTTTACCAAAGTAAAATTTAAGTAAAATAATACAATTTATTACTATTCCAATATTGTACAAATACATATATTCCACAAATGTAATATTTAGAAAATAAATTGTGGTTTAAGTAAAATCTTGAGTTAATATTTTTACTACTATTTTTTTTTTTTTTTTACCACACATAAACAACAAATAATATTATAGTCAAACGATAAGTTAAAATAGATAAAAATTACTTTTCTTTATCCACATAATAATAGGATTTAATAAATACAGAAAGTTTAATGACATCGGTTAATAGCTGAAGACTCAGTTAAACATAACTGTTCTCCCATCTAAACATTATTATATTTATAATTTATTAAAAATTAAATCATGGATACGATTTTTAATATCATAAACTAATAGTGTCACTCAATATTTGTGTGTCTTATTTTTTTCATTTATTTAAAAATATTTTCAATATAATTAACCATAGGATGTGAAGCGACACCTAATTTTTACGTAGTTAAACAGATCTTTTGACAACGTGCCTTCAACACAACAAAAATTCGGCTCTATTTGTATCATCAGGTTAATTGTATACAGGAGCGTATTTTTTTTTGGGGGGGGGTGATATGGGTGTTGTAACACCCCCCATCGATATTCTATGGTCTTTCGTTAAATTACAAACTTACATTATAATTTGAATAAACCTTGTATACAACTTGTTGATTTTACATACACTGTCTTAATATAATTATTTTCATTAGTATAATAATTTCTATAAATACATGGTATTTATTTATGTAATATAGAAGGTGGGTAGAGCCTTCCACTTACCATAAGTCTATTAAATTTCAAAACACCCCCGTCAAATGAATCCTGGATACGCCACTGATCGGATAATACTTATTTTCATCATCCTGTGAAATAATTTCGTTGGTTTAAAATATATAATCACTATTTGAAATAGTATTTATATCTTGTAATAATAATTGTTATAATATTAATATTTTACACTTTTGAAATCAATAAGATCAACTACACTTCAATGAGTAAAAACTATTCTATAACTATACTATTGTTGATGGTACGAAAATTAATCGTTTCACGATTAACTGAAGTTTATGTACAGAATATTCGAATGTTTAAAAGAATTTAATAATAAAAAAAAAAAATCTTTCTTCCATGTTAATAATATAATACAGGTAAGTCAAGTAAATAATTTGAATAAACTCGATAAATTGAAAAAAAAACGACTGTTGCAAACATTTTCATGGTTATTACGTTGAAAATTTTAAACAATGTGTTGAAATTATATAACCCGTTCAAATTCAAAATTTAAATAGATTTATTTGGTTTTTTACTTGCTATGTATCATATTATTCAGATAAGTATAGTTTTTACGGAAAAAAAAAACGATTTAGCAACGACATATTGATCAATTTTTGTGCGGTTGACATTTTCTTCTTTTGAAGCAGCGTAACCTTTATGTAATGTATTATGCACGCCCATCAATAACTGATATTAATAACAGATAACACTTATTATTAATAAATTGCAAGCAATCAATTGTCGTTTGCCAAACGTGGTGAATTGTCATGGTCAATTTATTGTCACATAATGAAACTCAATGAATTGCCACGCGATTAATTTTGCGTAGTCAACAGTCATATATGGATGATTTTAATAATTTAGATACGCCGCAAGTTTGTCGAAACCATTAAAACAACATATTATAATACACACTTGATCAACTTTACGCTGATCGTTTTTCCTCTTGTGATCATGGCTACAAAGTGCACCATATTTTAAAAGCTACTTTTAATAAGATGGTCCGGATTTAGGATACGAGTACGTACTAATCTTATCGCTAAAATTAAATTAATATTATAACATTTAAGTCATAAATAGAAACAATATTACTATAAGAGTTGTTATAAGTTTTTCGTTACCTATTGTAAATATCAAAGTCTGACACCAAATTATCGAAAATCATTATGAAGTAACGCATCACGTATTTTTAATTTAATGATATGCCTTACTTCCATTGAAATATAAAACAACGTTTACATAAAATTGCCAGAATTATTAACTAATATTCAAAATATTAGTATAATAGTATAATAGTTAGGGAAAAAAATTGAATTTTTAAAATTTACATCTACTTGATTCATAATCTTATAATATATATGTTACTATAATAAAGGATAAGGTCCTATTTTAATTTGCATATGTTATTTATGAATGTATATTATGTTCTTTGAACCAAAATAAGAATTTACACTGTATTACACATCAATGTACACTGCTACATAATACGTCGAAATTAAACAAGACAATTAAAAAACACAAATTGTTGCACAAGCGCAAATTTAACAAAGGATTACAACGTATTAGGTAAGAAAAAACAATGGCTATTCAATAAAGTTTGTCCATTGATACTGCTACTTATAAATACCCATACATTGATTTATGTTTTAAATAATTTATACGTTAACAATTAAATATATGATGTGTTAAATATGTCTAGATTCAGTGGCGTAATTTGGAATTTGGTTTAGGGGGATTATAGGTTTTAGCAAAATCTGTACACTTCATACATTAACCCCACCACCCCACCAGAACAAAATTTTTAATAATTTAAATTTTAATAATAATAATAATAATAATAATAGTAATCGTAATAATAATAATAATGATTATAATCATACTATCATAATATAATAAATAAAAAAAATACATAAAAAAAGTTTTGGAGGGGATCCATCCCCCTAATCCCCCCTAATTACGCCCTTGTCATGAATAGGGTTCGAAAGTTATAGGAGCCAAAAAAGGCAAAATATGCATGCAAATATACACGAAAAAATGATAAAATATGCATGAAAAAATTGTAAAATATACAAAAAAAAAATATTAATTTTTTTATAAAAAGTTAATAAGAAAATTTTAAAAACCTATGATTAAAAAAAATTGTATTAATTCATAGTAGACATTAAAAAATAACAATAAATAGCCACGAAAAATAATAATGAGTTTTATATGATGCACGTTTCCGCGTTATTAGCGTTATATTAGCGTTGTATTATGTAACATTATTTAAAATAAATTGTTGAAGAATGAAAAAAATTAATCTTTTTAGAAAATATTAAATATGCATTACAAATATGCGAAATATCAATGAAAATCAACGAAATATGCAAGATATGCATTTTTAATTTTCAATTTTTAAAACCAACATTGTATAGCTCGGATTTCTAGCTTGATTTGCTATAAATCGAGAGCATACAGAACAATATGCAACTCCTATAATTTTCAAACCCTAGTCATGATGCTATCAATTAAATCGTATATTTTCCACATTTCAATTTATAATAAAAAATCATAATAAATTTAATTTAACGTGATTATATTGGACATTTTTTATATAAATTAAATTTACATAAACCAAATCAAATTGCATATATTGACCTAATCATGATGAGCAAATAATTTTTCACACAACAGGCATGAAATTAGATTAAATATTATAATTTATAACTAATTTATAGTAAACATAAAAATATATATATTTTTTTTTAAACTCAGAAAAATATATTTAAATTTCTAATTTCTATACGATTCGTAGAATATAATTTTTTTTTATCGGAGAAAGTACCATCTGCAGGTTCTCGAAATAATTGTAAAATTAATACTAACAGTTTCATAACGGACGTAGGAACTATGTAAATTTTAAATCACACAATTAGTATCTTAAATAAACACACAATTAAAATGCATTGTAATTACCTAATTATTATTGTGGAAATAGAGTTCCTTAACTGTTTAGGATTACATAACACACGCAGAACGAATGTTTATGATCCATAATTTGTAATTCATTAATATTATTTACTTTTTTTGTTTATTCTATTCTAAAACAATATTTTTTGTGAGATGTATTTTTATGTACAATTCCGACAATAACATAATGTGTTGATTTATTTATTCTTAATGTGTTTGTTTTAAATTATTTTAAAAACCATTCGACTGCACTAATTATAAAAATATATCTTGTATACTTTACATTTATTTTCAAATTCAACTTGATACTATAATAATAAACAATTCGGTGAGTGATTCTAATATTAAGACTTGATTTACATCACTCATTTTAAAAAGAAAGACCGATTGTTATTTTAATAGTTTCGAACTTCATACGTTTCATGTTCAGTACAGTAACGTGATCATGGATTAAACTATTAAAAATAACTATGAATATTGTTCCAATACCTAACCTCATCATATTATGCATATAAAGTGGAAATAATTACAAACGTTTGTTTTACTGAGAAAATTATTTAATATATGTACTTCGCTTCCATTATCAATAGGTACAGCAAAATCAATGCTAACTGAAGGTTGGTGTACAATTTTATATTTAGGTACTAAACACCTTGAGGAGTAAAAAAGAAAAAATTATCATCAATACACGTATAAACATTAATTTATACCATATGTTTCAAGATTATATTAGTCAAAATTATGTTTTGATCCTAATCTACGGTATTTTTTCTTACTAGATTACAAATTAGGCCTTTCGTACAGTTTTCAAACTACAAAATGAAAATATTCACTTACATTTTATTTGAAAGAAGTATACATTTTGATAGAATTTAATTTAACATTACTTTGAAACTTTTTTATGTTTTAATCAATTAATATTCAATAAATGAAAATATATTTATAAAACACCAGCTGACCCAACAGACGTTGTCCTGTCTTAATTATGAATGTTGAATTCGAATTAGTATGATTAATAAAAAAAATATTTTAAAAAAAAGTGTTTATTATTCTAATGCTTTATGATATACAACATTCTTAGTTTTTTTTCTTGTGCGTATATAAATAGTTTTGTTGGTATTCTAACACGAGAACAGGTGACATATAACTAGCCATGTGAAAAAACATACATTTTCAAGATTTATGCCACAAACACTTAGCAACTGCCCTTAAGATTTATTTATCGATTTCCTTAAGCAATATGATGATATTCCTAAAACTTGTCTTTTCAGAAATTTCATACAAACGAGTTATACCTAGTGACCGTCACTTAGAATCGTTTTAGGAATTACTATTATTTGTAATTCAATAACTCTTTCCCCTTTTTAACAATTTATTCTGATACGAATAAAAAATAAACATCCGATACTCAGTATCACATCTAAACATTTTTGTTCTATTATATTTCATTTATTATAAATTCCGCCATTAGACCCATGTTTTTAATAATTAGTACCATAAGCCACTAAGTGGTTTTACCTGACTTTGTACCTTTACTCCAATAGCCCCCAACTAATCTCTTGTAATGTTTTCAGGTAGTTCGTTTTTCTATTTAATTTTAGTTTATAACATTCGATAGTAACACTATAGGTACATTAAATTATATAAGACTTACGGTGTATTATTATTAGATCAAATATTGACACAAGATCTTTGATTTTGCATAAACTGCTCTGTAGTAATTACTTTACACACACATATTACTCATTATATATATATATATATATATATATAAGAAAAAATTAAACTTGGTTAGAATAAATATATAGATAAAAAATTGTTCCGAATAAAACATTGCACTATTTTTTGTAATTTAAATAATATTTCACTACAGGTAAATATAATATTTATTCATTCAAAATCTATATCCAATCGCACACTGAATATATATTTTATGCAGTGAAACGCAATGAATTAAAGTCATAAAAACATAGCATTAAGGATAACTTGACATTTTATAATCTGCAACTCAAGTTCTGACAAAACGCGATATAAACATCGCAGGCTAAACCGGAATGGCAATAAGTGTCATCCGAACGTATTTATATAGACGAAAGAAAGGAGTTTTAAGAAAACCCATTAATATGATAAAAAGGGTATAGTTCGTTCCGCCAAGCTTAATCAATTTCCCCTTGAGCAACAAAACCCCAAAACACACTCCCAGATCAGTGGGGCTGGCGCGTCTTTAATTTACTATTTACAACCATCCATACATACAATATACATATATAAGTACAACTAAATATTGCATCAACACCGAAAAAGGGCTGTTATTATTTTCAGAGAAGTTTGAGTCAAGTGTGTATGTGTGAGAGAGTTTCATTATTAATATACCACGTTCATATGGGAGAAAATAATTTTATCAGTGTTCACCGAACATGATAAACAGATAAAAGGAAAAAATGTTATAAATTTATAATTAAATACTAAATTCATTAATGATTATGTACGTTATTTTTACTTCGATTTTTCAATTACGTCCCAACTATCTGCTTTCTATGTATATATTATCTAATGAATCCATTTAAAATAACTTACTTGTACGCATATGTGAAGCAAAACAAACAACTATATCCAGATTCATAATTGTAAAAACTTTCACAACTGCCTCCATAATTCTGTAATCCTCTAATTGATATACTGCCCTCCTATGCGTTCTCGAGCAATTTTTCTTGTACGCTTAAAAAAGTCACATGTTACATGGCACAGGGATCTATTTCAAACAATATTACAAAAGTTCTCCATAAGTCATTAAAACCTCCATTACCACTTTATGATGAGTGTAAAATAAACAAAATTAAACTGTTTTTAAAAGATGTTTCTATACGACATATCATAAGGGTATTCAAATTTGTAAATTCGCTCTAAAATTATAAAAATTTGCTCAAAACGCATCACAAAAAACTAAACTCCCCAAATAAACTTCCGAAATGAACATTAAAATAAGAAGACCAATTTAAATCGTTTCAAGCCACTAAAACTTTGACCAAACGAAGAAAAAATATCTTCAGAACATAATTTTTCTACTTTTCGCAATATTTTAAAATTATTCATATAGCAACCTTAAATTTTTCTATTTAATACTACTGTCCCTAAAAAAAAACATCCTATTTAATATTGCCGTTAATGAACAAATAAAGTTACTCGATATATAATTTTATGTTTTTATTATTATTCTGCGAAGTAATAAATAATATAAGAGCACTCCAATCATCTCTAAATAAAAACTAAATTGACATCACTATATTATATTAGAATCTCTGAAATTCACGTATCACATAAATCAGTTCAAAGTCTATGGTGCTGAAATATTAAGAGCCTATCACACTGACAATACCACCCATGGTAAAGTCGCTTTACTCATTTTCAATAAAGTCATCCTTTGTCCTGGACCACCCACTACTTTAATTTATGAATAGTTAACTCTCCAGTTGTAATAAACTATTATAGAATTGTTCCTTTATCTATTTCCTTGACCTTGGTTTTCCCTGGCGATTTTTTTTCTAAGTACGACCTCAAACATATTTGAAATTTTAATTCCTTTTATGTCATGCCTACGTTGACCAGTAAAAAATAAAATCGGTAATTGTTTATTTATTAATTTATATCAAACGGTTACATATAAAAAAAAATTATATCAAACAATTTCAATCGGTATTCACATTAAACATAGTTTTGAATATATAAAACTAATACAAAATGTAATAAACACTACGTCGTGTGTTTTTAATTGTTAATATTTTATAATTTGTGGAAAAACTTCATTGAATAGTACTTTATTTTTTTCCACAATTTAATTAGAGTAATTTATAAAATTTAATTGCTTAACACTTTGATGGACAGTTGCCGATATTACTGTTATAGCAATAGTATAAAAATCGTCCAAAAAATGTCATTACTGTTATAGCAATGATATTTTCAATGGTTTCTTATGAGAGAGGAAGGTTAACTGACCCTGGACATCTCATCGGGCCATTGGGCACTCTATTTTTAGCTTATTTATACACATATATTCCATTTTTATTCTAAAGCTGATAGGTAAGTTATAATTTATATTTTGATAACACTTATCACACAATATGTACAATATCAACACAATATGTAATATTTATTAGATTAGTACGTTCACAGTCACCATAGAAGTATAACTTAGTGCGTTGAGTGTTTACATTAAAATTAATTCGCAAGAAGAACATATTATAACTCATTATAAATATAAACTCATGATATTATAAATCAGTTTTTAGATGAACATTTTAATTCTTATGATTCCGATATATCAATAATTGATAAATATAATAAACATATACCTACAATAAAGTTTTTGTATTGCATTTGGTTTTATTTATTTGAATAAAAATAAATGCCCCGTGAGACTGGTCTAGCCGTTTAATTATATCTAAATTATTTTAAATGAAATGTATGTCTTAATGTTCAAGCTTACACCAATTTTATTTTGTAAATGTTGAAATAAATTGTAAACCTACAAAGTTTCAACAAAAAAAAATAAATAAATAAATAAATAAATGCCTATCTTTTTATAAATTTTCTATAATAAATCAAAGATTTTAAATTAGTAATTTAGACCATGAATTCCGTATACTATAAAGTGAACACCATGTTAGTATTGAATTGTTCATAAAATAACCGCATAATCATGTATTTTGTTAACCATTTCACGTTGATAAAATAAAATATCGTTCGTTTTTCGAGTTCATACGACGTATCGGCATATCGTGTGCACAACTGACCGAACTTAACTATTGAAAATACACATGGTAAAAAGCTGGATGAGGCGTTATTAAATTGAGCATTGGTCTCGGTGATGGTACGATAAATCTAAAAGCAAACATTTTTTTTTATTCTTTTGTTAATTTATCTCCCTTTTAACGTGATAATCATTAAACATTGCTGCAGTAGCAGCAACATCAGCAGCAGTATATTCTGGTCGTAAACACGCGCACCCTTGTGCACGAAAAGAGCAAAACACACGTCGTTTAGTTTCATTTAGTACACTCGTGTGTCAAAATAGGCCGAAAACGACGGCGACGATAATGATACGAAGTTAGCGACGGTGGCGTTGGTAATAACCGTATACAGCGGTATGATGGCGGTAGTGGTGGTGAAGGCGGTGATGGTAGTGTAAACCACAAAAACCATAAAACGCACACGTGCAATTTGGTCGTATAATATCGTGAGCTTCAACGGACCTGTGAGTGGGTGACGGTGACAACGGGGTGGAAGTTGTTGAGCGAGAGGGTAACTATGTGTTAATCGCTACCGGGTTGCCCGACGAACAACAGTGGCGACGATGTCGCGGGTCCCGGAACTACACGATAGCGACCGAAGGCCAATGCAGTTATACAGAACGTTGCAATTAACAGCGGTTACACACACATACACTCGATTGCAGGATACACACAAGGTGCGAGCATTATATTAACATTCACCTCGCATAAATGCCAAATACCATTCTTGGAGTTGTTTCCGTTTTGCATATAATTTGCATATCTCCAACAGAAGACAAAGTTAAATCGCCGATTTATGTGCCCCCTACCCACCACTATCGAGACCGCGACCCAATTACCACCTAGATAAACGAGAAGCTATTCTTTTGGAGTGAGGGTTACAACATTGTACTTGCAGCGTGGTATACACTTACACACTTTAATTTACCTGCGCACTTCAGATTATAATTGAGTGTTACGACTGTCCGTTGTACTACTATATCATTCTAGCTGCCACAAGTTCGACCGCGGTTACCACCAAGTCCAACCACATGACACTGCTCGACAACAACCTTGGAGAGCGACCGAGATTAACTTTGTTTGTACCCATGTAACATTATAATACGTTCCACAAATATGGATTACACGAGGAATACGCATACGCATACGTAGGCAGAGCTAAGACTAAACATGCGATAAAATGTTTTTAGAAAAATAATAACAATTTAACTCTGTTATAATTAAAAGTATAATGGCATTTAGTGAAAATTTCAAGTTACGAAAAAATTTATTGTATCAAAAACCAACAATATCCATTAATTTTTCCAGTTTTTTTTTTTTTTGAGAAATTCGAAAAACTGCTTCCAGAATACAATAGATAACTTAATAAAATTTCCAACCTTGCTTTTCATTTTTCTTTTTGATGATCAGACAAACACAAAAAATCAAAAAGAAAAAGACACAGATAAAATCATTCAAAATCAAAAATTAGAGTGGAGGCTGAAACTTCTTGAAAAGTATTGGAAACAAATGATTACTTCAAGTTTTGATAACAATTTCTACCCGCATTTTATATCCCTTGGGTTGGTTGCATACCGCAGTAGACTGTTCGTAGATTTTTGGCTTTAAGCTTTTGTAAAAGTGTACACAGAAACTGCAGCTACTCCTCGTCCTCGCTACAATGGTTGTCAATAATAATAATAATAATATAACAAAAATATGCGATACCCATGATAGCGGTAGTCATGTACAGTGGTCCTAATCATATTGTTTAGCTTACATAAGTTAATTTTTCTTTAATTTCAAAGAATCGCGTGAGAAAAAAACACTAAACTATAGAAACAAAAAATTACGGTAACTATTAAAATTTAAAAATATCAATTTTCTTAACAAACTGCTCATTCACCAACTCCTCTTCAAACGCTATACAAGAATAGGAGAAGCTTTAGCCAATCCATCTCAGAATATTATCCCGATATTTGAATCAAAACCATCAGACAAACCACGAAAGCTTCCATTGGGTATTTAATCACACCTTACACAAATGCCGCAACATACCTCTTGTCTCCAATGTAGCAAGAAAATTCTACAGACGTATGTATTTTTTAGAACTGTCCTCAGCCATCTACATCCATTTGCCAGAGAATCAACATTAGAAAATATTCCAAATGAATGAATTGACGTTGGTGTTGAGATCTTACAACATCAAAATTATTATTAGTATTACTGTAAACACCTAATACCTGCAAGAAATCATATATTGCCAATGGATAATTCTCTCACCCCAAACTTTTTCTTATCACAGTCTTATCTTTTTTGTTTTTAGTAATTTTATGTATTATGTATATATACATACATATATATATATATAAAGATTGCAAAATGTTATACTTAAATAAAAATAAGATTTGCAACAATGTCATCCGAACGTATGCAAAATATTATGTAATACTAATGCTATGTGTAATGTATATGTTATTATATTGCGTACAGCGATTTATGTGCTGACCCAGCTCGTGGCGTCGATATCACGCAATTAATTAATTCGCGTTTTGTTTGCACCGAGATTGGATTGTATGGGTAAATTACATTAACGGAGCAGCGGTTGCTGAAAACGCCTATTCGACACGATTTATAGCTGCCGAATAACATATTAAATAACTGCTACGCAAACCCTCTCCCCTCCCCAACCTTCCCCCGCTAAGCACGCACTTGACTTTCTGTCAACCGATGAAATCGTATACTTTGCATAGAGCATATTATTGATGTTTCGACATTTTCGGGAACGCACGCTGTTACATTCTTAGATTATACATTGAATATGTATTACTCTATATTCATTAATCTAAGAGGATAAAGTTATACCAGCAGAGTTGTCATATTTCATGTTTTTTTGCTTCTTTATTTTTAAAAATGTCATGTTTTTATTTAATTATTTTAAAAATCTTTTTCCCGATCTGTGATTAACAAGCAGCAGTGACACAACTATTATTGTTGAGGGTAATCAATAAACGGAGCCCGCAGAATTCAGAGGCTTCAGGTCCCAGCAAAATTAATAATAACCTATTTTCGTATTTAATAATATGAATCAAAATCATATTATCTTAATGTCTAAATTAAATTTCACAAAATACGGATTACTAAGTATTAATACTTAGTATACTCAACTATTCTCTACTAATAATCAATTATAAGAGAAATATTGATTTTTCATGACTTAAAATAGATATTTCGCTTATTATGACAAAGTACCTACAGTTATTTTAATTTTATTAAAGAGAATACGCCCATTGTCAAAAAAAAAACTCGTAAGGCAAGCATGAATGAATCTCCAAAAAGAAAACGAGCATCAAATTTAAGAGAATTAAATGATTTTAATACTAAATGCCTATTAAAAGTGGTATAGAGGAATTCAGTGGGAATACACATCAACAATTCTTAAATTAACGATAGTCCGTAGATTTTTAGAGGTGGGACATACCCAAAGTGAAGTTGGCAGTATGCAGGTTACTATAGGGTGTGCCAAAAAAGGCAAAGTTATTTATGAGCCATATTAATGGATAACATTGTAAGATGTGCTAAATTACATAAAAAATCATATTTAGTCTATGAAATAAACCGGTAAAAGATATGATCTCTAAATAATGATAATGTCTCTAAAATTCCCATTGAGAAAATTAAAGCACAAGACTTGTTATCTCTACAAAAATGGACGATTCCATATGTATACAAAGATTATATTATAATGTAGAAAATAACAGGTAAATTTTATATTATTATCTATTATCTGAGATCGGCTTGCCAGTATTGATATTTGATGTATCATCGAAATATTATTTTAAAAATATAATCCACGGCTATAGATAATATGGTTGCAGAACGACTGAAAAAATATGAAGCTCAAAAGGTATAAACGTTTTCACAGCAGCATAAATCGCTCCTTGAGCGATAAATATATTAACTATAAGATATATATTAACTATTTATATAATTATATATATATACTTATATATAATTATGAATATTATAGATGTATTAGATATTAGCAGGTGCTTAATTTACTACCAATTTGGATAATTTTTTTTTTTTGCTTTATTCATCTGTATTACTTCAATATTACTCGAATAACTACGCTTTTTTTTTTTTATCTCGTAGTTGAATACATAATAAATATTTCTGTGAGTATTTTACTTTTATGTTCTTTACAATTCCACGTTATTAATGAAATATTATGTTTCCAAATAATGTGCGTAAAGTTGACCCCCTATTTTAAGCTAGCGACTCCAAACATTCACAGGAATTTGCAATTAATTTGCTATAATTCCCGTTATAAGATGCTGAAAATAATTGGATGTTCAATACAAAAATATAAAATAAAACTATCATAAATTATAAAATAAAATGTAATACATCAGAATCAATGGCGCAATAACCGTGTGTGTTGTGTGTATCAAACACACGGGCTCATAGCCTATATAATATAATAGGGCCCAATGATAATATTTGAAAAATATGTAGAAAGCAAGAAAATAAAACAATTTTGTAATAATAATTATTTATGGAGTTTGAACAAAAAATAATTGATTGATTTTGTTTTGTACACATCGTACGTTAACATTTCTTTGACGGCCTGTATAATCGAAATTCAAAATAATTTGGTTATAATTGATTAAATCAGTGGTTCTTAAACTATGCTCCGTGGAGCCCTAGGACACCGCTAAAGAAATTTTGGGGCTTCGTGGGAATATCTAAATTAATTAATCTTAAATATTATTATATTTCTTAGTTATCAAATATAAACACTTGTATGATTACAATTTTACACATACTTTTTCATCTGATCAGAGTGCTTTAGATTAATTTGACGAGTACTAGGTTTTTAAGTATCGGAGCCCTCTTTCTGGTCAAAATTGTATACATAAATTAAAACAATCATTTTGCAATTCAAATACATCCCTCTTTTACTCAGAATCTAAAAATTTTAAATAGAAAAATGATTGAACACATTGTGTATGTTATATACTATATTAATTTTAAATTCATTTTGAAAGACTAAAAAATGTTTTTATTAAGATTTAATGTAAAACGTTTTAAAGAAAACAAACTCATAATTTTCAAATAATTCCTGTTATGCCCCCCCCCCCCATTTTCAAAAAGTTTTAATATTTTAATATTAGAATTAATTTAAGTACCATTTTTGAAGTCTTCTTTCTATATTTCTTCTATAAAATCTGAAGTAAACTTAATTTTGTCAAAAAAGCCAATATTACGTTTCCCCTATAGAAATACTTTATTTATGATAGAATTCCTAGTTATTTTTTAACTTCATTTAAGAATTAAATCGTACAAAATGTTTAAAAATTATCCTATATTCAAGTAATAAATTAAATTATAGATTGTTTATTACTATTTTGTTACATTTTTTTTTTAATCATAAATTATTTATAAACATATCTCAAATAATTAAGTTTTTTAAATATTTCTTATGTTTATTTAAAATTAACTTAAAATAATTATCTAAAAAAAAAAAATAATTTTAGATTTTTACATATATAATTAAATATGGAATTATCTGAATTTTTTTATGATTTGAAATTTTCAGAATTTATTTAATTAGGTCGTAGTGTATTTCCTAATGTCATTTATCATTATGTTGACAATAAAATGAAATAAATAGTTTTTGAATACTATACTGAATACCATACCAATTGAAACACAGATCGCTGAATAACTGATAATATGAAAAATTATTTGAACCATATCAAATATCATTTAATATAAATTAATATTAACTGTATGAATGTCTAAATTTACAAACACTGTGTGGATAGTATTATACTAATCCACTAGATACACAAAACAATACCAAGAAACCAAAAAGGCCTGGTAGCTGTACAGAGTATACTTAGAATTCATCTATTTCTGTAATATATTTTAATCACAATGAATATTATATGTTACTATAATTATATTAGTATAATATGTGCATTGTACATAACACCAACTCAACTCATAACTCGTATAAAATTTTAAAATACCGTAATATAAATCATTTCTTACTATAATACAAAATAAAATAAATCTGTAAATTAATTGTAATTAATTAATTAATCACGTAATTGATATATGAGTACAACTTTTTTTTAAAATGTTTATTGAGTAAAAATGATTTTCTATTAAATATAACAATATAATAATGTAACCTGTGATAACATAATAACTGTGATATTATAATAACCTAACCTGTAAAGGTTTGGAGTCGCTAGCTAGATTTAATTTCACGCACATTTCCAAATATTATATTTTCGAATAATAAAATTCAATAAAATGAAAAAAGTCTTATGAAATTTTAAACTATAATCAAAATAATTAATGGAAAAATAATTACAGTTATTTTATCATTTGTAGTAGAACAAAAGATAGTTCATATTTGCGAAGTAAAGAGGGCATATTTAATATTCATTTGTTGTTATAACCTAACCGTGGCTATAATCTATATTATTTTTTTATATTATATTTATATTATATTATATTACATTTCTGTCGGTAGGTTGGGTTTTAGTCTACTCATGTTAATCATGTGACTTATGTGGCCATAGCAAGTAAGTATTTTATTGTTTGTACATATATAGGTATGCATGTATTCGTATCGGCTAAAATTAAAATGGCAAAATACAGTTATTAATGCCGAAAACAAACTACAAACTATTAGGGTAGCTTCAGCGCTATATAGTATACAGTCTCACTACTCACAGGTATAGAACAGAAAAGTAATGAATATGAATGTAATTTAATCTATATTTATGTACATATACTATAAATCATTTAACGGTATTTAAGTTTCAAAAAATCAAATGGCCAAACATGGCCATATGAACACTCCTTGTATTTAAATAAAAATATTTAATTACTAGTTGATAAAACTACATTTGCACTGCTATTAACATTAACAATCAAATATAAACGTCGAGTATTTTATATTGTTGAAAAATAATGATTAAATTAATTTCCTGTGGCTCTACTTCAAAAAAACATTTTAGATAAATCAATATGGTCGCATGTAAATAAAAATATTTACATTGTATACTGCACGTACGTGCAAAATAAAGTTGAATAAAGTTGTCTACCTTGTAGGTCGTACAACATTTATATTTTATCGAATCGAAACAGGTAGCTACGGATACCGTTAAATTAGTCGCAATTCGTAACGTACTCTTACTAATCCTGACTTTAATCAATGTAGTCCATTTTTACTTGTACTTTTAACTAATGATTAATCATTTATATTAATTTTATTAATTTTATATTAATATAAATGATCGAGACAAGAACACATATTGCGCATAATAGATATTGTTTTAATGAGCAATATTCATTAATATTTAAATTTATTCCATAATGCGAATATGTGATATCGTAATCACGTATGCGTTTTTATTCATAAGCAGAAAAGTAACAAAAATATGGAATCAATAGCAATATCTATATATATATATATATATATATATATATATATTTTAAAGAAAACCGGGAACAAAAAAAAACCATTAGCCCCGGAAGTGGCTGTCAAGCATAAAATACTCTACTACAGATTCGCGGTGAATTTGTCTTCTTACGCTGTTTTTCTTATGCTCGAACGATTCAACAAACGCGAGACGTACGTATACAGTAGGTATCATTGTTATACGATTGCGTACACATTTTATGTCGTCGGTCAGCGCAAACTTTTCCTATTCTAAAGTCTAACCTGCGAAATCCGCTTCGCAAAAGAACAATCGATCCATATTATAGGAGCGCAACAAAAGAAATGGAAAAAAAACTAAATAAAATCCGAACAACAAAAATAAAATAAAAAAACCATTAATTTTACTATTTGCGCCGGTGTGACTCAGTCGCGCAAGATTTTATACTGCGTCCGCGCTCAGCAGTCATACGTACCGCGCCTCAAGTGAGTACAGTATACCGCATATACCTTATACTTACCACACGTACATTTCATCCGGCACGTTCGGCAATATTATCGCCATATAAACACAAACTCGGTTGGCGTGTATTCATGTATGTGTAACACTACGAGAAGGTCGCTGTCAAACATACGCCGACAGCTGATGATCATCTTCAGGCATACCTATATCAATATGCATACGGTTTTTATGGATACAATTTCTCAGCGGCACGCACATTACAGTAAGACCTCTTCCAGTCAGAAATTGCTCAGGATCAACTCATTTTTTCCTTTATAAAGGAGTGTCCGTTGTGTGGATTAACTGGATTATAAGTGTGGTTATAAATAAACTCAAAATGTATTGTATGTGGTATACGCGTATATCACATAAGTTTGATAAAAAAAATGTGTAAACAAAAGGATTAAAAACAGGATATATCCCCAGTACAGTAATAATAAGACATAAAAACGGAACACTTATAACAAAAAGAGATAAAATTGCAAAACAATTTAGGAAAGTATTTAGGGAGTTATTCAACCTACAAACATCATAAATTCGTTCGTAAATAGAATACTGTACAGCAGAACTCGAAGACATAGAACCAATGGACGACGAAATTATAAGTACTATAAACACACTAAAAACCAACAAATCAACGAGTGAAGATGGCTTAGCCGCAGAACTCTTTAAATACGATGGTAAAGAATTGATATGTGAAATAAGAAACTTAATCAGAGATTTTTAGCATAAAAAAAAAATACCAAAAAATTTGTGAATAGCAATATTCTATCCAATCTATGAAAAGAGAGATATTTTGAGTTATCAAAAATACCGAGATGTATCACTTTTGAATAATATGTATAAAGTATTATCAGGACTCATACTAAATAAAAAACGCCTTACATAGAAGATATCATTGGAAACTATCAATATGGATTTATGAGCGATAAATCTATTATAAAACACATTTTCACTATTAAACAGTTAATTGAGAAGCATGAATTTGACAAAGAATTCCATATGCTGTTTATTGGCTATATGATTCAGTTAATAGATAAGTACTATGGATTAAACCCATATAACCTTTGGAATACCAAATAAAATAGTGAAAATGATCACAATATGTGTGGATAAAACTAAATGTAAAGTTAGATTCAATCAGCATATGTCAGATGGATTTAAAGTTATAGCTGGACTTCGAAAGAGAGATGTCCTATCTATGGAATTCTTTAATATAGCATTAGTAACGGTGGTTAAGAAAACTCAAAGCAAGAATAGTAAGTTAAAGAAATATCTGGAAAATAAAAGAAAGTATTACGAAATACTAGCATACACAGATAATATTGTCATATTGAATTCAGTTGGTCAAAAAGTGAAAATGGACACCAAGGAATTAATAATAAATAGCAAAAATACCGGAATACAAATAAACGAATCAAAGACCAAATATATGGTAATTTCTAAACGAGAAAGTCATGAAGACCAATTAGAAATAGAAAATTATAAATTTGAAAAAATCCATAGTTTTACTAACCTAGGCGTTACAATTAATGGAAAATATTCTTGTAATAATCATCAAGAAATTATAATAAGGACAACTATAGCAAATAAATGATATTATGGATTAACGAATATCCTCAAATCAAAATGGATGTCAATTTAATCGAAAATTATATTATACAAGGTTAGTTTGTATGCATATGAAACATGACCAACAACCAAAAGTAACGGTCACATATTATCAGCGAGCGAATCCGAGTTGGATCCCAGAAAATATTTATGATAAAGGTAGACAACTCGTTGAGTCTGATTATAAAAACCATAATTTTCAAGTGCGGTCCGACTACTTCTACAATAAAACTTGTAACTTATAATTATTAATATACTTGATAATGTGATCAATCTATGATAAATTTATGACTTAGAAAAATAATATGTTATATTTATTTGTTTTCGATGATTGAGGACGGCGCATTTCGAGCACGTTTTTAATTCCAATAACTCAGCATTTGTAACATCGGTTGAAAATGCAGTAATTATTTCAAACACAGTAGATTGCCATTTTTAAATTATGTAATTCCGTCTTTTAAGAGAACCGTTACGAAGAGGATCTGCCGCAAAATATGTATAGTAACATTTTATAATTGACAGTTTATTTTCCAGTGTATTCAGAATATTTTGTTTTTGATGAAATTATAATATTTCCACATTACATACGTCATTTAAGTATACATTTAAAACATTTTATTTTCCGTTATAAAGACATTTTACTACATTAAAATTGAATTGTTAAGATAAATCCGCTCCGAGTTACCGAGTTACGTGCGAAAAAACTGAGAGCTCGGTTTCTATACATATGTATGTATATATATACGGTAAAACTATTCCGTGAAAATTTAATACGCGTAAGACTTCGCTACCGCTGAAAATTTACGGAGAAAATGTCACGTACGCCAAACCGTAAAGTCTGTTGGAGTGGTAAAAGCGCAATAGGCTGTTTAAAACATAATTTATTTTCAAAAAGTCTATCCGTACCGGGTACATATACGGATTTTGTCAACATATCAAATAGTCTTAAATGTAAAACCAACCGTTTCTTATCATCTTAAAACGAAGATTACACTATGTTATATTTTAAAAATTATATATATATATAGAGTAAAACCACAATGTATTCACATTTCAAATATGACACAAATAAAAATCAAATTTTCACTAAAACTGTAAAACAATGTAGCAAGTTTGTCGTTCGTATGCATATAAATATGTCACGCCACATATTTCATTGAAATTTGAACAAAATATAATTTTTTTTTTTCAATCAAAAGCGGTGTTGTTCGATGTGTAAGAAAAAACGTACTTTTAATTCAACAAAACCTATTATTTCATAAATTATATATTATTATATTAACATATTAATAAATATAATTATTATTAATAAATGTTATATTAATACTATACTAATATTCCAAATTTGTTGCGAAATATCTACATTTTTTTTTTTTTTTTTTTTTTATTAAAATAGAAAAATGTACGATTTGTAACATATGTACAATAAGCAAATTTGATAAAAATAAAATAATATTTACATCACATGAATAATATGAGAAGGGAAGCTATCCAGTAACAGTACCCTCAGTGGCATTTAGGTTAGGGATTTAATAAATCCCTACATCGACGTCTTTTTAACCGACAAGGAGGATTTTCAGGCAAGTTTACTCTACCTTGAATGGCAATAAGTGGGTTGGCATGAGTGGCTAGTTTTGAGTGGAATTTTTTGTAGTGATTTGATACAACTTTGTTTATGATTTCAATGTTAAGATCATTTGGAATGAAATGTTAGAAACGTACCAAGGTGCAAAGGTTAAATAACGGAGGATAATTGATTGAAATGCCTCAATTGTTTTTATTTGGGATGCTTTGGCACAACCCCATATCTGTATTCCATAGGCCCAAATGGGTCTTAACATTGACTTATAAATAATGAGTTTATTGTTGAGGGAAAGATTTGATTTAAGTTTTTTTCTTGTTGATTTTAAATGTGGGCCCCAGGTGAGATGTTTATCTAGGATCAGGTCCAAATCTACATTTTAAAAATATTATTTAATATACAATTTATTCAGACATCCTAAAATTTGTTATACATAGTTTTATTTATTTATTTATTTTCTTTTTTTTTTTTTTAATTACTAAGTTAAATCAGTAATACCTCATATCCACATGTGAGACTATTGTTCAGAAAATTTACCATCCAATATGTGTTAACAAAAATAAAATAAAATAAGAAAACCGCATTGTTAAACCGATATATTTCTTGTATTGATCAAAATCTAAAATTACCTAGTCATTGTAAAGTAGTAGAATTGACTTTAAAATCTAATATATCTGGTGAATTTAGCATTCACTTTTAACTTAACAGAAGAAATTATGGTATAGCCAGAGCTGTAAAGAATACTTTTAAAAAGTATTAAAGTAAATACTCAAATACATTTTTTTTCGAGTATTTAAGATACTGTTCAAATACTTTAATTGTATAGTATTTCAAATACTACTCAAATACTTTAAAAAAATCTTTGGAATACTTTTCAAATACTTTTGTAAAAAAATATTTGGAGTAATTAGTCTATGGTAAACCAACATTTTGCAGAGAAATAGTCGAAAGGGATGCATTATGCGGTTCTGAATCACTTTCATCATCAGTATTTTAGTTAGAATTACTTATATT
Organism: Sipha flava; assembly: GCF_003268045.1. Taxonomy (NCBI): domain Eukaryota; kingdom Metazoa; phylum Arthropoda; class Insecta; order Hemiptera; family Aphididae; genus Sipha; species Sipha flava. The sequence continues at coordinate 760,616 of NW_020272843.1, forward strand.
AAAACTTGAAGTAATTGTAGTAGCTAATAGGTTATAAACACAACTACACAAGTCTTTAAATTAAATAAAAATGGTGTAGGCTTGCAACTAAATAGTGATTTGTGGAAAAATCTATATTATTCTTGTAATCCCGTATAACCAGATAAATATCGTATCTAATATTAACAGTTACCTATCTAATAATAAAAAAAGAAATTTTGTTATTGAATATCTATTTTTAGAAACCTGGTTTTCACAAACCTTCGGGATTTGAATATAGATGGCAATATTTTTCCAACCAAATATTTTGAATAAAAATAAAATGTTCGAAAAAAACTAGCTATTCAATATTAATAAGTATTCAATAGAAAAAAAAGTATTTAAAATACTATTGAAAATACTTCATTCTGAAAGTATTTAAAAAATTATTCAATTCTTAAAAAAGTATTTGAATACTTTTATTCAAATACTTTACAGCATAAGGTATAATAATATTTTCTGTGGTAATTTTCTTTATGTTGGCCTAAGGATTATAACTTTAATTTTTTTTTTTTAATAAACAAACAGTTACTCTGAGAAACTGTTATGACCTAATGGATTAAGCGACTATACTTTATCGTATCGCCACCAGTTAGAACCTGGTCATCAGAGATTTCGCTTTCCAGGCTAGACCACAATCCTAAGAAAAGAAACTACCATCAATTCTCAACCAGATATTCAAAGCACGACTGTCAGGACAAAAATTAATATTGTACCTCCTACTGTACTCCTAACATACGATTTCCCAAGTAGAAAGGACTAATAACCCTAGTTCTCGAAGCATCCTTATTTTTATTTTTTTTAAGCAGTTACTTCCGCACAGCAACAAAAATTTAAAGTCTTTATAAAAATTGATTATTTCTTTATTAAAAAATATTTATTGTATTTCAGCGGTTCTTAACCTGTGGTCTGCGGCCCTCTAGGGATCCGCGATACTCATGTCAGGGATCCACGACAACCTTAACACATAACATACGTCAATACATGACATGAGTGCATTATTACAATATTAATGGATTATTATTATTATTTTTTTTTCATATATTTTTATTATATAACAGATAGATATTATCTTTATACAATGTTCAAAAACTTGTGTCTCAAGTATAACACCATCCTCTCATTAAGTTAATACAAACTAAATTTTATGAATATTAAAAAAAATGAAAACTAAAATAATTAAATTTAAATTAACTGAAAAATTAAGTATAATATAAATAATTATAAATATGTATGTTTTGTTATGTCTACTAATTTATTATATAAAATAGTTATAATAATTTTGGTTTTAATAAAATAATATGTAAAAAAAAATATATTCGAAAAAAAAATTAGTAAGAGGGTCCGCAATTTCTAAAAATTTTTCATCAGGGGTCTATGATCTACAAAAGGTTAAGAACTGCTGTTGTAGTTATGAGTAATTGATTCTCGTAGGAAAAAATATTGTATCAGTGTATATATTTTTTGAATATTTTAAAATAGCTATATAGACCTATCTAAAGTCAACTAAAAACTGTGATTGAATGATAAATAATTTTATAAAATTAATATTTTTAATGCTATTGAATGATACTGTATTCCAATATAAACCCATATCCCAATTTTTTTCTTTTATTTGTAGTAAAAAAAAAAAAAAACTAGAAATTTAATGTGTCTTGGCTCTCAAAATATTTTATATATCAAATATTGACAATATAATCATAAATATATGCATATATAAAGCTAACTTGGGTAAGCATGGTATTAAAAATAAAAATAAATGAAATTTGAACAATAAATTAAACTCGAATTATTCACTCGAATTATTATTGTTATCTTGAAGTTCACCATAGTCAAAAGTAGAATCTCAGACAAGCAAATCATTCAACAAAAAAAAATATATACGAGTATATAACTAGCAATGTGATTCTAAAAGTATAGTCTAATTCTAGAAGTATAATCTTAAACCGCAATCTAAATTCGGATTTCTGAATCAATCGGATTTAGACGACCAAAGTTTTAGACGGTTTATTTCGAAAAATGTGATCACGATCAAAACTTAAACAACCGATTTTTTTTTTCATTTCACTTGCCACATTTTAGATCTCTTATCACATAATAAAGGAATATATTCAATCCCTTATATGCTTATTGAGTCGGTGCATCTCTATTTTAGTTCCCATGGTTACCAATAATATTGTTGATTTCATACAAATTGTGTTTATCAATATACTTGACCTATATCACCCTTAAAAAAATATATCAGCTTATCTTTGATGTATTATATTCTCGACATTAAATTACTTCAATTTTCAGCTATCATTAATTTGGAATTAAATTATTTTATAATATTATATATGCGTAATTAAAAAATGACAAAAACAAATAATTAACATACAAAATCAAAACTTTAGGATTCTTATTACTTTTTTACGAACAATAAAATAACCAAAATCAATTTTTTTTAAAAAACAGGCGTGTCATAAATTTCACTGGTTTTTTTTTTTTACAAATTTTAGGTACAGTAGAACTTCGATTATCCGGGATAATGGTGGGGAAAGATAACACGAATAAAAAAAACACGGTTAATCAAGACAATTTATTAAACGAATTGTGAAAAAATGTATAATTTTGTATGCATATTAAGTGCACTTAATATGCATACAATATTATCAACGCATGTGTACAATGTTATTTTCTTAATGAATATTTTCGAAACGGCTATAGAAAATTCTAAAAATACATTTAATTGTATGGAACAAATTCGACAGAATTGAAATTTTCCTATATGTATTAGCGATGGCGTCACGAACAATGATTTTCAGAAGCAGTTGCTTCTGAAAATTAGAAGGAATAGGTGGTGGAATATGACTTGATCACTTATTGGTAAATGTTTAGGTATATTGGAAGACAACAGTCAAATTTGTATGACCCTTAAAATTTAAGGTGTAAAGTGAACGCTAACACTAAATCGATTGGTGTGATTGAGTGGGTCATTAATAAGTTATTGGATTCCATATTATTTATAGTTCGCTACGCCACTGTGTATTAATTATAGCATGATTAGCTAAGTATGATTGCTGAATAACCTATAGTGAATAATATAATAGTCTATATAATAGTCTATTGATCTTAAATAATTCTTAACTACCAGTGACATATATGGCCATATTTTTATCGACGAAAAGGTCGTTTACGTTTTTCGTCAATGTATATTATGTATATAATATAAAAATACGTTCGTCCGACCTAATACAACTTTTTAGACGATCAATTTTAAACGACGATAATTTTGGAAGAGTGAGCACGGATAATCGAGACACGTTTAATCAAGGTTCAACTGTATAGTAAAAAAATTACCTCTCTAATGTACCATCTGTGCTAAATTTTTAATCGATTGATATGGCGTGTTCAACTTTTAAAGCAGTTCTCCTGCCATAAAAAAATACATTATTGTAAAACCAATACATTTCCCACCATGCTCAAAGTCAAAAATTAAATGCTATCAAGAAACTAAAAATAATCGATACCAACTTATTCTGTCACAGATATCAATAGTCTCACGTAAATTATATTAATATAGTTTTAACAAATTAATCCAATGACATTGATATCAGTTATTTACACAACATTTTTAGCAACTACAAAGGCGTATGTCGATTGAATTAAAAACGTTCTTGGCCACTAAAAAGAATAATTTATGAAATATGTTTAGGTAAGCTTAACATCACAGATATTATAAAATCGAAATTTCGATAATTCTTTTTTATGTTTAAAAGTTTTTAATAATCAACTTATAAGCAAGCTTCAAAATACATTAACAGTGCACGATGAGAATTAAATCCTTTTAAGATAAATGGAAATAATTAGTAAAAAATATTATTATTATTATTTAATTTTATTTTCTTCAATGAAAATATGATTCCTGATAAATTAATTAACAAATTTGCAGAGTCAAATTTATATTAAGTAAATTCAAAGACTACCAAAGCAAGCAAATACGAAAATAAACTATATTTAAAGAACAGTTATACGGAAAGACGTGAAATGTTTATAATGGCTGAGATTTTGAGAACTAAAAAAAATTCAACCCATTTTTTATTATTTTATTACGACTCTCGAACTGTTTTGCTTTGACACGCTGAAGGAAAATATCTTTGTATATTGTTAAGTCACTAGTTTTTCTCAATATTTTTTTTTTTAATGTACATATACGAGTATTTTGTGTTCCCCTTAAATCATTAAATAAAATAGTGAATTTTTTTTATGGAAGGAAATTTTTATAAAATTAAATACATTACAAAGTAAAAGAAATATATATATAACTGCATAATGATGTTATCAAAATAATTAAAATTTTATTTTAATTCTATAAAATAAGACAAATCAAAGTTTAATTTTTATTGATAATTATTTTAATGAACTACACATAACTACGTTAGCCTAACTATTCGTAAAATGCATTTGTTTTTATCACAAGTTCACAATGAAAACTTGAAAAATATTTTATTTCTTAATTTTCAAAAATATTTTTTCTTTTTTGTAAATAAAAAAAAATAAACTATAAAACAAAAATATTAAAAAGTGAAACCAAACCGTACCTAGTCAATATTGTTCACTTTTTCTCAATTATTATGTGAATATCTTTTCGAAATTTCATCTCGAAATAAAACGAATGGAATTTTTAAATAAAACATGAATAATTTGTATTTTTAGCAATATTATTTATGTTATTGTTTTTGCGCGAGATTTTATGAGTTATAAGATTTGTGTCTAACTCGAATGGTCGATGGAACTTAACAGTAACTACGTAAAGGTAACAAATTCGTTTATATTTTCATTATTCTTCTTATTCCATGCAGAAAATCGTAGTAAGTACCATATACACATAAGATTCGTAAGTATATATATTTGTATGTTCGTGTGTGTGAGTGTGTAAGTATTTTTTTCGCTGTTACCCTGAATAGAAGAAATTGTTTTCTTGTTGCGTTTTTGTGTAGTCCGATAAGACGATTTATAAGAACGGAGGGCTACTGTTGAACTACGTAAGAGGACTTGTGGGTTGAAGGGAGTCACAGAGAGGGTGAGAGAAATAGTAGTTTTGTGCACACGACCTATACACACACTGCTGCGAGACAATGAGAAATGCGAAGTTCGGGAAAACGCCCGCATAAATCGTTTTTTCTTTATTTTTCTTTCGTTTTCTTATTTTCTACACATCGAAAACGTATTGTTGTAACGGAGAAATCGAATGTTTTATTACTGTTTTACACTATCAAAATGGTTATGCTATTGTCGTTATTTCTATCGTAAATATCTGCAAAGATAATATTCAAACCGTGTAAATTAACGTTCTTATTACTCAACAACAGTGTACCTGAGCGATTGCTCTTCATCTTAATCTATTAAAATCGTATTACTACTAAAAAACACGATCACAGTCCAAATAACATTTATAAACAATAGTTCTAACACCGGCAGTTTATTTATTATTTATTACACACTTCTAAAAGTTCCTAATAAAAAAAATGATAAAATAGTAAATACCTAAAACGTAGAGACTAATAACTGAAAAATCCAAACAATACTAATGAAAATACACCATAAAAACAATTTAGTTTAATTCTAATTCATGTGTGTGTATGTGTGTATATCTGTTTAAGAGATATTAAAAAATGTCATGTACGATTATTATTTGAGATTTGATTAAATGTGTTTTTATAGATATATATAAGTATACAAATATACAAATTAGATTGAATTTTTATTCCCATTTTCAGAATGAGTTACATAAAAAATGGGAGAAACATACACGTATATGGGAAAATACATATTTATTAATTTGGAAACAATTATTTGAACGAATTTGTGGATTCTTTAACAATGTTATTTATATATTTATACTGAATCTTTGTATTATTACATACCCATTTCGAATTCGTATCTACTCAACAGTGACTCAAAAACTACCATCAACTAACTACACATTCCTCTTAAATTGTATTGCTATAAAGATTATTTTCTGAATATCATAAACATAATGTTTCAAAAAATAGAATAAATCTAATACTCTATACGTTTTGTAACAATTATAGCTGCTTGTAAGGAAATAAAATTTGTTCATTTGTTTTTCATAATTTTTAGAATAAATTGGAAATGAATTTCATAAATTCAAACACCTAACATTCAAATCATTAATTTTACTATTATGTTCTCATTTCAAACTTTTTCATGCTTACACATATTTTCTAAGCGTATATTTTAAGTTTCATTTATATTATTAATTATTTGCTTTTACTATTAGATGGATTTAACTTCTGGTAAGGATAATAAATTAGAAGAAATAATTATTTCAATGAAGTTTATGAGCAATCAGTTTGATTCTTTTAATTCCAAAATTGAATCAGTATTAAACGAAATAAAAAATTTAAAAGCTGTAAATTCTAAAATTACATTGAAAATATAAAACCTAATAATGAAATTGATTCATAATATGTGGTGATATTAATATAAATATTAGCAATAATTCTTTTTGATCAATTTTAAACTTTAATCAGGCCTCTAAATTTAAGTGTGTGAGTTTTACCATCTCAAATAATTATTATATTGCTTCAATATAATTTTATTTTAAATCAACTAAATTAATCAACAAAACATCAAAACCCCAACAAAATGACGTAAGCAGGTTCAACAATTTTAACTCAAATTATATAAATTAACAACATTTTAATGTGGCTAATACTCTTAAAAAATTAACAAAGTATTATTAGTTTGTTTTTGTATACTTGGTGTTGATTTTTTAAATCAAAACTGTTCGTAAGGCATAAGTTTATTTGTACATTAGAAAACAACACTCCATGATATATATATATATAACAAATTCGTTCAAATAATTGTATATATATATATATATATAAATGGAGCCAAAAATGTATAACATTTCATCAATTGAGAACGGCTGAGTCGATTTGGCTCTAATTATTTTAATTGTTCATAATTGCCAGAAGAAGGTTTTTATGAAAATTATTTTTTGGAAAACTGCTATTGTTTAAACAGTGTATTATTTTATATTTAATATGTTGAACCTGACGCTATATCATAGATGGTATTGTAACGTATTACAACGTATTGTAACCCAGAATATATATGTAATGCATTAAAGAGCTGCACCACAAAAAATTACAGGCACGTGCACATGACAAATTTAGTGCGACAAAACATCAACAAAACAATCGTTTACGTTTCCCGCGTATTTGAAATTTAGCTATGGACGACGATTGTTACAAGGGTTATCATTTTACATTTATCACTTATCATAATATTTTGTAATTGTTATTATTTAGATTTGTAGATTTGTTTAATGCAGTCCGGAAAAATTACTCAGAATTTATTATTGATAGAAAAAGTATACCTTAGGTGTAAATTACTTAAAATTATCAAAAAAAAACTAGGAGATCATCTCCAAATATTATTTATAAAGATAGATTAATACTTGGAGAATTCCATCATCTGTATTCGCATTTACGAGCAAATCAAGTTTTGTTTTAAAAGTTCAGCTTTTTCCATGTCCATTTTTGACATTTCAAAAGAATTTATTGTATACAAACATATTTATTTAGTACAAGTTCACACCACTGAACCACTTCTCGCATGTGAAATGAATATGGATATGACAAAAATACAAACATTTTTGATTTCCAAACATCGGAAAAGTTGTGTGAGCGCCAATATTTATCGCACCGCCACAATTTGGACAGCAACATTTATTTTAGTACGATTGTAATTCTGAGGATCCGCATGCGTTAAACGAATTGCGATCGGTGGTGCGTGCACGTGTAAGCTAAGACATAGCGTATGACTAAGAGTATTATATTTAAAGTCGCATATCTACCTCCAGAACTCACGAGCCACCACTGAAGAGCGCCCTTTATTAATGACCGTTCTACGTGTACAAAAAGCTAGTCTATTAGTCTAAGGTTTATGAATATTAGTGAAGTTTTTCTTTTTATATCTCATCTCTAACCACAGAATAATTGATTTTCTTATTAATGTTATGTTCTGATTAATATTGTTTAACACATTTTGGATTGAAAAGGAAAGAAATTAATTGAGGTTAAAAACATTTTTGCATTTTTTTTATAAACCATTACATTTTATATACAATGTTCAAATCAAACACCAATATGGCACTATTTTCCTAATACATATTATTTAGCACAATATATTCTTTACCGTTGAAATATGCTTTTATGCTCTAAAAATTTTCGTATTTCAGTTGATAGGAAAATGAATCGTCGAGAAAGCTTATTCAATAAAAATTACATTTATCGGTAAAAATATGTAAAAACATAAAAATCCGATCTCTAATCATAATGAATTATTTTAAATTATAATATTAATTTAAATATTACACCAATTATTTATTTATATTATTTAGTATCGCTGAAATAATTTACTTAATATGTGTACTTTATCTATTGTTCCACAAAAAGTTAGGCAATAATTAAACTAAACTTGTATTAGTTGCTAAGCATTTTATTTGCGTTTATTGAAAAAAAAATAACCATATATGGTTTGTGAAAAAAATGTACACAAATATAAACTATGGAATAAAATAAAAAAAACAATAATTTAAACGAGTATAAAACCGTTAAAAAAGTACACAATAAAGATATTAAGGTAATATTATAATCTAACTAACTCTTAATTAATAGGAGATTAGGTTATAACTGTTATATTGTTATAAAATTAAAAAGGACAAATGTTTAAAACTTATTTTTTCAGACTACTTTTTTTACCAAAAAATAATGACAATCTATACATTTATCTTAAAAAAAATCAATGATGAATGATTAGATAGTATTTTGTAACATAAAGGAAAATCAGTTTTATTGTATAAAATAAATGCTGAATTTTCTGTATTTTCTTTACAATATATATAAAAAAATTAAAAGTTTATCTGTTCATTTTAATGAAGTTGACAATAGTTTTAATTCAACATTTTGACAATCGTTTATTAATATTTTTACTTTGAACAATATTACTATATAAAAGAAAGTTTTTCTTAGTTCACTCGCAAATACGAGTAAGTACTAGTCAATATTTCACTAAAAACTAAATGCTCGTTTGCACATTTTATAAGCTTTTTGCAATTTTTTCGAAAGATGCATTAGACGTTATTTATTTATATTATATTAATTATTATATAATATCTTATTGTATGTTTAATTAGAAATATTTGTATTGAATTTTTTACCTGTTTGAAGATTGGAATAACTACAAGATACTTGAAATTATTTTATTATTTGGAAAGAGTTTTACCTAAATAAAATCAGTAAAATCATCTATCTTAATCACTGTACACTTTTTTTTTTTTCAGAATTTCGGAATATTATTTAACATACGATAATTTATCTGTAGTAAAATAAACATACACAGAGTTAAAAGACCTATAAATAGAAAAATATTTTATAATTAATTAATACAGAAATGCCCAGGACGAACGAAAGAATATTTAGTTTTCAATATTTTATCATGACATAAGCAAGTGCTATTCAAATTAATTGTGTTTAGTTTCTGAAAATAGCCCTTAACCTTAGAATTAAACCACCCAAATGTATACTACCCGTAGAAAATAATTAAATTTAAATTGCTCAAATAATCCAAAATTCGAATGCCTGACAGGGCATAGTATCCAAAATTAACCATTGCTTAAATTAAACATCAATTATCACTCAACTAGGAAATCCAACTCACGAATGAATATTTAAAAATAAAACTAAACACACATTGCATTGGTAATTCAATACATATCATTAACTTCTTCCTGGTTTATTGAACATATATCTACAAATAACTGAAAAATAATTAATGACCACTGTGTACAAACGTTTTTAATTAACTATAAAAATATGTGTTCTATTTCAGTAATTCTATACATGAATATTTTAGTGATTTTCACAGTGCATAATTAAAATTACATTTCTATGCATAATATTATGTTACGCCAAATATTGGTAAGATATTCAATTCCATGAAATCAACAATGCTGTTGTCAAGTAAGTGAATTCTCGATGTATGCCGTCTGATGACAAGCGTTGACGAAAATAATTCCGAAAATATTTCCGCGCAGCAATGACAATGATACATAACGATACGTCATCGAATAGTGTGCTACCAAATTCATACAATCAGCTGAGAAGTCTGTCCAATTCATGAAATTGACAATTTCACCAATTCGGTGTAACATTTATAATATATAATAATTACTGTTGATATCATTGATATTAATTACTGTAATCAATGATATTACCTCTATAATATAATAAAAGTAATATGACTAAGTCCAAATTGTAATAGGGTACTTAAATGTATCCGTAGTAAGTGATCTAGATACTGTTATGAATAGAAGTACTTAAATTTCATAAATATCTAACGTAAATAGAAGGATTGGTCAACAATATCTAAAGACTAAATACTTAACACGATACGATTTATAGTATGATATCGTATCCTGTAGAACAGTACAATATGGTGTTTCAAAATAATAGCGAAATACTACTAAGAAATCAGGAAGGCATTCGTTATAGGATAAACCGAGGAGAAAAATTATTTACGTTTTTTGTTGTTACTGGAATACACCATCAGTTAACAAAAAAACTGATAAAAAACCAAAGAAGCTAAAATAAAACTTAAATTTAATGTGATATAGGAGGAATGTGTTCGATTAACAATCTATTTTTCTTAGTGACATCTGAAAGAGCAACAACAGAACTGATCTTAATCTGTAAACCCTTTTTATACGTAATATTATCGTATGCCATGGTTTTCTTCGCATCTATCTGATCTAACACAACTCTCGCGAGAAAGTTCCATTGTGATCGGAGAAAGACCTTAGTAGTTACACTTGAGGGCCTTCGGAATCCTGCGCTTCGCATGGAAGTAGAATTCCCTACGTTGAACACGAAAACGCTATCGAGTACCTATCGTCAAACGACAATTAGATGTTATGCATAACGTCGGTTAATGTCGGTCTAATACTCGGAAAGACATCAAACAAGGCACTAAAATTCCTTATTTGGACAATGGAGGATAATATGGAAAATAATTTTTCATCACGTTAATGCGCCTAAAAACTTCTATATTTTGGAAGGAGATTTGTATACATTTCGAACGTCGTCTCCTGAAACACTACCATATAATCGAATAATAATGAACCGGTAAACAGTAACTCGTTGACGATGAAAGCACTACAGCTATTTTAAACACTAAGCAACTACAAACTAAATACAATAAATTAGCATTTTCCATTCAATCAAAAATAACCATTGTTCATTACGTACCGACTAAGTTAACGCGCTGAACTAAGTCAAGTCACCCAAATTATTAAAAGACTCGAATAACGTAAATTCGCATTCAATGATGAATACATTGAGGAAGAACAAGAAGCTATATTTGATTTTTATCCGTGACAAACGCGGACAAATCCTGATCTCCCCACACACAGTATTATTCAGCTCATATTCCGTCCCCATTGATGTGGTACCTTTATTTTTTGGATCTCTAATGTAACCGCCAATCGTTTCAATACGTTCAGATGGTTATGTTGTTGTTGATGACCTAAGAATTGTTTATTGATAACTCAACATTTGTATCAATAAGATTTACACTTAATTACGAGTTTTTGGAATCGAAGGAGATATAAAGGAACAATACCGCAAACTTATTACATTTAAAAATGACCAAAAAGTGGCATATTAATAAAACTTCAGGGAATGAAAAAATAACGTAGGTCTAGAAAATTACCATTAAAAATATAATAAAAATTTTTTTACTATTATACTCGTAGAAAAATTTTTTTATCGCAACTTTAGATAATCGCTCCAAATCAACAACCGTACAGGTGCATTTAGAATAGTTGCAAGATGATTGAATTCACTCTTTTAAATTGTCAACATAATAATAATTTAGGTAGTAATATACTTTTTAATCCGAATTATAATAAACTTAGAGATTATATGGATAATCATTTAACTTGTATATTATTATTATAATATATAAGCACTGGAATAAATAATACGACTAGAAAATTTGATTTCTTTTACTCTATCGTTGTAGAGTTGTTTTACACCATTAAAAATGTTAATTAAATTTAGTTAAAAATTAACCAACGAAATAACCCGTTATTGGTTACTTACCATTATTTAGTTACCTGTAATTTTTCGTAAAATGTTCAGCCGAAAAACTATCAACGATGCTAAAAAGTTCTAATATAACGAAATAAAATCATAGGTATAGGTCGGAGTACCGTTAAGAGTGTTTCGGAATGAAATCTTATAAAAAATAAACCACGAAGCGATATATCATGATGAAAGTAAAAAACCGCGCACGTGTCGTTTCCCGAAAAATCTAAAATCCAACCGTATATATAATTCGCTTGTATAAGGTACCTATATATAGTGAGAATAAATGCCAAACAAAAGTTTCTCCTTCGTAAATGACGCGGTTATTCTTATGCGGTGAAAATTAAATTAATAATAAAAAAAAAAATCATAACTCTTGGTTTCCGTACGGTAAAAATGTATCACCCTTCTCTCTTCACCACCGCCGAGAGTCACCTCCCTCATGCCCCTCCCGGGACGACAACGCCGTGGACGATATTCGTAACGAAATAAATTTTAAGTGTCCGCCAAAAATTGCGTATACTTTTTTTTCTTATATTCAATTTCCCAATCCTCGTCCAATCGTCGCCGGTCTGTGGTAACAGTAACGGCAGCTAGGGCGACCCGATGGCGAAAATTTAATTAATAATTTATGGTTCGTTTCGACGGCAGTTGGTGACAATAGGCCTCCGAGGCAACGCAGGTTCGCGAAACAAACAATATGTATATACGCCGATACAGTAGCCGCAACGGTATAGAGCAACCGTTTTCTCCGTCTAAAAATATTATTTTTTAATAAACGAACGCGCCACGAAAATGAAAACGGTAAAATACGTTTTTCTCTCAGTTATATTATAATGAATATGCGGGACTCTGGTGAGATCAACTCCATCCGAGTGAGTCGGCAAAACTCAATCGAAGCGCGTAAAACACAATCACTACATTCGCAATTAACCACTCGAACGGTGCTCGCCACAGCGCGGATAATACTAAACAAATCACGCGCCTACATTAATTTCAGCCCATCCCCGTTGACATCGTTTTTATTTTTTCCTCCTTTCTTTTCCGCAACGGATCGACCACGTTTTCCTCGCCCCTACCCCGATCCCGTTTCGCCGCACACGTTTCATATTTAATGCGTCCTTCGTTTAAAAGACGGACGTAAATCACCGCGAGCCGTTGCAGGTCGTCGCCGAAGGGAACGCGGATGACGGAGTATCTACGACGACAACGAGACAATACGCTTTAGCGTACATACACCATTAAACCGTGTATCGAGCACATAATATATATATATATACACACACACTCATAGTACGTCTGCCACATGAGTATACATTTATGTATTATTATTATGTAGTAAAAATATATATAAAGCTGAGGGGGCTGCAGTAGCCTCTATCACTCAAAACTGCGTGTGATTTATGACGGACGCACATGAACCGACCCTCCTCGACCGTACACGTACATATTATATGTATATATACGTGATCGAATACACCGCGTTCGAGCCGTTAAGTCTGCGGGGTGAGTTCAAGAACGCGACCGAACGAATGGGACAAAGACCGAGGGGGTAGTACACGTGACGTCTAAATCCTTTCGGTCTAAACCACACTGCCGCCTAGCTACTTACGTATGACTTGGTGGTTTCCGAATGACGGCGTGTGCACGGCGTACGTAGGTAACCAGCAACTAATGTACGATAACCCAACCGCGAGCGCTGATCACGTATCATCCGAGAGAGTACGTAGTGAGCAGCGAACGGAGTGAAAGAGTGAGGGCCGTGGTAGCGGGCGAGTGAGAGCTGAAAAAGTTTGTCGTAAGAGAAATCTGCATAATATTATTCGCGATTCGCGCATTTCCTACACCCACATCGGCAACCCTTTGAAAACAGTCGGGATCCATTGGTTTTGCCCGAGTGTATGACCAGAGGTGGCTGTAATGAAGCCCCTTCCTGAGACATTTTTGGAAATCTTAAGTCATACATCATAAAATAGTAAAAAATTCAAAAACAGGCAGTGGCTATTTTTGTGTACACTACGTCACTCTTTGTGCGCTACGAAAAATAAAAATGTGCACCACCTTTTAGTACTATCACATAATAATTGTACAATAAAACACCAGTCAAAAATAAGTTTTTAATATTTTGTTTTTTTTTTTTTTTTTTATTACAAACATAAGTATATAAATATATATAATTAAGCCTGTAAATATAATAAATATATAAAAATATTTTACCAACATTTTAAGGTGGACCACTTAAAATAAATGACGATTATAAAGCGATTTTTATGTAATAATAAAAAAAATTCAACATTTTGCCCATAACTGATAGTAACTAAGTTCAAACTTAAACATGTGCACTACGGAAAATCAGCAAAAATAGCCACTGAACACAGGTATCTACTATCAGTACTGTAGTCGTAAAAAAAATCAGAGGGTATACTATAAAAGTTATAACCAATTTATTATTAATAATTTATTATTATTACCAATTATTAGGTGTTTTAACCCATCATTACATATTCTGGTATACATACACAAAATACATATTGTGAACAAATTAAAATAAAAAAAAAAACATTTTTTAATTAAATACTTGTTACTAATTACATAATACTATTAAATGTATTACTATCACTATTAATAAATATTTATTATTGAAAAATATTCCATAAGTGTAGGTACTTTGGATTTTAATTTTGTTAAATTATTTTTTGAACAGATTCTTGATTATTTATCATTAGTTTATCGTTCAGAATGCTCTTCTAGCCATTACCGCACGTACATTTATGGTTTAACACTTCAATAGGCCATTAGATTTAATAAACATTAAACTGGATACATTTGAAATTAAAAGTGATGCTCTCAAATTTGTAATAATATTATTCACAGGACTAAATCCCCTTTCGCATCCAATTGTTGAACATGGCAATGATGTGATTATATTAAAAATGAGTTTAAAGTTTTTTGGTATCAATTCATAATCTTCGATAAAGGCTCTTAAACCATGAGCTGCTTCAATTTCATTAACATCAAAACTTCTACAAATTCTTCAAAGTTCTGATTCCTCATACCGATTACTTCCCTTTTCACTAATTTTCAATTTATCTAGATCAAGTACTGAAATATCATTAAGCAATTGATAGTTTTCATCGCCTGAACTTAAACTTAACCTTATCGTCATTCTATCGATTATTCTTTGAATTAATTGATTTTGATTAATGGGAATAATTTTTTTGTTCGGAATAATCTGAACGTAATTTTGTTCTTTTTATTAACTATTCAACTTTTGGTAGCGTGATAAAACTGAAAGTTCTTGAAATACGTCAAAATAAGACCTAGGTTCAAAACGAATTCTGGACTTTCCAGTTTTTTTTTCGATCCAATAAATAGATACTGAATTTGTATTTTTATCATTACTTCTTTTATCATAATAAGAACTTTTAAAATGAGAATAGAGGGCAGTAAATGACATCCAAACTACTTTTACTGTCCTTAGACTATACTGGGCACCCATCAAGTACTATGTACAAGACCTATTTTATTAAACTGCAAATTTAAATCTTGACAACAAGTTTGTTAAGCAGTTTTGGTGATTGACTGAACAAGCTATGTAACTTATCAATAAACAATTTAAAATGGTTGATTCCACGAACGTCTTTTATTGTATCGGATACTTATATTTCAAGCTTATGATTATAGCAATGCCAAACAAAAACTTTAAGATACTTTTCACGTAATGAGTCGCAACACCTGGGTTTTTACCAATCATAATACTAGATAATACTCCATCTGTAGCTTTAGCCACCCATTTTTTTTTTTTTTTTTTAGTAAATATTCATTTAAACCATTTGATTTTAATAGGTTCAAAATTGTTTTTATATTTATTCAGCATCTTAAGATTGCAATTCACATAGTAACTAAAACTACATACTTGGGATCATTAACGCCTAAGTGCGTTTTCAAATAAACTACAAGAGTACTTTTTTACTCAAATTTGTCGGTATATCAATAAGAACACTTCGATTTAAATTTAATGTTACAATCCGAAGTACTATTTTCTCATATTTAATCAGCACCCGTTTTGTCTGTCGAACACAATATCATTAATTGATGTTCGACAGTAAAATTGCAGAGCCGTAACTAGAGTGAGGCGAGCGAGTCACTTCCCTTAGGCGCCTAAAGCTGGGAGGCGCAAAAATATTAAATAATTAACTTATTTTAAGAAACGTTATTTCTTGTTTTGCTAGAAACCTAATTACAATTTTTCTGATTTTTTCCGAATCGTATTATACATATTAAAAAATGTGAATGTGATAACCCTACAACCTAGGGCGCATTCCTTCAGTTCTGCCTCAGGATAAAAAATTGCTCGGTACGGCTCTGTAAAATTGTATCGATAAGACATTACATAATCGAAACGTGTATAGTATCTTAGTAGAGTAATCTGGGGTATAATGGTGAATGGGGCAAAATGAACTATTGTATACAAGTAATTTAATATTTGTTATCTGGTCAAACATTTTTGTTATTATGATTATATTACCAAATGTGATGAAACATTTTTTTCAACAGTTGATTAAGTTTTGACGTTATGAGATAAAGTATTAATTGTATTCGTCTGATATAATATTTAAGTAGTATAGAAGTAGTAATGTGTACTATATAACGACACGTTAGGTGTTGCTTTTATATATATTCGTTTAGTACAAGTAGG
This sequence comes from Sipha flava, assembly GCF_003268045.1. Taxonomy (NCBI): domain Eukaryota; kingdom Metazoa; phylum Arthropoda; class Insecta; order Hemiptera; family Aphididae; genus Sipha; species Sipha flava. The sequence goes on from NW_020272843.1 coordinate 777,494, forward strand.
TGACTAAACGTCAATACAGTAAAACCTGTCTTATGCGGAATTGCACGGGCCCAATAAAAATTTCCGTTTTAGGCAGGATAAGAAAATTCCGTACTATACAGTTACGATATACTGCACGATTAAAGTTGTAACATTTTCCGGTCAATAATAAAAATAAAAATATTAAAAATTAATAAATATCATAGGCTACAATAAATTTTAATTTTTAGTAAATAATTATAATAACAAGTATATTAATTAAATATTTCAAAATAATGATAAATTAAAATTTTAAAAACATTTAGTAGGTACTAATAAAATAATATAATATAATAAAATAAAATAGGTATTAATAAAATAATATATGTAATATAATAAAAAAAAGTAGGTCGATTATAATACAATTATAAATTCCAAAACTCGTGTAATGTTTTTTGTCTGGTTTTTTCTGTAGCAATGCTTTTTTCAACTTTTATTTTTGCCCACGATATCGTTTCCAATAACTCACTATCACATTTATTTATTGAAAATTGTTCCAAACTCTTGATGTAAATAAGTGCTTCCTTGTATGTTTTCAATTGGTTTTCTTCATCATTTTTTTCATTGCTTCTTTCGTTATCTTCATTTTCAAAATCCGATTGATTTATTGATTGATCGTCAATTAAAACATTTATGTCGTCATTATCCGTGTATACATTATTGTCTAAATTTATAAAATCATAAACGCTATGTGAAATACCCATAAAAGTACATAACCGCTGTACGTCTTCATATTCTTCATTATCGTCTTGCTTATCGTCTATTTCATTTTCATAAAACCCAGCCTTTGCAAAACATGATTTAATTGTTTATAGTTTTAATTTATTGACAGCTACATTTAACCATTGAATAGCTTGTAGTACTGTAATATTTTTAGATAATTCAGATAGTACTGATATTTTATCGACATTAGCAATAAGTGATTGCATCAGAAGTCGGCGATAATACAACTTAACACAGTAAATAATACCTTGATCCATAGGCTGTGTAATCGAAGTTGTATTGGGAGGGAACCAAGCTAATTTTATGTTTGATAAATCGAGTTTTGGATGACATGCGGCATTATCCAAAAAAATAATGATATGTTTATTTTTTTTTAACATTTTACTGTTAAATTTTATTAACCAATCTTCCATAATACTTCCAGTCATCCAAGCCTTTTTGTTAGAGTACTGGCAATTTTTCTACATCAATATTTTTGAAACATCGAGGCTTTTCTGCTTTTCCTATTACTAATGGTTTTTCCATTTCACCGGCCATGTTTCCACAAAGAAGAAATGTTATTCTTTCTTTTGAAAGTTTACCACCTTTACATTGTTCCCCTTTTAATTTCAATGTTTTTGAAGGAATAGCACGAAAAAATAAGCCTGTTTCATCGCAGTTATAGATACAATCACTATTATAATCTTTTATCAGCTCACCTATTTTTGATTTCCATTCATTTACTTCGTCAACATTGACATCATTAGGTTCTCCACATACTTGATTCCATAAAATATTATGTCTTTTTCTAAAACATTCCAACCAACCGTTGGAACCTTTAAAATCGGTGTTCCCCAATTTAATCGCGATGTTCTTGGATTTTTCCTGAAGCATTGGACCACTAATTGGAATGTTCTTAGATCTAGCTTTAACAAACCAATTCCAAACTGCTTTGTTAATTTCATCATTAACAGTCTTCTTTAAACTTCGTTTGCTTTTCCCATTTCCTAATAAGATTAATGAATATGACTTAAATAAAATGTAATTAATAATTTAATTATTTCATATGAACTTACCTTTTAACCATTCTTCTCTAATTTTAATATTGTTTTTAATTATGTTATAAATTTGCGTTTTCCCGCATTTAAAAGTATTCATTAATGATTTAGCACTATTTCCTTTTTCACTTTCTTCGATTACTTTTATTTTTTCATTTAAACTTAAACAAATTTTAGACATTGTGAGAACAAGGAGGTACGACGATACGAAACGACAGGTGAACTTCGACTACGCCACTACGGTGACAATAATAAGCGCTAATTTATAGAATCAAGATAAAATTTAGTTATCTATCAATACGTATTAATCGCTGACTTTAATAATTGTTTAGTAGCAAAATAAATGTGGTCATCAAAAATATTTTTGTTCATTTTATGATGTGTTTTTCCGTTTGTTAAAGGTTTATATGATTTACGGTACCAAAAAATAGCTTTCCGTTTCACGTTAAACAGGTTCTATGTTATCAAGGGTTTAATCCTATGTTAAACTATAGAAATCTGCCGGGACCATAAAAAATTTCCGCACAGAACAGGATTCCGTCTTATCAAGGGTTCACATAAGATAGGTTTTACTGTACTAGTAAAATATTAATATGATAAAAACTGATTATACTACAATACTATTTAGTAAATAGTATTGTAGTATATTAAAATATTGAATAATATAATATTGTAGTATACGGTAAATAGTATTTACCATAATATGGTGTATACATATTATGTAGAAAATCATATTAGGATAAAATGGCTTAGTGGATTTTGGGTAAAAGTGCGCAGTAATTCTTACATAAACATTAGTATTTCATAAACATTTAATTTTTCTAGCTTCAAAATGAATGTCTAAAAATGTAATTATATCTATGATGTAATAACAAATGATTAAATAATAATATGTAATATTTATTGAATAACTATTGAATAATTATAAATTATACTTAAAAAAATTACTGTAATATAGTATTTACTACTAATACTGAATTAATTATATATTATATTAGGGACTATTAAATTATACATGCATATTTTATATATTTATAACTTAATATTTAATAGAAATAAAATAGATAACAATTATATAATATAAATTTTACTTAGGAACCGAGTTAGAACTACTACCAGAAAATCAATCAATGATAATCAATTTAATACAGCGAAGATTTTATTCGAAAGAGGTGAGTCTATTAGATCTATAGCTGGACAATTAAATATACCGGAGTCCAGTTTGAGGAGAATGCTGAAAGCAGTATCTACAACAAGTTTAGGTCCATACCGCCGGACATTTTCTTAGAGCAAGAAGTTGAGTTAGCTGACCATTGCCGTTCACTTGATAACCGATTTTTCGGTCTGTCATTTAAAAAACTACAGCAGATTGGTTATCAGTTTGCAGATCTAAATAAGATAAACCACAGATTAAATGATCAAAATAAGTTAGCTAGGTATGACTGGGCGGCTTCATTCTTAAAACGACATAATTTATAGATACTTACTTTACAGAAAATAAATGTTGCTCGCATGATAAAATTTAATCGTGTACAGATAGGTAGATTTTACTCCAACTTAAAATGTATGTATCAAAAGTTTAAATTTCCTCCATGTAGGATTTTCAACATGGATGAAATAGGCATGTCAACTGTTCCAAATAAAGTACCCAAAGTTATATCAACAAGAGGTAAAAAAAATATTCAAAAAAACAGTTGCTGCAGAGAGATGAGAACTTCTAACTATTGTATGTTGTTTCAGTGCAAGTGGAATATATGTGCTACTTAGAGCAGCTGCTTTTATATTTCCAAGGAAAATAATGAAAGTAGAATTACTAGATGGTTCACCACCTGAGACATTAGGAATGATATCAGATACTGGCTATAATAATATAGATTAATTTATTCATTGGCTAGTTCACTTTCAAAAACATACAAGATCAAGTTTAGATTCTCCAGTTCTCCTTATTCTTGATAACCATAGCTCACATGTTAATTCGAAAACTGTTGAATTTTTATGAATTAATTTAGCACGCGTCCTATACCTCATTAGGTGCACATTTTTACGCCAATAATGGGGTAAAAAGACATATAATTTAGAATTTGGTGTTTGCTTTAGTAAAATCAACTTTTGACTCGAAAATTGAAATCTACTGAATATTTATGATAAGAAAACAATATAACAATATTTCTAAAACGTGTAGGTATGCTACCACACAGATATTAAATGTTAGGTGCGCCATTAAACCCCAGGTTACTCTACCGTCAAGAAAACGAACGTGCATCCGAGGAACCCTGAAAAACGAAACTCTCATACTTGGAGTGCATTGCACACCCGGTAAATCCGGTACCGTCTCACTGCCGTTGGCGGACTCTGGGCTGGACGGAGATGCACCCATCGCGCACAATAACGTGTAGAGCACGTGGGCAGTTAAATTTTGCGTCACGTACGCCACTCGCACAAAACGGTACGTGTCGGCTGGAAAGTGTGTTGCGGTGGCGGCAGATTTCGTCCGATTAATAATAGTAATAAAGACGAAAAAAAAATATAGGGCACGAAGGAACGGACTACGGGAGTCACGGCGCGCGGAGATCCCGTACGTCTATACCGAATTCTACAATAACAATAACAACAAAAACGATGCACCTAAAAGTATTATAATTATTATGTTTTTATAATCGGACAAGAGCGCGGCATCAGACCAAAATAAAAGTGATTTACACTGCTCGCTCATCGACCCATAGCCCCAGTGTCTGTAGTATTTTTTTTATTTTTTTTATTTTTTATATTTTTTTTATTACGAGGGTAAAGTTGATACATTCGACTCCCTCCGCTGAATTATTCACGATTTCAAAACAATCACCCTAAAATTATTTCAATTGAAGGTTCGTGGTTCAGGCAATGTAACCCGAAAAAAATATAGGCTTACTCATATTTTTTTTATAATTTTTAATTAGGAAAATATTGAAATATTATAGTACTATAGAAAAAAAACAGTTATTATTTTTTTGGAATACATCATTTTTAAATTATTATAGAATATAAATAAAACATTACAAGAGAACAAAACATAACATTTTAGAAATTATAATATTCACAAAATATTCAAGAAAACTATAATTTATAAGAACTTCATTTAAATATGTATAAAATATGTTATGACTAAGCAATATTAGTTAAGAACTAAAACTATTCTTTTGTTTCGACCATCTCTATTTGATTAAATAACAGATTTTTTTCTTATTTAATTAAAATGATAAAACATTTTCTCGCAATAATAAAAAAATAATATAAAACAATATTCAATACTTTTCCGAGCTTTTGTTTTTGTAACTTAATTTCATAAAATAAATAACTACAATTTCCATTATTTAAAAATTATTAGAAAGGACTTGTAAAATGTTATTATTAACTACTCAAACTCAGACACTATGGAAATTATTATTCAGTAACGTAAAATACCACAACTAAAATGCTTTAGGAATAACAATAAAAGTCAATACACAAAATTAAAATCTATATTACAGAATAATTATTTTTATATTTAAAATTATTTATAATTTAATTACATTTACATTTGAAACGAATTATTTTGAAATTTGGTAGATACCTTATATCACCATCCCAAGAACGCAAATATAATAATTGACCGGCTTCCAATATATTTGGCACTTCTAAAAAAACAAAATAACAAAACTAATTATTTATTAACAATTTTAATTACTAAAAAAATAAAACGGTAGATGTTAAATGTCAAAATAATAATTTATTCATTATTTTGATGATTTTTATTTCAAATTAAAATCAAAGATCTAATGTTGATTATATTATTAGACTAGACATAATAAGTAAATAATTATAATAATTAACCATTAAAAATTTTTTAATTTTCATTTAATTTTTTATTGTTTTATTATTTTATTATTTAAAAATAATTAATAAAATAATTTTGTGTCTTAACTTTAAAGACTAATTTTAATGCAAGAATATATAAGTATTTTATTTTAAAACGCATATATATTTTAACTTATAACTAAGATGAATAAACGTACCTGTGTAAAAATATATTTGTATATTTATTTATTTATTTTTTTTTTTTTATCAATAGATGGATCAGTAGCGAAACGTCCTAAGAGACAATGAGACAACGTCTACCTCCTTAGAATACGGACAAATAATTAGGTTTTATTATTCTTAAACAATTAAATTAAATATTTTTTTTAATACAGTTGTGTCATAAAACGTTATATACTAGTAATATATAATACGTAATAAACATATTAACTCGTATAAATATAAAAATTATAAATGATACATCGGGGGTGGCCAACAGGTCGATCGTGAAAAGAGTTTGAGACGATTGCGACTGGTTTTATATTAATTGCGCCGAAAATCGCAGGTAAAGAAAAAAAAATTATGGGATGGAAAAAGGTATACATCTATTGCACCGGTATAAAAAGGATATAATTTATAGGTGTACATGTGTTGCGCCGATCGATATTCAAGTTAATACATTTTGCGACTACCTCATTGATACATATATTGATGAAAATGCAATTTTTCCTTCGTATCTAAGAACAACAACAAATGCCTGTGAAGCATTTCACTCAGCGTTTGGGAAATATTTTTATTCACCCCATCCAAATATTTTTGTTTTTTATGAAGTTTTAAAAATAATGTAACACAATAATCACAATAAGTATTCTCTTAGTTATTACAAATATACCAAACTCTAAATTTATGACAAAAAAATAAATAGTAAAATAGACATTACTTATTTTAATACTAGACTTAAGAACTTTTCAAAATTTGTTGGACTAGTGTAAATATATATATATTATAATATTAGTGTAAATACCAAGTATGTAAAATGATAAGTTTAATTTTAATTTTTGTTTTTAGCCATTATGATTTTTACTTGTACTGTATAGTTATTATACCGGCGCAATAGATGTATACCATTTAAATATACCCCTTTTATACCGGCACAATAGATGTATACCTTTTTAATATACCCTTTTTATACAAGTGCAATAGATGTATACTATACAGGTAGTGTCCCAAATTCGGCACAATAGACGAATACCGTCGCGACTTACTTTCATTTTTTTCGAATTTTTTCAGAAAACGATTAAAATATTCATTTATTTTTTGTAAATTTTTATACTTTTGTTTAACCCACAAATATAAAAATTAAAATAATTACAATTAATGAAGAATACATGTGGTAATAATATATAGTAATAAATAAATATAAAAAACGAAATTATACAGAGATCGAATGTAGGTATATTGTAAATGATCTAGTGTATATTCCCTATTGAATAATGGTATTTATCGCTTGGTATGAATTGATGAAATATATATTAAAATGCGTGTTACATAATATTGTAAAATTTAAGTTATTATAACGTATTGATATTTTAAATATAATAAATAAAATAAGTGTAACATGCATGCAGAGCTGTGTCAAACATTTCAGTACCCCAGAGCAAAATTTTTTCTACGGGGCCACTGGGCACAGGTAGCATATTAAGTGCAGATAAGAGCGCCCCCTTACTTTTAAAAAACTACGGCGCCCAAGGGCGATTGCCCCCTTTGACCCCCCCCCCCTTAACACGGTTCTGCATGCATGTGTATAAAATATATTTTTGCTCAGTTACAATCTTTTTTTTTATCGATCGCGACAACCTAGAAAAACTCAGAATTCGATCACAAGTCTTTAAAAGTTGTAAACTTAAAAAGTTTAAAAGCCCCCTCCCTTAGATCCAACACAACTTGTGGGCCGTGCGGGTCGTGGCAAAACGATAGATTTCTAACTTTTCTGGATTCGGTGTTGGGGGGAATTGGAAAGCGAATGTAGCTTATCATTACGCGTCTCACTGTTCATATTTTTATTTTATTTTATCCCTAAGTAGTTGTTATTAACTCGATAACATATAATCATACTATTTATTTATTTCTGTTGATTGTCTAAACATGAAAATTCATAATATTGTTATTGTAATTTGTTTTTTAAAAATTATTTTGACAAGTCACATTTTAATGCAGCTTGCATTTGTATATGAAATGTATACTACATTTTATTTTTTACTTTATAACATCGTTATTGTTTTTTCTAGTGTGATATAAACTAAAAATAATAAACATTTGAAAAAAGAGGCAATAAGGGAGTGACTCCATTTACCCTCCTTGAGGACGCCCCAATATTATGGATAAAACAAAATCATAGGGGGTATAATGCCATTTTTTTCAACGTTTCTCTGACCAAAAGATTCATGCCTTACCTAACCTAACCATGCCTTACCACTGGATAAAATAGTTCTATAACTACAGAAAATGCAAACTAAACAATACATAAAAAAAATGTTAAAAATCATATGTAAAAGGCTAATTAATCACTACAATATAACAAAAATATAAAAATTTTCAGTAAACGGTATAAAAGCTGAGAATAAAAGCATAAATTAAATATACACATTTAATTTATGATAAAAGTAACAGTAATTGGAAAATCTTATTGATTTAAAATAGATTTGTTGAACTCTAATAAGATGTACCAAAAACTTAGTAGTTAATAAGGGAATCATAAAAGACATTTTTACTTTGAATTAAAGTTTTACAAATGTATTGTGTGTAACAATGATTATTGAGATGATTACAAAAATAATAAATAGAAATGCCATACTTCTCAGTCATTCCAAACATAAAAACTGATTTAATACATACAAAAAATACTTTATGTAATTACCAATGCCAGCAGAATTATACTCTTCTCTTTCTCGTTCCTTTGTATGTCTTATGATATCTTCTCGACTAGCAAATCGTCTGTTATTTTTATCCTTGTGCCTCCCTTTGATTATATTTAATTCATATTCAAAACGATTAAGATACCTAAAAATAAATTAATAATATAGTTTTAATATTTCATAAAATAATTTTAGAATAAATAAAACAGTCTATTTTTTCTATGTCAAAATTCAAAAATTCAATATTTGTACAAATATAATACAACTTTTCATTATTAAATTATTTAATCAGTTCAAAATTATTAAATTAAGTTAAACTATTTTATTTATGTTTATTAAAGTACCTTTGTAATAATGTATACAAAATTACATATACCTAATCTTATAATTTAATACAATTCAAAATTGTAACAATAATCAAATACTTATTGATTAAATTTGCATTTTAACTTGTTTCCTATAACTATAATGTTTAATTATTTTTATTACAAATTTTGATAATGAACTCTAGTCAACACCCACATACTAGTGCTTAGTTATTATTATAACTATGGTTTTGTTAAAAATAACGGGAAAATAAAGTAAAATATAATATTTAATTTAATTACAAAGTAAACAATTATGTAATACTATTTTCACTGAAACATTTTAATGTATTAACAAAACACCAAATAAATATTTATTTTTGGCTAAAATTAAATATTAAAATACATACACTTTATAAAATGATCAATACATTCTTTTTAACTAAAGTAAATATTATTTTTTATTTATTTAACTTATTTAAATTGTTGCCTTACTTTAACCGTCCTAAATCTAAATGATCATGTAGAAAAAAATAGATGTCCAAGATGAATGACAATATCATAAAATTTGCAGTTTATGGAATGAGAAAAATATGATAGAATACAAAGATGAAAAATATAAATAAAGTACTTAAATTAAAAAGTAATAATATTTAAAATTAATTAATTAATATTAATTATTATTAATATTTATTTTTGATTTAATATTATACACTTGAAATAAAATATATATATATATATATATATATATATATATATTATTATGTTATAGTATAAAATTATAATGCCAAGTTATTGAGTTATTGTTATAGTTATGCTTTAATTTATAAAACTCCTGCTCTATAATAATTAATTTGCAAAACATATTTTTTTTTTTTTTTTAATTAGAAAGTAAATAAAGTAAAACCAAATTTGATAAAATTTAAATATAATTTATAATACATCTGATCATAACACAAGTAATTTATTGGATAATCTCTTATTTTTTTATTTTACCTAACAAATAGTTGAAAATATGTTAATAATATTACTTATAATACTGTTAATAATCTTAAAGCTAATCATTTAATACCTACTTTTCTACTAATAATTTTAAGGTATCTTGTGTATATTGTTCAACTGTGTTATCAACATTATCCCGAAACCAAACTAATTTTTCGCATAGTAAACTTGGTTTGGCTAAATTCACCATCTTCTTTTTATCTCTAAATGCAATCCTAAAATAACACAATAAATAAATCAATTGTAAGTATACATTCTCTATATATTTTTTCAACACTAAATTGATTAAAAGATACAATATAGGAAATTATTAAAACATATGAAACTTATTTTTGTAAATAAGTATTTTTATTTCTTACTATATTTAATTTTCAAATATTTTTAATTAAAACAAATTTATAACTGAGACACAATGCAGTGTTTATAAATTACAGCAATAATAAAACTCTACTTTATTATATTAAAGTATATTTAACTTTTATTTAAGATGAACAATTTATTTAAATTGTTTATAAACATATTAATATAACACAATAGTTAATATTAAATTAGTATTCATTCAATGTTTAGAATCTAAAATAATATTTAGTATGCACTAACTAGATAGTATAAATTATGTAGGAAAATAATATATATATATATGTGATATTAATTACAGCATAAGATTAAAATTAAAAGATTTAATTCCATATTGTAAATATGCTATCAACAATTTAATGTAATTTATCAAAAATTATTACAAATATATTCTTTTAATAATTTAAGACATCTATATTGTGTGATGTTAAGTATTTAAAAACTCTAAATTATTTATTTCATAAATATACTTATATGAATGGATTATACCATACTTGTGTTTAGTTTTGATTAATTGCTTTGTTTTTCTGCTGTTTGGATGGTTAGCATTCAATATAGTGGTTTTTTGTTTACCCTGAAAAATAATTAATAAAAAATAAGGTTTAACTGGTAAGTACAAAACATTATTAGGTATTGAAAAATAGTCAAACGGAATTTACCATAACTATTAGTAGACACACAATGATTATTAAATGAAAAATCAACTATTTTCTATTTCCCAAAAAATTATCTCAATTTATATGCACGTTTACATAAAATGAAATAACATAAAAGATACGAGTTATCGGTACACGTGATTTTGTCTCAACAATATATATACATTTATCGTTTTTGATAATAGTCCATGTTTTGTGATAACAGGTTATCAAATATAATATTTTTAATGACAAATTAAAAAAAATACAATGACTAAAAATTCTTAAATTGAAATACCTGTTACCAATTAGTTTTCATAACAACTATAAATAAACTTCGATCAACAAAACAAAATACACTTGCTTTAACGTGGTGTATTGCAGGCCATAGGTAACTTTCTCCTGCACAAAAATGTATTATCGCTAAATACTACGATGGGGAAAATATTGATAGATACTACTTAAATACTATATTTATAATCAATGATGTTGTATAAAAATAACCGATTCATCAGACGTCAGTAATCATTTCATCTCTGAGACCTACTCAGATTAGCTAATGCTTTAGACGATGATTTTGCTTAGATTTTCGTGAAACTTTTTAATTTAAATTTATATTTAATTTTTAATGTTTGTATTTTTTTATTTGAGATAATCCTGTCCACCTACTGGAACAATATGCATATATATAAATATATAATAATATGCAATCATTAGTAGTAAAAGTTTGAATCTAGAATAAAATTTTAAATATTTTGCAATTATTTCTCTGATTTTCTCAGTTATTTAGAAAACGTCTAAGGAATTAAAAAAAGATCCACCAAAAGTACCAACTTTATATAATGTACTACTTAAATTTTATTTTATTTTTTTGGTGATTATCGGAACACTCATCCTATTTTAATTTATATAGACATATTAAAAAAAAATACAAATCATTGTTAAAACCATACATTTTTCGTTTCTTCAGAATCTAAAATAACTGGAGTGTTGCAAAAATTATCTATTTGCATTTTAAAATGAAATTTTAATGAAATCGGATATTTCAACGAATTCCCATTTAACGATATAAGTTATTTAGTTATAGACATTTCATAATTTCTAATTATTTTAATGAAGTTCGTGCTGTCTATAGGCACTTCAATTTTTCGATTTTTTTTTCTAATTTTTGTTGTGAAAGTCATAACATTAAAAGTTCAATATACCTTATATCTTAATTATCTTCTACCTTAAAAAGTTGGTTCTACTACTACATACATCCGACCTCTTTCACGCAGAATTGGTTTTGTTGACAGCATACTTAGTACATTATTTTCAAGCTTAAAAAATAAATTCATTAATAATTTTCCCTGTATAACCCCCACATCGTGGAATCTCTATTATTATATAATTTTTATTTATATATGTAATGAAAATCTTACATATACGAGTGTAAAAAAGACATTTTGTAATTCATAATTTAAAATATTGGAAAATTTTTTACTTCGATAATCTAAAAGGCTTAGAAGAACTTATTTATTTTATATTATTATAATTATATTACTTAAAAATCTCAAAAGTATTTAAAAATTAATAATGTCTATTAACTTCAAAACTTGAATTACAATAAAATTATTCGATAAATGTATAGAATTTATGATTTTTGTTTATGTAGCCAAAAATATATTAACAAACTCATTAATATGGACATATAGTATTCCGATTATAACTTGAAATATTTACAAATTCACAACTTTGTTTATTATATGCTTTTCGATGTTAAATTATATAAATTTGTAAAGGAAATAACTCTTAAAGTTTGACATAATCACCAAAACCCATATACAGCAAAATATGCGCAAACTTCAATGGAATAACGTAATTTAATTTCATACGTATTAAATATTTAAAGTTACCATTCGAATAAAATATAATAAGTAAGATGTTTTTTTTACAAAACTTTAAGTTTTAAATAAGTCAAATTGATTTTTGAAATTTGTTAGCTATACCATCCTGAAGAAATGTGTTTAACTCTATATGTATAGTATACATTGTATCAAGGCCGTATCTAGAAATTTTTTTTGGGAGGGATCCAAAACATGAATATTGTAATTTTATTGAATTAAGATTTTAACTTTTGATATTTGGTTAAAAATAAGACAGAAAAATATTTTATCTTCTTTTATTAAAATTAATATCATATTTTCATATGATATAATATAAAACTAAAAGCAGTCAATAATTAATTGAAGTTTAAGTCATTTTTGACTGAAAATATTTATGTTGATATTAAAAATAAATAAGTATTTTAAACATTCGTAAAATATTGAAGAAATTTCGGGGGAGGGGGTCCAGACACCCTGGACCCTCCCAGATACGGCCTTGAATTGTATACCTATACTATAGTAGTGATAGTGAATAATTCGGCATAGTATATAAATATATATTTCTCCAAATAAAGAGCACAATATCTTACAATAGTAAATCATTTTTCGTTTAAAAATATTATGATTTATGTACATTACTATATTAGTACTTACCTATGACATAGTTCTGTAAATAATATATTGATCACAATCAACCTTAGAATTTGTGAATCGATTTTTGTAAGACCTTATTAAATATAGCTAAATATACATATATTTTCTTAGTGTAGGTCCTTCTTTACTAATAAATGTACGAAGGTAATATATGTAGGTTTATAAAATATTATCATTTTCACATAGAAAAAACTAACAAATATTCGATTTCAATTACTTTATTTATGCTTTATTATTTTATTTTAAAATAATTAAATTTAAAATCTATAATAAATACATAACTTAATATTATACTCAGTGTAGTACTGGCTAAAACGAATCATTTGTAAATCCAAGAAGTAATAATCAAATAACGTATTTACCAATATGTACATATATGTTTGCATATCAATATGAAAACTGTGATATTGACATATATCAAAAAAAAAATATATATATATATATATATTTATATTGTAATATTTTATATGAACTGAATGCAAAGACAATAAATGTAATGTTTACATAATGCGTATCGGAATAGCTGAAATAAATAATGCAAATGTGATGAATTTTAATATTAAAATATGATTACCTATCAAACATTCTTTCTTTTTTTACACAAATTTCGGTTAAATATATATATATATATATACACATGAGACAACCTTAGAATATTCTTCATCAAGAAAACTAGCGCAAATCGTCATAAAATATATATTTGCACCATAAAAGAAAATGATAAATTAATAGGATTACTCATTTTCAACAACCCCGTAGTATATTTACATCTATCTACCCGTAGCGTCACAGCTGACCCACATATATTTTGCATAACATATGCATTTTTATCATTTTCTCTCGCACATCTATACTCTCATCCAATAATAATAACTCGTACGCATTTTCCACACAATTCGTACATAATAGACCACCAACGTTTTAGGTATGTGTTTATATAATTTATGTTATACGCACGTAGATCACTACGCAGAGAAATAAAACCATAAATAATATTTTTCTGCTTTATAATCATATTTTCCTTTGAAAAATAATTACATAAAAAAATCGTCAACCTGGAATGTACCTACCAATCAATTTTATTTAACCGTAAAAATTATCGTGTCAAAAGTTGGAATTTAAAACTATGCCGAAAACAGGAAGAAAAAAAATTCTGATTGCATTATACTTAACAACTTCAGTGCTGCCCGTCGTGTTTTACCGTTGAAGATTTTTAAAATACATTTTACGCGTGCATGAAACTTTGCTTAAGTATTTCGAACACAATGACGTACCGTGTCAATTTTTCACCGTGAGAATATATTATTAATGTTCAAATACGGAAAGAAGGGATAACGTATTTTCCTAAAGTATATGCTTCATTGTTTGAAATAATGCCAAGTGAAATGATATATACGCGCTTATGGTAGATTATGATAAAGGGAATTTTTATTTCGACTTGACGAATTGTCGTTGACGTATTGACGTATTTGTATTATACATGCATATATCTAAGTATGTTTTACGTAAATGCGTAATGATATCTCGTGGTTTTCCTAATCAATTATTCGATTTACCGAAATAATTAAACATGAAATCGAAACCTATACCGTATAATAGGTATATTATAATATGGGTTTTCTTAGAAAATGAACGTCATTCCGTTAAGGGTGGTTATATAATCTCTCTCACTCTCTCTTTCGCTCTCTCTTCTTTTTCACTAAAATGCTATTTAGAATACTAAAACACCGTTGAAACCATCACACATTTTGCAATATTTGAAAGTTATCGCGTCTTTACACGCGACCAAAATACTAAGCGTATAATGGCATTTTTTCACTTGCGTGAGACCGAACATACTTTCGTCATGTTTATAACACTATAAAGTAATATAGTATTGCACGAGTTCTATTACAATATATATATATATATATATAACATTCACGTGAATATTGTTGAATATCGAAATGCTCATTAGTAAAATACACAACTTTGCATTATTTACGAATTAGGTTACAAAATAATATAAAATAAATAAATTATATATATATAAATATATAGGTATATTTAATATACTAAATATTACATAGTCATCATACTAGTAATATCTGCTAATATCAGTTGAATTTATGATCCTAAACACATTCCGTACGGATTTAGTTGAAGTTAAATGGTGTGGGTAACGATAACAAATCGGTGCCTAGGTAACTTACGACTTAATAGCGTAATTATAAATGACTAAATCATAGGCTAATATAATATAATAACAACAATAAATATAATTCACGGTAAACAGGTGATTCATCTTAAAATCAATTAAATTACTTAGTTACGATAGATTCGGGTATTTTGATTCATAATCAGCGACCAAAATCTTAATAAAACTGAAACTTACGTAGCTTAGTTAATTTTTGCTGATGAACCGGAAAAATAATATCCATCGACTATTGACTAGTACAATTTCCAGCTATGTATTTTTGTTGTATCTAGAAAAATACAGGACCGTATTTAAAATGTTGCCACTCCTCTTCCCTGAAATACAAAACTGACAACAAATGTATGCCCCAGTTGGCCCCCTTTCCTAACCTACTATTTTCAGCATTATATACATGCAGTCAATGAGTGCCCACAAATTTTTAGTTGATTGATTAAATATCAACATTTTATATTGCATACTTTAGCATATTCTGATTTTAGTGCATATTTTTGCATATTTTATCAAAAAAAAAAACCGTACAAATATACACCTAACAATCCAAAAAGATGTTGAGTAAAAAAACTGATTATATGTAGGTACGTGTAGATTACTAAATTTCCATAGGTTGGTTGTACGAGTTTTATAGTGAAGACATGACTTTACCTATTTTATTTAATCTTCTTGATAAAATACCCAAAACAGCATAAACGGGTACATCATTACAACCACTGCTACATTTATACAGTTGTTGGTTAGAATTACGTTATAGTCAAGTTAAACCATCAGCGATGAGCATCCTCATATGGGTACACAAATATTGTTTTTTTTTACAATACGTTTGGAGAAATTTGTATTGATATTTTTCATTTATTTTTCAATTTGTTATTTTTATAACTCGTATAATTTAACAAATTACATTTCCGTATTGCATACTTCCATCTTACTTTTTGTTTTGAAAATTTTATTAAAATTAATAAATAACTATCACTGCAAAATTACAATCAAATATAAAATTTAATAAAATTGACATTTTATTTTGCATGTTTTGCATTTTTTCTAGCAAATTTTGACTTTTTTTAGTGCATTTTTGCATGCATATTTTATAATTTAAAGTGCATATAAATCCGGTCATTACTTAGATCTTAATAAACCCTTTTAAATATACATACATTTTATACGCTACTAAATAATATAAAGAATTTTACAACATTACATTTATTATTCATAACATTTTATTTATCATTCATAAATTACAGTTCATTGAGAATGCAAAAAAATCGGTTTGTTTTTATTTATAATCATCATAAAATTCTTGCCACCACTTTAAATATTTCAAATGGCCTATTGCCCCCCTCCCACCCCGAAATACTGCTTAAATAAGACTCTGAAAAAATACATCGTTGTTATAAATGTAGTATAATTGCAGAAATAATTAACTATATACATAATAATAATTCTTAAAATCCCAAAAACGTTCACAATGCAATGCTATACGAACAATAATTTGATAAAATATTTTATTATTGTCTGCATACCATAGAATCAGGTTTTGTTTTAAATTGCAATTGGACATTTTTTTGTAAAATTAAAAACTGCACTGTAAGTAATTGAATATTATCTAAATGAATTGTTTTATAATTACGTCAGAGGTGAAAATAAAAATTAGGCTTTTGTCTCATTCAACTACTAAAATAATGAATATTAACTAGGTACCAACATTTAAAGGGATAAAGTAATAAAAGTTGTAAACATGTAAAATAATTTTTATTTCTTCGATAAAAATCGATAAAAGTAAGTAACATACGATTGTTTAAAATTCAAATAAATAATTGTACTCGTGTTTTTGAACCTCTGTGGAGGTCCGTACCTATTTTCTCATCAATAGTGATCATTACAAAATGCCATTTTGACTTAACTTGTATTTTGTACATTTGAAGAAAAAAAATGTCTAATAAATTATGTTTTTACCATAGTTATATTTTAAATTAAAACTAAATATAATTGCAAGTATATTTACATAATTATTATTATAACGAATTTAACTATATATATGAACAATTACCATACATTTACGAACATATTCTTTAGTTTAACTTGCATTAAAATTATCATTCGTCATATTTTTAATATAATTAAGATTTTATAATGAATTTATAAAACAGAAATTTCCTCAGGATAAACAGCTGAGAAAAATATTTCTTTCAAATTAATTTACAATATATCAATAAGTGTTAACTAATTTCAATATTTATACCTAATAATATAATTTATAATTTTTACAATATTAGCAAACTATAGCCCTGGTGTAAAAAAATTACCAAATAAAGTATGGTTATAAAGTATTATTAATGAATAATCGATTTATGAAATTATGTTCGTTTCCGGTAGTGATATAAAATGTTATGGAATATGAAACATTTAAACATGTCTGATAATTATTAATGTTATTTTAAATACAATATATTTATAGTCCACGCACTAACATTTCTTCTTAGAGGAAAAACAATACTGTACTGGTGCTTTTCTTGTCGTTTCCCAGGCATTTGACCGCGTCTGGCACGCAGGTCTACTGTTCAAGTTGAAGCTTATTCTACCATCTAGCTACTACCTGATTCTGAATTCCTACCTAGAAGATCGCTTCTTTTTGGTAAGGTACGGGTCATCCACCTCCTCACCGAAATCAATCAACGCAGAAGTCTCTCAAGGTGCAGTCACTGCTCCTCTTTTATTTAACATTTTCATATCCAACCAACTAACAATACCCACATCCCTTGTTGGTGATTTTGCCGATGATAAGGAAATAATAACCAATAATATCGACCCAATCACTGCCTCCTTGAACATCCAAGAACATCTCTCCCTCCTTGAAAAATGGTACAAGAAATGGGGAGAAAAAATTAATGAATCTAAATCCATACACTGCAACTTCACTCTTAGGAAGGAAAAATGTCCACCTATCATCCTTAATGAACAAATTATACCTGTCGCACCATACATTCGCTACCTAGGCATTACCATTGATCAACGTCTCACCTGGGCTCCTCATCTACGTAACAAGCTCTTAACCCTAAATAATCGTTTTCATCTTCTCCGTTCTCTCCTTACTTCCCATCATATCAAATCCACAAAATTATTAATATACAAATTTTTCTTAAAAGCAATTTGGACGTACGGAATCCAATTATGGAGCTCCGCAAAACCTACAAATGTCAACCGTATCCAACGTTTCCAGTCCAAAGTCCTCCGTGCTATAACCAAAGCACCCTTCTACGTATCAAATCATACATTACATAATGACCTAGACATCTCTCCTGTCAACGATGTAGCTAAGACCTTCTACAGACGTTTTAACTTCAACCTACAAAACCATAAAATTCTTTAAGAAGTTACGTCTATAAATATACCCAGCAACCCACAAAAAAGTTTGAAAAGGCGGTGGTGTAGGAACCTATTACTCTAGACCAATCTAATACCCTTTATTCTTCCTTCTATATATACTTTTGTTATTCCTATTTATCTTTTCTCTTCTAGTATTTCCTAACATTATTGTTTAACATTTTTTTCTCATTTTTTTTTTTTTACATTTTTAACTGTAAAAGTGCCATCACTGGAAAGTATCTTTAATTCGTCCTTCACGCCATAATTATCAAATTCATTAATTTCACTTATTCTTTAAAATTTATGTAACAGATTGTGGAAATAAAAATGAAGTAATAACAAAAAAAAAAAAAAGTAAAATTTCCATTTTTTTTTTATAATAATAGGCATATGAAAAAATAGTTCAAATACTTTTATTCAATTTGGTACATAAAACTTATCAGTTGATAATTTGTATAATTTATATCGAGTATAATATTAAAATTAACATTACACTTTTGTTAATAGATATTAATATTTTAGACACATAAGCAAGGACATGTATTGGTGTTTTAATCATTTGTTAAAATAATTTTGAATATTATTGGTTTTTACACAATCAGAAACGTAATACATTTAATTACTTATTGAAAAGTATTTTATAAAGGAATAATAATATCATACTAAAATCAAATAGTTTATAACTTTATAGTTTTATACAATGTCATTATGTATTATGATTTTTTTTTAAATACCCGACCTCAGTTATATTATAAAATGTTTAGCAATGTAATGAAATTTTATGTTAATTCACGTGTTAATGAATGAAGCAATAATTCCTTTGACATGATATCGTATTTTCGTTTTTTTTGCAATTTTTTTCTACATGTATATTCATAAAAACCATTCATAATGTCAGTTCAGCATTTAACTGCCTTCAGTCGTTTATACAATTGTACTTATTTACACATAGTAATCAAACCACTCTCGTCGTGAAATGTTTGCCGTTTCAAACTAAATATATTTTAATTTCCGAATTTAATTTTTAAATACCATATTGTTTATATATTCGTGCGAAATTTTTTATGACGTACTTTTAGTAGCTTTATAGTTTTCACGTGATAACCGGTTGTGATCAATTGTACTGGAAATACATCAACCCCAAGATCGGTGTCATTCGGTAGTTCTACAAGTAAGTAATATTACAATTATGTTATATATAATTGTTAGTGATGGATCGAACTGTTCGAATGTCGAACCGAACCGAATTCAAAATGAAAGAAAATCAAACCAAACTATTTACCATTTCGTTAATTTCGAAATTTGAACGTGAAATATTCTTAATCAAACAATCTAAAATTAATTTTCTATACTTTAGAGTTCATAGTGAGTATCATAATAGTATTAACTATTTTTTTTTTATTATTATTTCGATTAAGTATAATAATTTAAAATAATTCTGTCGAAAAATGTTTGTAAATATCTGTAGGTAATATTATTGAGGTGGGCCACCACCACAGTGCTCTCTCGCCGTCCGTAACACGTTTGGGCACAAAACGATATTTTTACATGGATTTTGAAGAACAATTGGGAACACATGTTTAGGTAAACTATTTTTCAGATCCCAAAAATCAATACAACGTTTGGGTACATAATATTTTTAAAATAATACTACGTTTATGTAGCAACGTTAAGGTACACATTTTTTTACTTTTATGATTTTACATTTATTTTTTATTTTTTAGATGTATATCATTACCCAGGTTATTATTAATATTTTAAAATTAATAATTTATTAATATTTTATTTTATTTTATCATATTATATTAAAATATTTGAACTTTCATTACAAAAATACTATTAAAAATTTATTTTATATATTTACTTATCTATATTTTTCCGACAAAAAGTGGACCCATGTATATGTATAGATAATTTTTTATATCATTGTAAATTTTAAATTCATTGTATTTTTTGAAAATGTACTCATCATTACCTGAATCCTCTTTTCTTGTAATATGTTCTATGTTTTTTTTTTAATACTGCATATTTTTAAATAAGTTTCTTCTTGAATTTTCATCGACGTATTAATTACATTAAAACAATTTCGATGGCTTGTATAAAACTAACTATTAAAGTTTAAACAAAATGCTTTGGGTCCATTTGTTGTCCTAAGATCAAACGATGAATCCACAAATATGGCAAAAAAGAACTATTTTCATGAATAAAAGTCTCTAGAACATAATCTGTAAATGTTTCAACTACGTGGACTGGTGCATCTGACATTAGAGCTACAAAACCATTGTTTACCTCATCGGATGATATACCACTAAAACCAAAAAAACTTTGATGCAATTCGTACACATCGGTTTTTTCCATGTAATGGAATAGTATATTACTATAACTACTATATAATAGTAGTCACAATAATATTAATGGTTTGGTATGGTTTTGTATCAAGCAATAAATGAGTTTACCACTATTGTAGATCACGTGGTTATTTCGTGTTTCTGATTTACCGAGTTAAAATTATAAAATACCTTTTATTGTATGTGTCCAAATGTTGTGTCTGTTTGTACTCAAACGTGTTGGCTTTTGGGTCAAACGAATCATTTGTTTCATCAACTATTAATTACAATTAAATTGACAAGAATCACAGCTAATTCTGAAGTATTATTATTTTTTAAGTAAATTTTCATAATTTCAATCTATTTATAAATAGAAAAAAATTATGAGTTCTAATTTTAGTTCGATAAAAAATTCAAATAGTTCAGTTCGATTTAGGTTTGTTTGAATAATTATAAGTTCGATTCGGTTGGGGTTCGTAATACTTTAACAATGCTCAGTTTTAGTTCAGTTTGACACCGAAAAATCAGATTCGACCCATCACTAATAATTATAATTATTATATTATTATATAATATCTAAAAAGGGAAATATTATAAAAGTATTTAAATTAGTACGTTATTCATTAACATTTTTTAGAAATGATCGATAACAATTCCGCTGAGTTAAAATTATTATACGAACAAAATATGCCATTTTGGAAAAAAAAATGGTTTCGATTTAATATGACATTAATTATCAGTGCAGTACTGGGATTTTTAACATTTTTAGCAGCCAATAAGATTTATAATCAAGGTACGTCTTAATGCTTACGGTATACAAATTTTATAATGCGATTCTATCAACGAAATTTTTAATATATTTCAGGTACATGTCCTAATGTAGATCATAATTCATGTAATTCATCACAGCCTAAAATCGAACATCTTGTTAGTTTGGAATATAATAATAGAACAACCAATTCCGACCAAATTCGAATAAAACAATTAGATGTAACCCTTAGACAGGATTTAATATCTATGACAAGTGAATTGAACAACGGAATAAAAGAACTAAACAGTGAGATAAAAAGGCTTTACAGCGTTTTAACACAGTTTGATCAAGTTAACAGAAGAAAACGGTTTAATAGAGGAATAAACGAACAAACAGCTATTGTCGATTGTGTACAAATGAAAGGAAACTTCAAGAAAATTTTTGATGATTTAAATCGGATATCTAAAACTTTATCGATGGTCGACGAGAATGGAACATATCATTGTAAATGTCCGTCGGATAAAGTTATGGGAACTTCAACAGAAATCACGGATCTGCCATTAGAGTTGACGACTTTTACTTTAGAAAATATCAATCGAATATCTAGTTCTGGTGAAAAGACGAAACAATTAAAAAAAGTTATTCTGTCTGATTACAAACCTCAAGTGATCACAAGTAATGTAGATATTACAAATAATAATGAACTTAGAAATGTTGTCGATAAGGACATAATCGGTACTGCGACTACTGTTGACGAAGATAACAGATTTACAACTGCACTACAGGTACTCGAAGATATTATAACTACCCAGAAAGAAATGGTTATAGTCACAGAACCAAGAGAAGACATGTCTCCGGATACGTCTAATGCGGTTACCAATTTGTTAAATCTTAACGGTTATACACAAACAGCTGAATTGCAATCTTCGTACAACGAAATCGTTACAAAGGATTACAAGGACGTACAAACATTATTTTCATCTGAGACACCAAAAACGTTGACAGAGTCAACTACAATTCCAGACGAAACTGTTACAATTACAGTGTTCGACTATGATGACACATATTCTGTGCACGAAGAGTTAATATCGGATAAAAAAGTGTCTTCAAAGTTAACAGGTGACGATGAGGATATTCTACGATCTACAACAGAAATACCAGACTTGGACCAAAACGAAAGCAATAATATTACGAAAACAAATACAGAATCAACAACTCCAAATTATAATATTTCAGAATCAATTACGGAAATATCAGAATTTGATAAAAATGAAAAAAAAAATGATGTTACGAAAATAAATATGGAATCTACGACTCTAAACGATATGAGATTCAAATCAATTACAGAAGTATCAAGATTTAATAACAATGAAAACAAATATAAAGTTAGAATAAGCCGTTTTGAATTGACGACTGTAGATGATACTAATTCAAAATCAACCACAAAAACATCAGATCCCAACACAAATGGTAGCCTCCTAGGATTACAATTTGAACTCACATCAGCAAAACAGAATATTAAAGAATTTACTACCCAGATATCGATTTCCAACCAAAGCGAAAAAACAACTGGTTCAAAAGGAAGAACTTTCGGCGAAGATGAAGATAAAATCGATTTTGGTAAGCAAAATGACAAGAAAATAATTAATCAACCGAAAACCGAAAGAACTCTAATAGAAAACAAAAATGATTTAAAACCACATGGTTATGACAATAAAAGTACTACTCCACGTCTTGTAGTAACGACACAACAGGTGCAACCGAAATGGTATCCCATATGCTTCTATCCAGCACCGTGTTCACCGAATATATTGAGCTACCAGCAAAATACACAGGACATGAACCAAGGAACAATACAGTATTCTGCGCAGTCGTTGAACACTTATAAAAGAATTGCACCCGTGGTTTCCGACGCGACGGTAATTCAAAATAATTATCCGATAATATCGTACTGTCCTGTGGGTATGGTTTGTCCGATGACCGATTTCGCGGGACAAGCGAATATGTTACACTGTATGCTGAAATCTTCGTTGCCCGAGATACAACTCGTACACGTGAACAACAAAACCGACGAAAACGCTTCGAATCGAATAACAAAAAGTAACGTCGATGACACCGAGGCCCCGGCCACTATAAAGGGAAAAAACGCAAGGGATGGGGAAGAGATTCTGACGGGTAAAACATTAACAAATCATTATATGTATAATGATTTAATTACAAGTGCAGTATTAATCCGTGTCGTTTTTTGCCAACAGGTGATCTTGAATGTTCTTTGAATACGTTTCCGTGTATGGACAATTCCGGATGCGTGGAAATCGATAATTGGTGCGACGGTAGAATACACTGTGACGACGCGAGTGACGAAAGCCAGTGCAACTGCAAAGAACGAATAGATAAGGACAAACTGTGTGACGGATATTACGACTGTCCGAGCGGAGAGGACGAATTGGGTTGTTTTGGTATTGTATAGTACAATCTGGTTTCAAACATTATAATAATAATTATAAGAAATAATCACAGTCCCGGTTAGATAGAGAGAAGGATATTGGATACTCTTATGAATCGAATATATTATTATATACTTAATTATTCAGCATATTTTAAAATTATAATTAACTATTGTTCAAATAAATTTGAACTGTACAAGCACAATTATATCTAGTCAAATGACTAAAATTCAACTATTTCATTCGATAATTTTTTGGAATAATTATTTCCTCGTACGATTTTAAGTCACCCTTATTTTGATATACAATTTTTAAAATTTTAAAATATTAAAAAAAAAACATTCATAAGTAACCTAAAATTCTCGCGATTATAAAACGCAACATTTATTTTACATTCATTTCACTAACACGAGATCACTCTCAACATTTTTATGTAACATTATTTTATGCCCTGTATTATATATGTAAATTTTTTTTAACATTTTTTGTTTTTTATTACCAATCGAGAGATAAAAGATAATTTATGCCTTGAGGGTTTAAAAATATACGGACTCCAGTTTGTACAGATAGTAGAATAAACTAAAAACTTTCCCCAATATATACCATAGTTTAAGATCCAGGAAAAATTCGACACTACAAGACTAAACTCTAATTTAGTACATGATAATGATAACAAAAACTAAATAATATAAATGTTTTCTACAGGTTGTAATAACGAAACATTTAGCTGCGGTGATTGGAATACTGTTTTACAGAGTTCCAGTTGTTTTGAAAGACAACATCGTTGTGATTATGTTAGACATTGTCTTAATGGTCGCGATGAAGACGAATGTACCTTATTATCTAGACACCTTGAGCATCCTAATCAAGTAAGTTTTGATAAAAATCTAATATAAATTAATTTAATAACAAAATTTGTTGTAATCATTTATATATTTAAATAATATTAATACTACGTATCGTATTATGTTATGGTTTTAGATATTTTTCATTTCATATTCAAGCGGTTATTTACATCATAACTGGAAAGGAAATTGGTACCCTATGTGTGGCGATGATCAAACTGAAACATGGGCAGAAAAAGCGTGTTCGGTGGAGTCTGGAGAAAAATCCAAGTGTGTTTTTGTGTTATATTATTTAATCAAAACGGAACAATAATTAATTAATTATAATAATTTGTTTAAAAAAATTTAAAAAAAAAAATCATTTCGAATTGCAACTAGGCCGAGTAAAATACAATACATCAATGAATTAACTACGTACGATGGGCCTTACATAAATATCGATGAAACCAATCAGATTACACTGTTGAGTTCGTGCAAGTACCAAGGTATTCTAGTTGAATGTGAACCAGAGATTTGTGGTATACGTTCGGACCTGAAGTTCAATAAAAACATCGATCCTGACAGGATGAGAAGAAGTCCATACTGGGAATCTTTGAACGTCACTTCGCGTTTCGCTCGATCGAAGGATCCCAGAGTGGTCGGAGGCACTGCTAGTAATCCGGGCGCCTGGCCGTGGCTTATCGCGCTCTACCGGGACGGTGTGTTTCATTGCGGAGGCGTCATATTGAGCAACCAATGGGTTCTGACAGCCGCGCATTGCGTTAATGAGTAAGGGTCGTGCGATTTCTACGGTCGATATTTCTAACAGTCTTACATAGTTATGTAAAACCAATGGCACACAATTTTACGCAGATACCAAAAGCACTTTTACGAAGTTCAAGCTGGCATTTTGCGAAGATTTTCGTTTTCGCCCATGGAGCAGTCGAGAATGGTCACGCACGTGATGGTCCACACTCAGTTTGTTCGCACGACAATGGAAAACGATTTGGCCGTGATGAGATTGGAACGTGGTCTACAGTTCAACAGATGGATTCGTCCGGTGTGCCTGCCCGACCGCAAACTGAACTGGATACCGTTCCCAGGGACAATATGCACGGCCGTCGGTTGGGGAGCTACAGTGGAACACGGACCGGATCGTAAGATTGTTGATGCATTAAAATATCCAATGGTCGTATGGACCGTAATCTTATGGTACATATATTTTTAATTTTTTTTTTTTTATCAGCGGACAACATGCGAGAAGTAGAAGTACCGATTCTCCCCGAGTGCACGCACAAAAGCGATATAGACGGCAAAGAAATTTGTGCCGGATATCTGAGCGGAGGTCATGATACCTGCCAGGGGGACAGCGGAGGTCCTTTGCTTTGTAGAGAGCCGAATAATCTGAACAAATGGTACGTGGCCGGCATCGTCAGTCACGGCGAAGGATGCGCGAGACCAATGGAGCCCGGAGTGTACACCAGAGTCGCTCTGTTCATGGATTGGATTATTAAAGTTACCGGTTAGATCCATAAATTAAATGCCCTAGATTTTGTTTTTTTTTTTGCTAAATCCCATTTTCATTATGTTCGCGCAAACGTTTTGTTTCAGACGATAACGATTTGCCTGCGGAACGTCCGCAGCAATATTGTCCAGGTATCCGGTGCATGACCGGGAAACAGTGCATACCGACCAAACGGCAATGCGATAAATACGTGGACTGCATGAACGCGGAAGACGAACAAAACTGTGATTACACCGGTTCTCAGTATCAAGTCAATTTTTATCGATCGAGGAACACGGATCACAGCAACTTGAGGTATAGCAAGTTGAAAAGCGCCGAAGATCTAGACAAACTCACAAACACCTCGACGACAACGGTCGGACCACGATCAACGGCGACGACATTTGGCAGTAAAATTGTGACTACTTCTAGTAACACTACTACTAGTAACACGACAATTGGTAACACAAATACAGCAAGTAATACTACAACTAGTTACCCTACTACTGCAAGTTATACAATAACTAGTAACGCTATTACTGCTGCTACTTTCCGGAACAAAGAAGTTCAAGTCGAAACCCAAACGGCAATCGATGTCAAAGTAAAAAATAACTATATGGGGACGAACGAAACGATTTTGGACGCCATTAGACAATTGTTTGACAACCATTTCAGCGAAGAAACATTCAGTTGTGGAAGGTAGAGCGTTAAAAATAATAATTTTAATATAATTTTCTAAAAATCTGAAGACTTTTGGTAACATGTTTTTTTTATAGAAATTAGATACCGTCTCCACTTAAATTATAACGGATAAACAAACAACTAATATTAATTTAAATCAATCAAGACTAAATATTAAGTCTCACATGTTATTTTTTCTTGGATGAATTTCAATTACTCGTACATTACCATACGTATATATTTTTTAATCATCCTTTGGACCAAGTGTTATGCTTTTTAAATAACACGGAAATAATTTCCAATTTTATCATTTATGGCCACATTACGCTTTTCTTGTTTGTAAATATTAATTGTTTCCTCTTGTATAATTTTTATCATATTAGCATATGACAGGTAATACCATTAATCCCACAAGATAATTACTAATAACTACTGTTATCTAGTTTTGTCTTATCGATTTTGAATTCTTACAAATCTCCGTTTTTACATACATATTTATTTATACTTTTAAATATCATAAATTTATATTGGTTGGCGAAAATATTTCACTCCCGATTGTCTGGCGTTTGCTGTAGGATAACGCAAGTGGTGCTGTCGAGACATCGATGCGACGGGACGGTGGACTGCGAAGACGGGTCGGACGAGCAACGGTGTGACTGCAAGACAAGACTGACGAGCATGTACGGCCAATCGACCATTTGTGACGGAATCGTAGACTGCGACGGGGGCGCGGACGAGATAGGGTGCGCCGTGCCGGAATGCGAACCGGACGAGACGAGGTGCGCCCAATCAAAGCTATGCATCAAAAAAAGCGCGTGGTGTGACGGGGTAGTGGATTGCGTTGGTGACGGGAGCGACGAAAGACATTGCAGTAAGGAGAATATTAATTAACGTGGTGTAATTTTAGAACGACGGGATGGAATATTGCCTGTAATGGAGTTGTTCCCTCATCTCAGAAACGCGTCCCTCGAACCGAGTTTCGGAAACGATTTTCTCAAACGAAAACTCCAACCTGTGACTACAGCAGTTGTGTGGGACTCCGATTTTAATGTATTTTAAATTTTTTCTTACTTTTCATGTGCGTTATAATAAGTTATCATAAGAATACTACGTGTATATGACATAATATAAAATATGTTGTGGATAATGTCACGACTAATATTTTATTACATTGACGTAATTAACTTTCTTGTCCGGTGATCAGTTTTTGACATTTATTTTTTTCCGTTTTTGAGCAATTTTTTACGATACAGTTTTAAATACTGTTCGATGAATAAAATGTTATCACCTGAAATTTAAATTATTTATAATCACATAGTGTTTTATTGCAAGAGCTAGACATTTATAACATGATCGGTTGATTATTTTTTTTAACTCGATTTCATACAGTTGAATGAATAAGTACAGCCCTAGAAAGATAACGATAAATTAATGCAATTATTACGATTGGTTTTTCCCCAGCGACAATTACTGACGGCATTACCGCTGTGGAAACGGACGCGACCGGGCGGCCGGTACTACGTCGGTCCGGCATGGTGGCAGTAAACCGCAACGGAGTCTGGAGGGTGCGATGTGTGGACGGGGAAGCAGCCATCAGGATCGCCTATGAAACTTGTTCGAGACTGAATTTTACGTACGAAAATACTCGAATTAATCGTTTCTGGCACAACCGTTGATTCTATAATATTGTAATATTATGACTGATACGTTACCGTGTTATAAGTCTCGCGGTAAATGTAGAGAAAATTTGTCTGCAAGTCGTAATTACTTAAAAACTGTACACATTTTTGTTTCGGTAGTAATGCACATTTCCAAACATTTTTCAAAACCCAAACTTTAGATTGACGTCATTTTCTATTCAACACTAAATCTAGATTATATAATATTATCACGACGAATATAAGTTTTATCTCTTTTCGTGAATAATACAATTTTTCACGTAACCGTTTTCAAACGATCGATTTTATGACTTTTAACCGGTAGTCCATTGATTGTTGGACACCGATTCATCAATAAACATGGCGAATAAATTTGATAAATTACTTTAAGAATATTATTTTGTGAATTCACGTAGTCGTTTTTTTTTATTTTGTACTTTCGTAAAACGTAACAACGATTTTAAGAATTGTATTCGCTCGTTTTACAGAGATTCGAAGTTTTACGAAAAGCGATTGTCATGGAAAAAGCCATTGCCGTTGAATGCGGCGGAATTAATGGTTAACGACGTGTGTCATGGACTTTACGTGGAATGTGGTCACGCCAGAAAGACGGTAGACGGTAAACTGTACCATTGGCATGCGGATATCTTAGTCGATGGAAGAATCGACCGGTCCGGGGTGCTGATAGAGGATTCGTGGGTGCTCGTGAAAAGGACAATCGATTTCAAGTACGTATGCCTGACGCGTATTAGATTACCGACCCGTTCTCGGATTATTAAATACATAGGTTTTACAATAAAATATGTATTGTTTTCCTCTCGAATGCTTCTATGTGGTAAAAAAGAGTACTAAAAGTTTCACGCAGTATTTTTTATAGATGGGCAATGGGATTTATAGTTTCGTTAGGCGTGATTAAAATCATTTGAATGAATTTCTTCAAGCGAGTACAGTCGTGGTACAATGTGGCCCACCATTACATCCTGATGGAAATATCTTCGTTGCCCTATATTTATTCTTATTTAGTACAATTTAATGGAAGAGGCCACATTAAATAATAAACTTGAAACATCGTTTTTCGAATCTATGCTCTTTTGCGAAACAAAATATATCGGTGTGGTCACAAGTGGCCTAGCCCGTGACTATAAAATCACGATATTAGGCCGACTACAATCGGATAGGAAGAGTAAGCGACCGCGCGCCAAATAAATTGTAGTTTTAAAAAAAAAAAAAAAAAAAAAAAAAAAAAAACAATAATATCAACAGACTAAATGCCGAAAGCTCGATATTTCGTATCGTCAGTCGGGCTACTAGCTTATGCAAATGGGTGTACACGCACACAGATATAAGAAAAAGATCGATAAAGCAAAAATAATATTTTTATCTCGGCTACGGGTCGTCTATCCGCCTATCTCAAGTCGCATATTTTTTGAATAGTAAACCGTTTTCGTTTTATTTATTTATTTCAATTTTTTTTTTTCTCGGTCGACTACAGCCCGGACAAGAATTACGTGACCGCAGTGCTGGGCAACAGCGCGCACTCGAGCGTTTGGATCAAGTCGCCATACCGACAAATCGCGCGAGTGGACGCGATCCGACGGTTGTCGGGCGCCGCACTCGATCTGCTCCATCTGGCCGTGCCGGCGAACGTGAGCGCGGGCGTCACGCCGCTGGGCGTACCGCTGTTCCAACCGCCACTGGGAGCGAACGACACGTGCTACGCGATTGGCTACGCTGACGAGCGCCGCGGCCGTTACCGCGGGACCGAGGCCGTGTTGCTGCGGGTGGACGCGAAACGGCGGTGCGACGAGAACGCGCTGTGCCTCGCGGTGTCGCGAAAACCTCGATCGTGTTCGGTAAGGGTGCGTGGCCGCAGTCCGCGGGTACCACTGGCACGGTTGAGCGCGGAAAATGTTGAGCGGAACGCGGTCGAGCGCATGGAAAAATATATGCGCGACACTTTACGTAGAACAGTGATTATTGATGAAAAAAAATCGAGAAATATCATAGCGAGTAATACAAAAAAAAAAAAAAATTATATAAATACGCCGATAATGAGTTGAATATTTTGAGCGATTCGTTTAAAAAAATGTTCTAGCGATCGAATTGTTCACGTGTATTTCTTTGTTCGCATCGACCAATCGTAATCATTTTTATCATTCAATTATCGGGTGATCAATTTTCCGCGCTCGACTGTTGGGACAGAATGATAACAGCATCCGCGGCATGCGTTGTCAAAAACACTTGAGGGATTGCTAGGTTCACAGGGATGAACTGAACGAGTTATACTGTTCTGGTTCGTTGGTGATAAATATTGATCAGTGTCTTGATTTTCTCGTCCACAACAATCGTGTTTGATCGTATGTATGGACCATGTAGTAAAGTGTGCAATACATGTTAATATCAATTGGATACCACTCCGTCATTAGCCAAGAATCATTATAGAATGAATCCTCTACCTCTATATCTATGTATGGATTTTTGTAATTCTGGTTTTATTAGTACTACGTTTTATGCTACACGTCTACAAATGCAGTTTCTATAAAGTGTAAACAAATGTAAAAAATATATCAATAAAATATAGAACTACCAGAGAAATTACTGTGACAACGGTCATTATAACCAAATTTATAATAATTGAAAAAATATACAGTATGATACAACGTACATAAAAGTTTTAACGGGATCATTGATTCTTGGTCAATGTTGTCACTACAACCCGTATCTTTATAATTTATGGTGATCTTGTATTTTTATATTTTACGAAAATATATTTTTATTTTTTTGTTGTTGTTATAACTTCTCGAAAAACCAAAATACATCTTGTTTAATTTTTATTTTGGTTGATTAATATGATTACAGAACGGAAGAAACACATCGCACGTGACGGCAATCGTCTGCGAATCAAGCAATTTCGGTCTGTTTCTAGCGGCTACGACTGTTCAGAACAATATGAACTTTTGTGATCACAATAAGCTTATTCGACTACCGATGGCCGATGATTTAATTGATGAAATCGCAGCTATCACTGGTACATTATAATCGTTTAATAATTAATTAATCGATATGTTTATCCAAATTTATTGAATTGTATGGTATAGTCATTATTCATCATATCGAATCAATATTGATACCATGAAAAATCCTCTATTCTCATGAACTCATATGTTTGAAAGACTCATTAGACATTCTGTTTTTGCTTATACTTTTTTATCCAGATGCAACATACTAGTTATGTATTTACTTTATGAATCAGTCCCTATTTTTAGTGAACTCCGAGACAAAGTATGTAGTCCGAAATTGTAAATATGCACTACGGATTCGAGAAATATGTACCTACTAATACTAATAAATAAGATTACTATGAAGGTGTCTTTCAGGAAGACAGCTGATGAGGATTTAAATGTATCTATTAAATTTTAAATTATATATCCCACATTAAAATTAATAATATGTTAATCGTTTTCAGATTTATACCAGACATAAGTATATTTTCAGTTAAAAACAATAACATATTAAAAGTTACCTAATTATGTGCAATTTTATTAATAAAGAAAAAAACTATTATTAAAAATGATTACTGACATTGTACTAAACATTTTAATCATAAGGAAGTGAGGTAAAGGAGGGGGGCTCTGTATTGTATCATTGTACATTAAAAAATGTGTTGTAAAAATGTTTATAAAAAATAGGGGCTGATATGAATATGTGTTATTTTTTTTTAAATAAGTATTATGATTTAGTTATTTAGGCGACACAAGTAAAAACATGTAAAGGTTTTAAACACGAGCTATGCTAAATTTTTACTGCAAATTACAATAAAAAATAATTGGAATTTAAAAATATTACTTTAAAGTGAATATGATGCACCAATGCAATAGAAAATGAAAAAAATGTGTAATTTAATTGAATATGTACAGTGAAACTGGTCTAACACAGATATCCCGCTCATAGACAGGTTCATTAAGTCCTCTTATTTCTGCTTTCATCCAAATGATCGAATTTCGGACCAATGCAGATATCCGTTTTATTCAGAATCCGTACATAAGACATAATATTTCAAAGTCTGTTATAATATCGGATTATGTCCGTGCCACTAGGACCATAAGACCACCAGGGCTTGTCGAGAAGAAATTAAAACACTAATGTTGATAGTTGATTCCGTTTTGTATTGTTGGCGTGTAGTAGCTGCACAAGAAATGAAACATATTTGGTGTTGAATTCTAGTACATAAGCAAGTGCATTTTTCATCTGTCGTGTTATTGCAGATAAAAAAGTAAAATCGACACCGGTTCCTGTTTGCAACGGTGTACGCTGTGAACTAGGCAATTGCGTTCCGTGGGAAAAAGTGTGCGACGGAGTATCTGATTGTCTCGACGAACGAGACGAAACGATTGAAATGTGCCAAGCACGAACTGATAAGTGCAAAACCAACGATACTTTGTGCAGTAATTATCACGATTTATATTATTACGCTATTATACGTATTATACACGCACGTGTATTAGACTTAAGAACAACTTTTAGGATTAGAATTTGCGAAATAAATAGTTATAAAATCGTACTTACATATTTGTATAACGTTCGATATTTATGCATTATATTTTGAAAATCTGTCAAACGACTATTCTTAAATACAACAAAAGCGCAGGTTCATGTAGGAAATGTGAACGGTTTATATCTACCAATTTAATTGTCTATTAGGCTTTAATGTTTTATACAACGAAATTTAGTATGTAATAATATTGTCGTTAGGAGCCATCCGCAGGTCATTTCAACTATTGGTCTCTTCGAAACTATAACGTTAACAAGTGCGTTATATATATTCTATTCAAATAAAACATAACTTTTGAAGAACGTTCAATTAAAAATACTCAAGATCAAGAGTGTTTTTATTTCCAGTAATGATTTTAAAAATAAAAGGAAATGTAATTTTTATTTACGTGCTTGGTATTAGACGAAATCTATCGTATAATATATTTATAAGGTATTCATTTTTAATTTATTTTATTTTGTAGACCAGTTAAACTTGAATTAATAAATATAATTTTCAGATAAACGTTCAATGTGTTGTAATACAATGAATAATTAAACAAATAAATAAATATAAACGCATTATAATAAATTTGCTAGAGTTGCTCAGAAATTTCAATTGTTACTACAAAATGTTAGCTACATTATCTCAGACAGTGCCGGCCCTAAAGGATGGCAAGCCGTGCGATCGCACTGGGCCCCGCGCTTGTATGGGGCCCCACAAATTGTGTATTACGAATATCACTTTATCTATAAGTAAAAATAATATAGTCCCAGTACGCAAATCGCAACCCGTGTGATCTTGTGATTTTCTCAGGAAACTGGTTGTATCGACGAAATTTTAGACGGTACCAATTACGCATAGCTTTGAAGTATTGCACGCGCATGCACTTGTAAAATTGTTTATCGTCGACGACGGTTCGAAATATTATTTAATTATACAATAACATGAACAAACGTAGATTTTTATAAAAAATTAATAAATTAATAAATTAATATATATATATATATATGGGCCTTGCAAAATTCTGCACTGGGCTTCGAAAACCGTCGAGCCGGCACTGATCTCAGAATATCATTACATTTTTCTATCCCCCGGACTAAGTTATTGATTTACTGCAACATTGGTTTTTCTCTATTGCGCCCAAAACTAACCAGCCTACTATACAGGCGATGCAGTAAATTTATTATTACATGGTTACACTAAATCAAAAAGTACTAAAATTCATTTCAACCATGTTCTCATACTTAAATACACACGAAGAATAAATCCATCCATCTACCGATTGTAATTAATTATATTTTTAAACGTCTAATAAGCCCTTATATTTACCGTTATAGTTAACTAATATTATAATATGTTATTATTATTTAATTTATTATTTTTTTCGTTAGTATGCGAAGTGGGCAGTTTTCGTTGCGCCAACGGAAGGTGTACGCCAAAAACTACGTTTTGCAACGGGATCGACGATTGCGGCGACAGAACGGACGAACCAAAGACCTGCCGAGAAAACACGTGCGTGGATTATCTAAAACTCGTAGACCCGGAAAGATTATGCGACGGACGATGGGATTGTTTGGATAAGACTGACGAGGATTTCACGAACTGTCCAGCTGGCTACTGTAACAGAACGAACGTTTATCAATGTCAATCGTGAGTAATGCAATATGCACGTATGTACGCATATCATGTAAATATACGTGGAAAAAGGAAGTTATACTCGAGTCTCGTGTGTGTGTGTTTATAGTTCGAGTAAATGTATACCGTCGGAATTCGTGTGCGACGGCGAAGAAGACTGTCCGGAATCGGACGACGAAGCCGAATGCTTAGGATTTATCGCACCGGCTAAAAAGAAGTACGTAAACCTATACTTATAACGACTACTATAATCGTGTGCATTATTATTGTTATTATTGCCGAGCATTATGTACATGGGACGCGCGTTGGCAAAATGTTTCCAACTGCTAGGTGAAAGGTTGTAACTTATGGTTTTATTCCGAGAACATTTGCGATGGACCACACGCACAATGTGTGAAAACCTACATCGGTTTATTGTGTTTAATTGCTCTCGATTCGGGTGAAAATTACGAAAGAAAAAAAAATGGAAAATAATGTACCTATAATTATGATTTACTATTGATTTGATGCCCCGTATACGCAGGGGAGTGATTGTTTAGGACGCTGACACAGAAGCGTATAATATATTAAATAAAGTAATCACTGCAAATATACAACTATGTTTTTTGTAAAATGAATTTAAAAATAAAAATAAATAAAAATTAAACGTTAAAATAGAAATTAAAAAATCAGCTTTTATTTTGAAATATTTGAACAAAATACATGTGGGGTTTAAAAAAATCATCAATATTTTAATAATATTTTAAACGGAACAAAAACAATAATATTGCAAAGAAATATTTTATACTCTTTTTCGCTTATTCCGTAAACTTAATGTATACAACTAATTTTTTTCTTAGTTCTGGAAGGGGAAATCGATGGATTCCACTCTCTTCTCCGGTATATACACGGTTCGACTTTTTAATTAAACATTAAAAAAAATATAGGTTGGCATTTTACGGAGTGAGCTCTACTTCCGAATCTTTTCAGCCATCGTCGTCTACACCATAACTTAAACCAAAGCTCCTGGTCAAACAAATAACCCCGTTTCTAATTCATTAATATCCGCTTCGGATACGTTAATATTACAGTTTTATATTCGTCAACTGACGATCAAAATATTTTAACTTTTGTTTCGCATAACAGTAAATAACAAAGCCGTATTTACTAAGAGATGGAAGAGGCCATCAAGAGGCGCTTGCCTTAGGCAACATTTTTAAATTATTCGTGTAGGCGCTAAAATAATTTTTTTAATTTTCATCTCATAAATAAATTTGTCCATCCATGATTTTAAATGTTAAGAATTTTAAAAATAAAAAATATGTTAAAAATAATACACCTAATATGAAATAATAAGAACTTATAATTATTACAAAACATAAATACCAATATTACGTTAGAATATTATGTTAAATAAGTAAACAATGTACATTTACAAGAATTAAAATAATGGATCATAGAAATAAACGTTGACGGTTTTACCGCAATACTGTTACATTATTTTCGGGTGGAGGAAGGGAAATCTAAGGTTCCCGAAGACAGCCTCACACGAGCCTACGATCGTAAGCATTTCTCAGACGTTGTACTGCACCTGATGCCCTTCGACTCAGGTCCGGTCCAGGCAGTTAGTAAAGTGGGGAAAATGTTGTGGGGGGACTATATTAATCAAAAATTGAGGAGTGTTACCCTTCCTAATTTTAAATCTAACCAACTTTTTTTAGAAAACCCATGACATCTAAGATTCTTTTGTTACACATATATGCTCATAAAAATTTTATTTACATAAGGTGTAAAAACAAATTTCCCCCAAAAAAAAATTTATACATATGCCTGCTCAAAAAAATAAATTGAAATACATAGTAGGTAAACTTTAAAAAAGTTAACTTAAACTTAACAAAACTTAAAAGAATCAATTACTAACCTTGCTAGTTGTTGGTCATCGTAGACAGTAAAAAATACGTACATTGCACGTAAGGTGTATACTGTCTATATTATAAGATAGTGTCTATCCTCTATCATAATTTAATATTTATACTATTTATAGTTATTCTATTTTGTTTATATTTATTCTAAGTAATAATCGATATCACTATCACTTTAATTTTAGAGCTATGGGTAATAACCGCTCGGGATCATCTATAATTAGACATAGCGTCAATTAAATTAACCCATTGTGTACATTATCTACCATATTTTCTTATCGTTATCCATTGATTATAGATAGTACTATCTATAATCAATGGTTATACTTAAATATTATTTCTCCGAAATTTTTTCCATTCGTTCAAATAAATCAAGAAAATAAATTTCATGTAATATTGTAATATTGTAATAAGTATTATATATTCAATATTGTATTTTAGTGACCAATGCATCCACCCCGACTTTTGGCGACTTAAATTAAATAAGACGCATATACTTACCTTAAATAAGAAGGGGTTCTCCGTCCCCCTACACTTTAACCACTGGGTCCAGGGCACTCGACGTCATTTTGCGGTCGATTAACACGCGCGATGCTAAGGCCGGGGTCATACCATGCGTTTTCTGTCGCACGCGTTTTACCGCGCGCTTATTTGACGCACAGTCCACTACCGTCGTGCTACACGTTTTATAAAACGCTCTACGCATGATCAACGGAACGTCTGTTAAACTATTTTGCTACCGATTTCAATCGCGAACAGTATTATTGTTGCAAATGTTGGCTGCAAACCGGAGCGGCAAAACGCGCAGGGCGAGACTATAGCTTACGTCTAAAACAATACGTTCGCAATGAAAACACGCATGCGATATTCGGGTCGTACGTTTTTTTGACGCGTTCTGCTCGATGGAACGCGGCCGGAACAAGTATAGCACGACCGGTGTTGTCGTTCGTATCCGTGTATAAATGCGGGCGGAAAACGCCTCGGTACGACCACCAGCCTAATCACATTGGCCTGAACCCGGTTTTTCAGGAACGAGGGCGTGCTGGCGACCCGTACGTACGGCCACTGGCACGCGCAGTGCATCACCGAGGACTACACGGACGTGGACTACCATTCGCTGTGCCACGGGCTGGGCTTCAGGCACGCGGTGGGCATCAGGAAAACGGCAGGCACCCAGGTGGACTTCGACAGCTTCACCATCGTCCAGCTGAACAACGGCACGGATGTGGCCGTCAGGTCGGCGACCAACGACATCGTGCAGCACACGGACCGTCCGTGCACCGTCACGTACGTGGTGTGCAGCGCGAGTGCGGCATAGACACCAACCTAACCTAACCCCCCCCCCCCGTCGCGCCCGGCGTGATCGTCGATCGTGCCTATCGCGCATCCCCGACCCCTTTCCCGCACACCAATCCACCCAACCCCCTACGACCGCAACCTGTTCCAACGCCGTGTAGTGTGTAAGACTCGTCGTCAACGGTTGTTTCGCGATCGTTTGACGCCCTCTCTCCGGATGACCCGTTCGTTTCGGACTTTCGGTCCCGCGCGCGGTGTCGATGACGGGGTGCGAGAAAACAGAAAAAACTAATGTGTAGATAAATGTTATGCGTTTAATAGAAAACCGTTTTCCGAGAGATCGTTCATTCTTCCGCAACCCTAGGGATTATCATTGCGCGCGGTGTTACGAGATTCACGCGGTCGGTTTTTTGACGTTCGGACGCGTTGTCGTGTGATCGTACACTGCATACACGACCGCTGACCGTAGGATTTGCTTAAGTGTAACAATATATCATTTTATATTATAATAATTAAATTTAATCCACTGAATATTGACGTAATATTATAATATTACAATACTATTACTGTTGTTGTACCAAGAATAATTATTAGATGACGAATAACTAAATAAAAACATTATTATTTATTTTTAATTGAATAAAATTTACTGTACCTACATGTATTATATATTATTTTATTGAATCAAAATTTAACGACCAAAGCATTATAGAAAAACTGATAATAGCCATTCATGTGCATGAGCAAGATTTTGACTTCATACAGCAGGCTGATGTACAAAGTTTTCAATCAATACACCCATATTAGAGTTAAATGATCAAATTATTGATTACTTTGTCCACAGGGCTTTGATTAAATACTTAAGGGAAAAGTCAAAAAGAGAAACTATTTGTGGCAAAATTAAAACGATACAGATATAGATACAATAATGATGCAATTGTGATTTATTTTTTATCTGAAAAATTGGCTTTAATAAACATTTAAAAAAAATTAATTTGTTGGCATAAATAAAGTAATTAAAAATTAATTCAACAATACTTTAATTTAATGATTAAAAATTATTTTCAAATATTTTTAAATATTAGTGTAAAAATATAAAATCCAATTCTTATTTTATCAAATAGTTTGCTGAATAAAACTTTTGGTGCTAGTTTACAAGTCAATATTTGAAAATAATAATAAATATATGTAATCCTATATGATTGGAACCTAATCTTGCTTCACTAAATCTTCAAAAACTATTAAAACTCTAATTTAAAGAAAATATATTCTTCTCTACATTTCAGTATGTTATGAATTATTTGTACATTATTAATATATTAGTATAACTAACAATGCCAAAAACAATAACAGAAAACTGAACAATTTTAATAAATTAAATATGAATACTCAAAATGTTACGAAAATAAATAAATGTATTTAATAGAATTTATATAAAAATAAAATGTACTAATTTTTAACCCCAAAATTAAATCTAGACAAAATCATGTATAAAGCATAACAATAAAAAAGTCCGTTTAATTTTTTTTAAAAAAAATTAAACATGAGTTTTTTAGGCTCAAAGCACTAACATTTTAGTTGTAGTTTTGTAGTTTTTTTATCTAATTCAAATATAAATACATTTTTAAATAAAAAGAAAATTTTTAAACTGTAAATGGATATATAAATGGATACAAAATATTTTGTTTAAAAATATTTATTTATGAACAAATTAAAAAAAAGCTATTTTTTTTATTAAATATCAATCAATACTTTACATAAAAAATTTTTAATAAATACAATAAAATAAACAATAGGATCATAAAAATAAAACAGTATTCTTTTTTATCATGAATTTTAATAAAGTTTTATATGAGTATTAATATTTTTCAAGGTTTTAAAACTAAACTATGCTCAAAGTCCAAACAATAAAAATTATTTTTTACAAACATAATATAAAAATTAATTATGAACACAACATACAAAAATTCACGTAGGTTTAACAGACGGATTATTATTATTATTTTTTTTTTTTTGACAGTTTAAAATGTAAAAACAGAAAGAAAACCTGCCATAAAAAATAGGAAATAAATGTATTACTCCATTACTGTTTCAATAAGAATACTTTACAGTCAATTTAATTACAAATCAATACAATTAAATGCAAATACAGAATAAGTTATTGAAGATAAAACTTTAAAATATTCAATGATGCAATTCTTAATCATTATAATGGATGATGAATAAACATTTATGATGAAGTACCAGGCACAATAGATGCTTCAGCTTGTAATTTTTCACATTTAGTTAAATGTTTGATAATCATTTCAACAGATTTTATTCCTCTGGTACCAGGCTAAATTAAAATGACATAAAGAAATCAATGAGAAATTAATTTATAAATATAAAAACTAGTATCAATAATATAACTTACAGCAGCAGTGAGCTTCATAAAATTTAAGTATTTATCCAAAACAGCTAACATTGCTGTAAATCGACCATCAGGTAACTGCTTTCCAACAAATTCTAGGTACTCCTATTAATAAATATAAATAATTATTTCACAAAAATAATGAAAAATTGTATTAATTACCTTGTCGTCCATAGTAATGTAACCAAGTAAAATAGCAATGTATGATGCTATTACTGTATGTTGCATGTTTTGTCCTGCCTTTTCGACAACTAAGAATTTAAGATAAATTTAAAATTATTATTATTGATAAAACAAGTCACTCATAATTAACAATAAATACTAATAATAGATGTAATAAATGACATGTAAAACAGAATTTTTTTAAAAACTATACTAACGTAGTGCAATTGTTTCTTCAATGTATTGTGTATGTGCTTTTAATGGAGCATCTTTAGCTGGTTTCTCTGTCTGCTTATTTTCACCATCCAGTATTTCATCAGTCTTTTTTTCCTCAGTCTTCGCTAATTCTTCTTGTTGGAAGAACATTTTCACCAATGCTTCAATCGCAAAAGATTTAGTTGCTGCAAATTAAAAAAAAATTTGAATACAATAAAAAATATTGTCCCAAATAACACTGAAATAATTAAACATACACTCATGAAGACTATCACTCTTAGAAGGAGCCTGAGCTTCTGCTATAAGTTTTCTGTTGTCAACATTAATCTCCACTAAATTAATCAGCAATGTTAGAGTCTAATAAAATAAATAATTTAATTATATAAGATTATATTATTATTAAAATTCATTCAAATGATTTTTTACTTACTAAAAACATTATGTCAAACTTGTCATCATTAGGAACATAATCTGGGACTTTGAGAAGAACGTGTAAGCTTGTATCAATTACACCATCTTTACATCCAATTTTAGAGCCATCTGTTCATTTAAAGTAGTTTTAAACACAATAATTTGTATAGATTAGTATAATTTTTAAATTAATACTTACTAATTTGATTTGAGTCGTGTGACAAATTAATAAGCACTTTTAAATTGGCTGTAAGACATTCTCGCAATACAGCACTTATTGAGTCTTTATCATTTTCATTATAACTCGGATACAAAGGTATCTCATAATCGCACACTTTAAACATTCTAATTAATGTATTGATCAAAATACCATTTTCAAAATGTATTAAATACACATTATTTTCTTCATTTTGAATGGTTACCTAAATAATTAAATACATAAATAATTATCTTACACAATAAACTTACTTATTACTTACATTTTCAAGTATCCTTAAACAACGATCAACTTTCTTAATACGTTCAAGTAATATAGGAGACCACACATTAGTCATTGAATCAACATGCTTACAACATTGAACAACTGTACGCACAATGTGATCTAGACCACCAAGCTGTCGCATTTCTTCTTTGAACCACTCACCAGCTCGAGCACTTGTAAGACTCAAGAGTGTCTCCATGGCTAATTGTCCTACTGTGATATTATCTGTATTTAAATATTTAGCTGCTCCTTGAGACTTGATCTCTGAGCA
Source organism: Sipha flava (assembly GCF_003268045.1). Lineage (NCBI taxonomy): Eukaryota > Metazoa > Arthropoda > Insecta > Hemiptera > Aphididae > Sipha > Sipha flava. The sequence continues at coordinate 819,881 of NW_020272843.1, forward strand.
CAATTGAATAACACGTTCTCTTGTCTTTTGTAGTTGATGATCGGTAAGACCACAATCATCAAGAGCTTGATCATGAGTTGTATCATTTTCCAACAAATTTAACATAAGTTCTAGACAATCACGATCTAAATCCATATTCAAACGATCTTGACTTAAAACAAACATGACTGTAGCTGTACACATCCCTAAACTCTAAACAATAATTAAGCATGATATATGTCACTAAATTAGTAAAAAAAAATGTTACTTGATCTTTAGTGGCATCTTGCAATGCACGAAATATTTTAGCAACTGTTCCATGTGCTTTGACATGCATTCGGAAAGCTGGAGTCATACATTTAGTTGCCAATGTTATTGCAGACAGACATCTAAAGTTAATGAGTACTACATAAAATAATGGCTCATTAAATAAAATGATTAATTCCAACAAACCTAGTTCCAATTGGATTATTTGGTTGTAAAGCATCTAAAATATACTCAACATCATCATTGAATTCTTGAAATTCTCCAGATTCTTGAATTTGATGGGCTTTTTTTACATTTCGAACCACAGTATAAAACTATAAGATATAATTTAAAAATTAATTATTTTAAACAATTTTAATCTGCATTTTTATCAATTATTTTTTATCTAACAAAATATATAAGATTTTATATTAGTGATATATATATATATATATATATAAATTTACACAATATAATATTAATCAAATTACCAAAAATTAAAAATACATTAATATAAAATGCTAAAAAATGTATAACAATAACTAATTACCATTACAACAAATTTAAATTTAATTAAAATATAAACAAATTTTAAAGACAAAATGTATGGATAAATAAAATTAATTAGTTTTTAATGGTTAAAATAAACGATGTATACATATATGCATTTGGAAATATAAAAATATTTTTATTAATATTAAATGAAAAAATAACTTACTCCTTTTTCTTTTCTGTCACATTTAACACTAGTAACTGAATCAAAATCATCATCAAACACATCAGTAGTTTTTGTGACTCTCTGTAAAGGTTTTTCTTCAAAACTATTGCTTGGACTAGTATTTGGAATTGATTCTTCTTTTTTCTCTTCATCAATTTTTTTATCTTTATCAGCCCATGAATGTTTATAAAGAAACATACCTTTTTTATTCCTCTCATTCCTAGTTTTAAAAATACTCTTTTTGGCAGGGACAATTGTTTCTGGTTGTTGTTCCAATTCCATTCTTTCAGTTAAGTCATTATCATCAAGCTTTATTGGCTCAGTTTCTACAAAAACTCCTTTATGTTTTGAAGGAAGGATTTCTGGTTGAACCTTTACATCTTCTTTTGTTTCTTTAGTAAAATTTTCATCATCTGACTTGAAATGCACTTCAAGCTGTTTTAGTAAATCATCAGTTTCATCAAGTTTTTCTTCATTTTCAACAGGAGTATCAACAGGAGTATCCATTTTAGGGCTAAATACTGAATCATCACTACCTTCTAATACAGCCAATAATTGATTGCGATCACTTTCCAATTGTTCTATTTTAGATTTATCAACATTTATGTTAGATCTTTCTTTTTCATTTATTTTCTCTCTTAACTCATCATCAGTTTGATTAATAACTGTATGTGTAGATATATTGATTTTTAAAGCAGGAACTGTGAATTTAGCTCTATCATGACGTCTTTTCTTTGGAATATCAATAATAGGAGGAGATTCTTCTGTTTCTTCAGGTTCTGGCTCAGTATATGTAGTTTGTGGATTTCGTCTTCGAAGACTTCTTGTAGTTACTGTAGGAGTAACTTGGTCATTACTTTCAGGTACTTCAATAGCTTGCAAAGGTTTTTGAGTAGAATTTGGCTCATTCACTAATTGTGATTTACCCTTAAATATTCGAAGTACTATAGGTGGCTTACTTGGATCTTTAGTAGGTGTTAATGATGAAAATGATAAATCACTTGTTTCTGGAATTCTATCTTCTTTCTCAGGAGAAGATTCTGGAGTTTTTTGAATAACAGTTCTGGTTTTTTTGGTTGTTTCTGATCCACCATACTTTCGGTCAGATCTATTAGAATCAGCATTACGACTTTTAAAAAACTTTTTAGGTCTCACTACATTTACAGTAGGTTCTGGTACAGTAATTTTTGGAGCAGGACTAGATTCTTGATGTTGCCTTTTCTTCCCAACACTAAAGCGAGATCCTGATGTTTCTTCAGTTTTTCCTAAAGAAAAATTAAATTAAATAATTATATTTTTATTAAAAACCAAAATATATTTCTAGTATTACCTGTATTTGCATTACCTGTGACAAAATTAGTACTTCTAATTGAAGTAAATGAAGTAACACCCCATTTACCAACTGTACCCGCAGATTTAGCCGCTGTAGGCCTATTAGTATTCTCACACAATAATTTATCAAAATTGATGGCCGTTTGTACAACACTGTTAGGATTATTAGAGTACTTAGCACGGCCATAAGATTTCATGTAAGATCGAGGACCTTTTGCAGTACTCTAGAATAAAAATACATTTACACTATAAAAATATTTAAAATTACAATTTTTAAACATAAACATTTTATTAATTTGAAATAATGTCTAAATTGATATGACATTCTACAGGTTTTATAAAAATATAATATAAAATCTTTATCTATAAAACTAAAAATCTTTTATATTTTTAATAAAATTAACACCTATTAGATATTATTTCACATAATTTGAAATAATATAGTTAAAATCAAATTAATTTTGAATCACTGGAAATTAAATAAATGTTTTAATTATGTATTTAATAAAATATAAATTTAAAAAAAGCAACAATATATATACAGAGATATATCTAAAAGTCACAAACACTCATGGTGATTAGTTACGAATTATAAATATATGATAGTAGCCTTAAAGCCAGTGTCTCCATTACTAGGTTTTTAAGTTATAATTTACTACAATGTTAATATACCTAATTAAAAAAAAAACCTTAAGTCCTACCATTCAAAAATCATAAGTACATTATTAATTTAAGTAATGTCATAAAATATGTAATTCTCCACACAAATATTTAAAATGAATATGAAAAACCCAATAAATCACAATGAAGATTGAGAGAGTTCAGATAACCTAAACTCCAAGTTAATAGTTATTGTATCATAATTAAATTCACTGAGTTACTACTAGTTACTCTTTCTTATCTATCATTTATGACTGATTGAATTTTCTTTTTATTCTCCTACTCATTAAATAAACTGTAAATAAATTGAAAATATAGTATAAAACTACTTAGAACTAAAAAATAAAATAGGTACCTATTACTTAACACCACTATTTGGTCCTTCATAAATTCAAGAAAAATATTCTGTAAAATAATATTATAGAACTTACCTAATACTACATTTATTAAATTATACACAACCGATAACTATATTCATTATTTAGCATACACAATAAAGATATCTAATATGAAAGATATGGTGATTGCCTATAAATATTTTAAAACTCTTTATAAAAGGTTTTGACTTAAATACATTCTCAAATGAAGCATGCTATTGCTTTAAACCTAATTAAAAAAAATTTCAAAATATACCTAGATATACATATTTAATTGTAAATATATAATGTACAGTTTGGATCTACAAGTACAAAAATAGTATAATATAAAACAATAATTGAAAAGTTTAATGAAAGAAACCATCCATAGCAACAATTCTTAAATTATCACACAATATTAAAAGAGTACATTTAATAGGAAAAATGCAATATTAATCAACTTATTTAACATAAAAAATTAAAAATTAATTAATTTTATGAAAATATTTTATTATTTTTAACTTTATAATCTAATTTTACTTAAAATATAAGACTTTCAAAAAAATATTTTTTTAGAGACTCTATGAAGCATTACTTTAAAAACAATAATAAATATATACAAATAAATTACAATATTAATATAGAATAACTGTACTTAATGTGTATTTTTTAAAAAATAAATAATTAAAATAGAATATATATTGTTTCAAAATCTAGTACCTATTAATTTTACAAGAATTACATAATACCAACTTCCAAAATTAATCAAACTAACGTAATATTGTGATATTAAAAAAAATTAATTTAATGATTTTTTTTTCTTCCTAAAAAGGAATATATAAGGCATATGCATAATGAGAAAGTAGCTTTATATGCAATGGAATGATAAGAAATGTATATCAAAGACTAAAGGAACAACTTAAATATACATTTTAAATATACCTAATACAATAATTAAGTGTTAAAAGAAATGTAATAAAAACTACCTTAATTATCAGTCTAATTCAAAAGGGAAATCTATATTATTAAAAATCCTATAATACCCATCACTAAACTAGATTATAAACTTAATAAATTACAATTTATTTGGCAATGAAAATAAATTGTAAAAAGTTTAATCCCGAGTTTAGAACACTTGACTATCCAACAGTGCGAACATTACACCATTTAAAAGGAATAATGTACTGAACACAAATGTTAAGAAAACAGTTTCCTTATTATGTAACCATAACTATCTTTATATACCTGCATGTTAATTATGGTAGACGTAATCAACTGCTAAATGCATCTGATCAACTCCAACCGTTTTTTTTCTCACTTCGCGGTGACCGACGTGCGATCAGAGATCAACATCCGACACATTTCGTAATGTTTTCAAAAATATTTTCTAGTTGTCCGGCGAACGGGAGAAATATAACAATTACTTCAACACACCAACAAGCTAAGCGTACGGAACAAGAGATCGTACGCGTTTGACTTAAAGAAAAAAAAAATGTATATTGTAAACAAATCACACTCGCACGCGCGTACACATATACACATTTCCCACACACACGCTCGTATAAATATACACACATACACATGCACAGGTACACAACACGAAAGCAGTGCACACAGGCAAACACGAATACGGACGTAAAGAGCGGCACGAGCGACAGTCGGTAAGAGTGCACAACGGTACCGAAAAATATTACAAAATATGCAACAACGCGCACGCGCACTATACGGTTACCAGTCGATAATGGTATCGATTAATTTAGTGTTCCATGGACGTACGCGATCTTTCCATGATATACATATTTACGGTTCTATGTGTACATTACATTTTTTTTCTCACATAAAAAAAAAAACAATCACTTTACTAAACTACTTAACTATACCTACAAGATTAGACTTGGAAAAAAAACCTACACTGCCTACACAACATTCGAGTGGGCGTGGCTGCAAAGTTCCGGAGACTGCGACTATTATTCATAGTAGTGATGGCGATTCTCAGAAATGAATCGATTTTATGAAACAATCCAAATCGCAATGAAAAGAACAATTCAAAAAAAGAACGATTCACTTTATATATTTGGTTTTTTTGTTTTTTTAATCAATTGATGGCATTAATAGCATTTTTGCCTGTGCTGTAGGTGTAAATTAGATCCGGGCGGCAGTAATGCTAACCCATGTCCCGCCCGGCTCCTGAATTATAAAAAAAAAAAAAAAAAAAAAAAGGTGTAAATTAGATAAGAATATAAAATGAGTAATGACTTAATTTTTATTACATAATTGGATCAACAAATAACAATGAATCACAGTCGCGTATGGGGAGGGTGGTGGGAAGTGCGCTACAACCCCCCACCCGAAATGTTTCAAAAAACTTAAAAATTATTTTAAACGTTTGTTATATTTTGTGCTTTATGCTTATTTAGAAATAATTTTATAAAAAAAATAGAAAAATTATTTTAACCTAGTTACATACATTTATTTTATTCAATTGTACTTCAATAGTTCATTAAAATGTTTTAAGGTTCTCAATTCATGGTTCTCAATTTATTATTAAGAGTTAACTATATAACAAATGCTATATAAATACATTTTATTCATATCATATTTTATTATAGAAATAGTCCAGTAGACATATATATACAGTGAAACCTCCCTTAACGGACACCTCCAAATAACGGACGTTTTTATGGGAACGAGGACATTTTCATTACTTTTATATAGGAAAACCCCTAAATACCGGACACTTATATGGCAATTTAATTTTAATTTTGACAATTTTTATCGTAAATATAGAATAATCGTTGAATGCCAATTCGATCTAATCTTACTACTATGTACTATAAATTATTATTTAATTATAGTTTATCTTATCTGTCCATTGGTTCATCGCGTCGATGAAACATTTTTCTAGATTATGTTCTGTGAAGTTATCGTACTCGTATTTAGTTGTGTTAGTGATTCCATTGTATTCGAATGTGCTAGTGTAACGTAACTTGTTTCGTAAACGTATTGCAATAGCTAGTAAACGAAAGAGTTTATGTTTGAAAGAAAAAATTGAAATTCTTGAATTTTAAGCATTTAATACAAATATAGGTGTACGTGCGATCACAGATAAGTTTAGTGTTAGTAAAACATAAATCGCGGATATCATAGCTTGTAAAGATACGCTTTACAAAAATTGGGGTGAAAATGGAGAAGAGAATCGAAAATGGACAAAACTTCAAAAAACAAAAACCTCTGTCATCGACAATGAAGTTTTACATTGATTTTCAAAACTACGAGAAAAAAATTTACCTGTTTCAGGACCGATGCTTCAAGAAAAAAGTAAGCAAGTCGCTAAGAAACATGGATTGACCGATTTTAAAGGTTCAAATGGTTGGCTGGAAAAATTTCAAAAAAGAAATAACATAACTTTCAAATCTGTTTGTGGTGAAGCAACAAGTGTTGACAAAGAGGCAGTCAATAACTGGAAAGCAAAAATACCCGACATTAATTCCAATTACGCCGAGTGCGATATTTTCAATGCTGATGAAACAGGATTATTTTTTAGAATTCTACCTACCAGATAAAACCGTGGCGTTTAAAAGCGAAACATGCAGTGGAGGAAAAATTTCAAAAAAGCGTTTAACTGTGCTCTTACGTTCCAACATGTTGGGTGAATTTGAACGACAGCTTGTAATAGGAAAAGCAAAACGACCTCGAGCGTTCAAAAAATTGGAAATCAACAACTTCCCCGTCGATTGGTATTGGAACAAAAACGCCTGGATGACAACTGAAATAATGAGCGACTGGCTTATAAAATTTGATAATAAAATGAATAAAAATAAGAGAAAAATGTTACTCTTTTTAGACAATGCTGCTCCTCATCCACATTTAAAAATGAAAAATTTTGAACTTGTGTTCAACATTATGACATCCAGTGCCAACCACTTGACCAAGGGATAATCCAGCATTTTAAGAAGTTGTATCGTACCCAATTACTACGTAAAATTATTGCCAATTTGGATATTGATTTTAATTACTCCAGGTAATGTTTTTTGTGGTCTGACTTTAGGCTCTGTAGTATCAACGTTACTGATGTTGTTACCAATTTACACCAACTAAAGAACTTAGCAATCTCATTAAGCTGATTGACAATAACATTACAGATAAAGAATACATATTACTCGACGATTATGTAAAGACTTCCATTATCAATGATAGTACGAATATGTCCACACTAAATGATGTAGAAAGTTGATGAAGATAAAACCCAAGATCAGGAAAACGATCTAATCATAATCTAATGTAATGTAATATCACTTTCAATAGTTAACAAATACAAACTGTCCAAAAGTTCTTGTGTCATACAAGACCTGAGATGTGTTTTAATTCGTTTTAATGCAGAAAAATATTTTTCACTGGTACAGCTAATACACGGCATTGTCAAGTATATTTGCAATAATATTTTATATTATTGCAATATTATTTTATATTATTAAGAAATGTATTACGTATATCCAGGGCCGGCGAAATCTATGGGCGACCCGGGCGATTGCCCAGGTCGCCAGTACGAAAGGGACGCCAAACTGAAAATATTTTTCATCTAATTTATCTTTTAACACGTATTAACGATCTACAAGAAGTAAGAATATAACAGTTGTGCTTTCTACTTCATATAGTTACTGCATCCATACAGCGTTGGTTTTGATGTAAAAATAATGCATGGAAACATACCATTTGTTTGTGTAAATAAATAGATGGTAGTAATATTTATTTTCATAAAACATTTACCCGTTTACAAATAAATTCATATAACTAGACGATTACGTAAAAAACGCTTTTGGACCTTACGGTGAAAATACCGCGGTGTGTTGCGTAAGTCAAAAAGACACGGTTGCCCGACACACGCGCACAATTAATTGTTTTCAACGACCTCTCGCTACATACGATCTGCTGTGTAATGTCAAATGATTAAACTAACAAGTTACAGTTAACAGGTACCTAATCAATATTCATATTTTTTGTTTTGTTAATTTCTACATAATATTTTGGTTCCTTATTAGTTATTTACAATGAACTCCGTTATCTGGTTGTCTTAATAAATGAGTTGTTAGTGAAACACAGTACCTATTCCTATATTGTATGCAGTAGCGACGTGAAATAATATATTCCCCGAAAAAATTTTTAAAAAGTAAAAAATGCCAAGCTCAAAATTAGAACTATTATATTCTTGCTACGATAAAACAAAAACCTATCTAAAAAATGCATTGATATTGTACTAAGTTATTATACTAAATATGAAGTAATTTTATTTAAATTCACTAGAAAACTTTATTTTACTACTATTCAAACTAAGTGTATTACATCAGGCCAAATTGCAATGTTGTTAAAATATTCCACATAACTTTTTTTACAAACAGTTTCAGAAAATGAAAAATCCAATTAATATTTTTATTCATTAACAGTAAATTATTTTTCTGTAAATGATTAATTGAAATAAGTATCACATTTTTATCATAATAAGAACAAAATTATCAGAAGAATCAATTAGTGTCTATGTAAGAGATGAACGTTCAACAGTTTTATTTAAAATGTAGATGATATACAAATAAATATAAAATAATTCGAAATAAATTCTTAGTTTATTTTAATGTATCGAAGAATAAAATAAATAAACTTAAAATACATCATGTATAGACTTAAAAATTTATTTCTAATCATATACCAAGAATTCAGACTTAAACAAACAAAATAAAAAATCACAGTGGGCAACTTTTTTTTTACAACCATAAACATTAGAAATATTATTAGAAATTATTTTATTAGATTAAATTATATTAAATTATTAGATTAAATTATATTTTTAGAAATATTATTAGAAATTTGAAACCAACAATAAATTATTGTTTTTATAAAAATATGTTGAGTTAATTTTGTTAAAATCTTATGATTTATGGCTAACAATTCATATTAACATTAGGTACTTTAATAATCATATTATATTATATTTTATGTTTTAGTAACCTAGCACTTGCCTAGTATTTTATTAAAGAATTGATGATCGATCCATAGACCCCGACTTTTTTTTTTCGTTCTTCTTTTCCTAATTTAATTTTCCACTTTGCCACCCCGCTTAAATACTGCGTGACATATTAGTTATTGCCTACCAAGCTTTCAAAACAATTATATTTAAAATGCTAAACAGTATTCATGAAAATTGAAAAAACAAATTTCGAATATTAATTATCACATTAATGCTCACCTATTCAAATACACGTGTAAGCGTAGAAATTTATATACCACAGTACTGACAAATATCAATATTTAACTGCCAAAGCATAATATTCATAATAATAAAATAATATAATAATAAAATAACGAGATAATAGTATTACCACAGATTATATAATATAATATATAATTTATGATATTATTTTATTATGGTAAGGCGATCAATGATGTGCGAGCACAACACTAATATAAACGGCAACATTGGATTTTAATAACTATATTAGTTTATTTAAAACATTAATGTTAATGTTTTTTCATATTGATTCACGTGATTAAGATAACTGAATGAAGCATATTATATGTATAATATTTTCAAAATCAAATGAAATATAAACCAGAGGTTCTGAAAATGGTAACAAGGGCGCCCGCAAGGAGGGGCAAGGGGGAACAACTCCCCCTAGCTTTCCAGGCATTTAAAATAATTGTATCCAAATTAAATATCCCAAAATCCTAAAAATCATAATTGGTAGGTACCAAGGTGTATTAATATTTATAGTTGGTTACGTTCAACAATGTATAAGAATCATTTATCCGGATTATGTATGTTAAGTTTACACAGAAAAAAAATCGAAGAACTCCATTTAGCTGAAAAATTTGTGGATGAATTTGGGAAAAATGAAATAAAATTGCAATTTGTGTTCCATTAGTTAATAAAAGTGTTTGATTAGCAATAAAAATTAATGCTGTCCCCCCTTAATTTTCATCAATGGGCGCCCTTGAATGTTAATTATGTGAACAAAATGCTCATAGCGTCACAACGACGGGTAAATCTGTTAATACTGGGTTTGAATAAATCTATAAATAGTTATTTGGTATTAAATATTTCCGATGTTCAAACAATTTTCCATTATTATTATTTTAATATTTTGTGATAGTAACTGATTGGCACTAGGGTGGGAATGACAAAAATAACCAAAATTCAACTGACAATATATACTGAACTCTGAACATTGACAGTTGGTATTACATTTTACAGAATAAATGTTTATGGAATTAATTTAAGAATACAGTTTTCTACAATTTACGGAGATCAGTGGCCCCCAGAAATTGGGGACCAAGTGCAAAGTACTCCATCTGCACTTGCATAAATCAGGGCCTGCTCACGAACTGTAGAGCGTCACCATAAGTACACAATAATTTTCTTTAAAATTTCGTTCTTTCTGAAATAAACAAAAATTAATTAAATTTAATAAAATAATTCATTATTATTTAATATTATTGGGGCGCTAATTTCGATGTTAACAACTGTTTTTTAGCGCTACTTGATTACCAACATATAACTTGTTTCATATGATTATCAAAGAATTCTATAGAGTTTTTTTTTTATTTAGTATTAAGTTTTTATTTTGCCACGCCTTTCGTTAGTTGAAAATTAACAAAGCATTTTTATTTCATTTTAAATGATATTTTTTTGTAGTTTTCTTTTAGCTTTCAAGTCTTTTAAAGAAATATATAAATAATTAAAATGTATCTATGTAACTACTATACAGTAACAGTCTTACAGACCATTAGTATATTCAATTTTGATATGTCACAACTAAATGTATTTCAAAATATTGAAATTTTTTATTTACTTTAGTATTATTGTTTTTTTTTTTTTTACATTATTTTGATATATTTTTATGCATTTGAAGGCATTTTCCAACTTAGTGAAATATTTTTAAAATAATAATTACATTTCTTTTACATCATTACAAATTTATTTTTAAATTCCTCGATCCTCATAAACATTTTCCTATGATTCATTTTCCTAAACCGTAAGCCACAACTAAAGAAAATTAACAGGTAGTTGAAATTCAACCTAACAAAAATAATTTTTACCTAAAAAACAAAAACTGACAATTTTTAACATACACAGATAAATATAATATATTTATAAACAATTATTTATTATTATTTACATTTTAAATAGCTCCAAAATACATCTAACATAAAAAAAAAGCCTTTGATATATTTTTAATTATGACATATATGTAAGAAAACCAATGTTAAATTATAAGCAATGGTTACAATAGGTTATGTGGAACTAGGTAACTACAACCACAAATTAAATATTCTATTAAATAAATAAAATAGCGTTGGTGAAAATAAATTCTATGTATAGTTAAAAATCAATAAATAGCAAATCACTTTTTTATTATTATTTATTTAATTGTTTAGAATTTAATAGAATCTCTAAAATTAAACAATTTACTCTCAGATTTCAATTAAAAGTAGATATGTATAAATTAATTATTTATCAAAGTAACATAACTTTACATTTTTAAATGAGTTATGAATTGATTTTGAATTTTTATAATTATGTACATACTTAATTCAAGGAAAAAATAATAAATAAAATTTCTACCTTAAAATTATTTTTATTTTTATTTATTAAAGTGAATTCACTTAAATGTATTAAAGCAAAAAAAAAAAAAAAAAAAAAAAAAAAAAAAAAAAAAAATAAAAAAAAAAAAAAAAAAAAAAAAAAAAATACATAATGCATAATGTCATAATTACATGTATAAAATAAAAATCAAGGTCAGGATGGTTTGAGTTAAACAATTCAAGTTTCATTAAAATTATTTCAAGACTATTAAAATTACACATAAATAATTTTCTGCAAAAGAGTTAATGAGCTAAATGTAACTAAAGCAATTGAATTCCAAGTTACTAATGATTGGTTTTATTGGGTTTATAAGCTTGTAACAATTTAAAACCAGGAGACCCTTCTGGTTCATTTTTAAGCATATCTAATGCTTTAGACAATAATATTTTAGCTTCATTGCACATTCCTTTACTTTCAGCTTTATTTTCTGATATTCTTGCAGCTGTTTCCAATAAGACCAAATGAAGTTCATATAATACCACTGATGTATAAATATTTAACCGTATGTATAAAGGATCTAAAATATTTAGTACATTGAACATGTCTCTGCATAATTCTACAAAATTACAACAATATATTTTTATTTCTCAACATAAAGTTATTTTAACATAGTCCATACTTAATTTTCTTTTTAATAAATCTTCAGTAAGCATTGAATGTTTGTAACCCATTGAATGACCATACAACTGTATCAATGTATGTTTTAAATTGAAGCATAAATAATGGTTTGAATGGAGATGAGTTTTTAATTTAGAAAGGGCATTTTCTAATGAGTTAATACTCGGATTCTAAAACCAATAAAAATACATTATATCTGTTCATAATTATTAAATTTTACATACTGTAAGAGCTTTTTCAGCAGTATGATTTAAATCCATTAAAATTGCATCAATTTTATTTGATGAAACTGTTGTTGGACACCTATCACATTCCCATTCACTAGAATCATCTAGAGGATATTTTGGGGTAAGATTTCCTTTACAAAAATTTTTGACCTATAAAATACGAATTTATAAATTTATACAACAATAAATGTTTTTGTTTCAATAATAAACATTTATGTTATAGTTCCAAAAAGAAATTGTTGGCCCCCTTTTTTTTTTAACATAACTTAAAGGTATCTTACTATCTAATAAAACAATTATTGTTTTATTAGAGTAAAATAATAATAATTATTATTATTGTGTAAATCAATACTGTATTGTTCATAAAACAGAAAATGTACTATTAAAAATTAAAAACTTACATTACATATTACTGTACTGAAGTTGGTACCCAGTTCGGTAGCATCAGAACATCTATCACAATGACATTCAAAGTATTTAGTTGACAAAAGATGAGCTCTTCTTTCTCGAGTACCCCATAATGCATTTGTATACATAGTACTTAAATGTTCATTCCTATTATTCAATATTTATAACAAATTTTCGATTTATACTATGTATTTTTGAACTTTTTATTTTACTTTTAATCTTTATTATTAATTTACTAACTTAGCTATTTTTCTAGCAGCACTAACAGAAATATGACCAAATTTATCAAATGTTATACTAGTGTTTGGTAAACAATTGTGTTCCATCTTGCTTACATTAGGGTATAAGGCAGTTAATTCCATTCCTGCTACATGAACATCTAAAGCATTTACATCTAAAATACCACATATTTTATGTATAAGGTCTGACGAAGCTTTAATTTTTATTTCACTCAAATAGTTTGTTCTTAAGTAATTACAAATTGAATTAATCTCCCTAAAGTAACATAAATAGTTAAATATGTTTTAATAAGCAAATTATTCACTTGGAAAAAAGTAGCATACTCGTATACTTGAGAATCTGGACCTCTGTGTTTCATATGAGACTCCATTTCCATTAACCTACTCCATTTGTTATCATTAAACTGCAATAAAAGACACTTTAAAGGAGTTAAAATTTCATACATATAATTATTTGTTTTGGCAATTTTGTCTGCTCCTGTTTGCAATATTTTACATTCTTCATTGTGAATATGAGGATTAATTGATATTTTACAACCAAAACCACAAATAGGCCATAAACATTGTTCACACAAAGATTCAACTGTAGACTCTGATCTTTTCAAATATTGTAAACATTTAACGCATATAGGTTCTAAAGTTGGAAATTTAGGACCCAAAACTAATGGTTCCTCTTGGATTATAACGTCAAATTGATTAATATTTCGTTTAGCAATCAGAAAATTGCATAATTTAGAATTGTTTTGTACCTATAACATAGTAAATTGGAAATAGATGCTGTACTTAAAATATTATATTATTTACAATTGAAATTACCTCATAAGATATACATTCTTTTTTATGTTTATTCCAGTGAGCTTTTTGATGTTCTTTAGAACAATAGACAACCAAAGAACATGCTGCACATTTATTACTTGCAACAACACCACAAAATGCACAACAATTAATTCCTAATTTTTTAGAATTCATTGCATCAGTCATCAACATTTGCTATGTTAATAAATAAACTGTTAATAAAAACGTTATTTTCACTTACAAGCATAGGCACTACAAATGGTATAGTACAGGCATTATACAACAGTCTATAATCTATTTTTGAATTCACTATAAATAGTAAATGGCCTGAACAAATGGTTCCCAAACTAGATAGAAAACTAACACTTGAAATAATAAAAAGATACATTTAATTTCTCAAATTACTTAAAAGTTATAACTATTATCATAGAAATTGTAACTAATAAGAATTGATACATAAAAAAAAAAGAAACTTAAATTTAAACATGTACAAAATATTAATTTTACATAGGAAATATTTATACAGATTCAATCAGCATGTTCATGTTGTGCTTCAGCTTCACGCCAAATATTCTTAATGTCTTCAACACATTTTCTCCAGAAATTCATTGTCCTAACATAATATAGCGTCCAAAATATAATAACAAACCAGGCCAACCAAAGAGAGTAGTCATAATCATGATTTCCAAATCCAGGAACAGGCTTCACGAAATCAGCTACAGAAATTTCCACTTTTTCTTTAGGAGGGAGATCTATATAAAAATAGTTTGAATTATACATTGATATATCAATTATTTGTTATATTTATTTTTAAAAAAAAAATATTTATAACTAAACATTAAAAGTATTAAACTATAGTTAAAATGCATTTTATAAAAAATGTTTATAGTCTAATTTTAGTATTCGAATTAATAAACTAGACAGTTCATAATTTTTTAACTTATATTTAAAGTATTTTTCCTACAATTGTTATATCTCCACCCAAAATAAATTAACTACTCTAACAGGATCAAATCACAAAATACTATATAATTTTAATTATAATAGTATACCTGTGGTGTAGGCATAAGGTGATATCATTACTTTTAGAGTTAAAATTAAAACAGTGGCTGGACAAAAAATAATGTTATTCCCCAACAGGTAACTTAGGGTAAATTACTATTACCAAGGTTACTCTAATTCTTATGTGATCATGACCTAGTACACTAGGACACTTACTATTTAATATAATGCAGTCAGTCATAAACTCATAACTATTATACAACAAAACAAGTAAAATTTCATGATTATCAGTCAATAAATCCCCAACACTTCTACACACATTGTTGAAAAATATAATATCAAGCAATTACAAGAAAGGACTTACACAGAGCCACAACAGACGCAGTACAATAAATTACCTACACAATATTTTATCATATATTTATTTTTACTTATTACTATAACTTTTACTTATTTACTTTATATTTAAAATTTTATATTGTCTTATGTCAAATTGTGAATGTTATAATTAATAATGTTATACTAAATTCATATTAAATAATAATAATAATAATTTGGATCTTCAAGCACTCATTTTTTGATAAATATAATTTTAACATATTAAATCTACTGGTGTATGTTTTATAGTAATAACTAGGGTTAGGATTTGTATACAACAGTATGTTTTTTTTTGGGAATTTTGATTATTGATTTTATCAGTAATGTCCACAAATCACCTCATGAGATAAATGGTGGTGTTTTTATTTTGCATGTTTTTGGATAAAATACATATTATTGCATATTTCGATTATAAGAATGCAAAAAATGAATGTTTTATAGTATATTTCATAGTCGATATTTATAATTTAATATTAATATTTCATATTTAATTCTAGCCCAGCTGATTAAAGTATAAACATTGATTTTTTTGTTGAACATACATTTTATTTTATTTTATTTTATTTCTCAATTATATTATATTAAGATAAACAGCTAACCACTGATGTATTTCAATAAATAAATAATTTATTTGTAACTTTATTTTTATGATTATCTTATAATAATTTAAATGCATATTTTACAATTTTTTTTTGAATACAAATCCTAGCTCTGGTAATAACTAACAAAAAATATTATATAAACATAGTATCAAATAAATACAATTATACATAATAAGTGATCATCATACATACCTGTATGTCTAATAACAAATTTGGTAAACTCATAAAGTGAATAGTCGGAACCATTGTATTTAGCAATTGGTTTGCCATTGTGGAACAGAACTAATGATGGCACACCAATTATTCCATACATTGTGTTATACCTTTTATAAGTTAAGTTATTAATATTTTTAATTTAACAAGTATATTTTATATAAATTCTAAATGTTTGTATTATGTACCTTTGTTCTGATATAGCATTAAATGCTACCATTTTAATTTGAGGAAATATTCTTGGTAGTACATTGAAATGAGGAGCAGCTAAAATGCTAAATTGACATGATCTAGCATAAAATAAAACCAATGAACAAACTGCTGGCATTTGACGATTATTTATTTCAGGATCAGATTTTAAGACATAACCAAGTCGAGTTGAATTAACAACCTGAAAAAATAATGATTCAAAATGTCACAAAAGATTTTAAAGAATGGAATTTAATATATTAATATAAACAACTTAAATATATATAAGATTAAGAGTGTTGAAGTAGTCATTCTAAAAATGTTTAAACGGTACTTCAAGATTAATAATGTTGATATTTTAATCTTTAGTACACAATGATAATATGATATTCAAATTATAAACTATACAAAAAATTTTAGAGATTTACACATGTTATAATGTTAGATTATAATAAATTATTTGTTAGGGACTTTGAAAATGGTAGTTTTCTGAATCTGATATCCATATATATATATATATATAACATAGGGATTTAGAAATTTTTTATTTTCAATACACCATATCTATTACCTAGTCAGAGTGAGTGGTTAATTTTAGTTCTTGATAAACCATAGACGATAAAAAAAAATATCAATTATTGACTAATAACTATTTTTAAAACCATTTATTAATATTTTAATATTAATAAAGTATTTAAATTGTAAAATATATTACCTCAACAGAAACTTCAGTCTGATTTAATGGTACAAAACCAGTACAATTTACAATCCTTGAATTGTTAGCAACTGTAACATTAGCTAATGGTTCATTTATTGATGGTAAACTGGTATTTGTATTATCAGTAATTAGTTCTGCGTAAAGAACAGATGACAAAAAGGAACTGAATTTGAAGTCTTTTCCACCATTACTGGCAGTACTAGTAGTTAAATAAGCTTGCATAGTTGGCAGGTAGTTATGCTCTTTTTCCAACTTTTTCTAATAAATTTATTAAAATTAAATTCAAACTCTTATTCAGTAAATAAAAAATAGTTTAATACCTGAAAGTTTTTAATAGCATTGCTTATTGCTAGGATATCAGAAAAATCAGTTACTTGTGGTATAGTAGAAAGATTTTTTGGTGAATCTGGGGCTTCCAGTGGTCCAAATTTACTATCGTCTATGTGTATATTTTCTTCATATTCAGCTAAAAATAAATGTTCAATGTTATATTGGACTTGGAGCAATATTCTAAAATAGTATCTCACCATATACCAGTCCACAATAAGATAAAAATGACAAAATATTAGAAAAATACATAATTTGATTCTAAATAAGACACAAATGTCTAAATGCACATAAAAACAGAGATAAATTGAACCAACAAAAATGATAGGTTATATTTATGAGCTACATTAGACCATTTCAAAGACTTAACAGTTTACCAATTAAGAAAATAATCAACACGTTAGTAGAAAAATGGATACGAACACCTGACCAATACTACTTAATCATATGAAATATATAAAAATATAAAACGAAAAAATGAATTACACTAAATTATCAAAACACAATGGTATATGGTAATTGCTATATGATAGCATAATATAGTCATAGAAACGGTTTAAAATATATATGTATATCTTAAACCGTGGTCATAGACTTCTGTACCAACTAGATAAGCTACTCATGGCATTAATCATTAAAAATGATGCAGTCTGGCGGGAGTGCTCTTATCACACATCTACCATATCTTCGATTGGCAAAAAATTTTAAATACTTGCTGGGTACTATTCTTACTAGTTCTTCAATAAGTCAAATTTAAATAAATGAGAAAACATAAAAGTTAAATATAATTAAGGTGAAAAAATACAATTTTTATCACAAATACTATATTTTTGACGACATTAACGGTTTTAACATATTCGTTTTTAATAAAATCACAATATCTATCACATTTTATTAAATAAAACAAATTTAGTTAATTGATGTCGTTTATTAACAATATTTGAAGTTTTTGCTCTAGCAATAAGATGTAGTCGTATTTTTAAATATTTTTTACAAATTAGTGTTACTAAATCTAATCTGATTTTGTAAAACTATTGTGTTGTGGACCTGATTGATTTTCACTGTGGCATTCTTTTTAACACAAATAATTAAGTTAGATTTGTAAAAAAAAATTCAAACACGAATACTGGAGATGGGTAAATATTTATATTTTATCAATTTTAAACAGTAAGATTTTGACAGAATTCTTGACAAATAGATTAATTGATTTCACATTCGTGAGTTCCAATCAAAGAGTGTCTTATGATAGTTCCCGAGTGTAGTTATATACTAAATTATACCTGAATGTGCGTCAGAGGTGGTCGATTATGTCCACGTTTTTGAAATGTCATTCGTTCTTAAGTGGTTGTTTCTAATCAGCACACCACTCATCGTAATTACTTATTATCTTAGTAATACGTGATACGTTTACAACAATTGGAACACGTTATATTTTGTAAAATATTGAAATTATAATCATAATTTTTAGCTGAGATTATTATTTTTACAGAAAAACCAGATATAATAGAAGTAAAATAGCATGTTAATTTAACTAACAAATTTTCAATGTACCTATTTAACTAATTTCAAAACATTATTCGAATTCTTTAATAATCCTACTCTATTTTTTACATCAATTAATTCTTCTTATTTTCTAGCTAAACAAATTTTTTCCATCTATCTCTGTTCAGAGCTGTTTCAAAAATATTGTCTATCTCAAGTTGGCTTAATTCTTTTTTATTCTTGTCCATCCATTTCTGTTTTAATTTTCCAACCGGCCTCCTTCCCTGAGGAGTCTACCTTAATACATCATTTGCTATTGACTTAGTCCTTAACACATGTCCAAGCCAACTCAGTCTTTTGTGGCGTATTTCTAATAATATGTTTGGTTTTCCGAATAGTTCCTGCAATTCGCTGTTAGACCTAATTTCGTATGTCTGGTCTTCGTTTCTTTTTGATCCGTAGATTCTCCTAAGGAATTTCCTCTCCATGATAGCTAGTCTATTCTCATTTCCTTGGGTCGTGGACCATATCTCACATTATCACTGGTCATTATCACAGGGACGCTGGAACGGGGGGCGTAATAGGGGCAAGTGCCCCTCCAGATTTTTTTGTGAAGGGGCAAAGAGTATGTTTCGCCCCTTCAAATATAGGTACGAACTCAGTTGATACTTCATGTGGAACAGCTTGGAGAAGAATTTGAACTGGGTATACATATATATAATATTTTTGGTAATAATAATAATCTATTATGACTAAAATTATAGATTAAATTAATTAAATTTACCATGGGATTAACAGTTAATCCCATGGTATATTTAACACAGTATTTCTGTCTATAAGTAAAAAATTGATTTGAAGATAAGACTACAGTTCCATACAGAATTTATCTTCACTCGTTCGAGCTATTTATAATAAAGAAAAACAAACGTGTTATCAACATTAATATTTATATTTTGTTGATAACATGTTTGTTGTTTATTTTCGACAAAAGTATTGTTTCTATAGTATTGATACTGTCGTGTGCAGTACGTACAGCTTATACCTAGTCAGTAGTCATTATTGCATATTATTATGTCATTATGATACGTGGTTCTTAGTTGCATGGCTTTTTGAGTGATTTTAAATTACTGATTTATTTACCACTATCTTTTTATAAGGTTGTTGAGTATTTTAAAATAACTTAAATTGTTTTTTTATCCTACCAGGAAAACTATAATTGTTGTATTGAAAAAAAAAATTTAAATTAGTATAGTAATAGTAGTTGATTAGAGGCTACCTTCAGTTTGCCCCCACAAAATATATTATGTTCCGGAGTCCCTGCTGGCTAGTACTATGTAAAGTCGTTCTTTTAATTTTTTTGACGGTAGTTTTGACCCCAATAACCCCTGAGGGCGTACAAACATTTGTTCCCTGATGTAATGCGTTTTTTTATTTCTTCGTGGTTGTCATTTGTGCTACTTAAGTTAGTGCCTAAATATTTCAAATCATTTACCTCTTCAAACATATATCTTCCGACCTGTAGTACAGCAGTATTTTGCACCTGACCATTTTTCCTACCGATTCGCATATATTTTATTTTAGTCTCGTTAATGTTGAGTACCCGTTTTTTCGCACCTTGTATCAGCAATTCTGTTACTTTTTGAATGTCCTGCTCACTTTCGCCTAATATTACAACGTCGTCGGTATATGCTAATAGTCACGGGCGTCACTAAAGTCCACTTTTTGGGGTAGCAAAGTTTATTTTTAGAAAGTTACAAAATACATTTTTAAAGGTTTAATATGATAACTGGCTTACTGGCTTAACTGGCTAACTCTTCTTCTTAAATATTTATAGTTGGATTTGATATGATTTTTTAAATTTATTTTCGGTCAAGTTTCAAAGAAAAACTCATGTTTTTTCAATTATTGTTTCTAGTACTAAAACGAATGAAATAACAAATTATAATAATCAACATCCATAAAAATTATCATCCACAATTGTCATATCTTGTTTAAAATCTGAATGAAAACCACTACCGAATTTTCTTTTAATTTGTTTATTTTTATGTAATTTGTATTTTTACACAAAGTTCAAAATACAGTTTTATCTAGTACTTTTAAATTGATTAAGTCAAAAATATAGATATACTTTGTAATTTCTTTCTAACAAAGTCCAAAATACTATTATACTTTATATTGAATCAAATTCAAAAGATGAATGAATTTTGTGTTTTGATGCTACTTTATTACAAATGTACTGAGGACTACCGAACATTGATACCTACGGGCTATGAAATTAAAAGACACTAACGTCGTTAAATAAAATTGTACAAATACAGATACACTAATTTAAAAATAATTTGAAAGTTTATGAAGATAAAAAAAAAATTAATTTTTTGTTCTAAAATACGTAAGTGAATTTTCTGTGCAAACAAATACTTTTTTTTTTTTTTATTGCAGACGGTAAAATAATACTTCATAAAATACTTTATAAAATAATAAAATATAACATAAAATCAGTTCTTTACACATGATTTATTAAAAAAAAATCAGAATTCGATCATCTTTAACTTAACATCATATAAATATCGCAATATATGAATCATAGTGACAGTGAGACATATTATAAGTACCTAAGACTCCAATTCTTGTTAAATATTCCGCTTTTATACAGTATTATATTGTATAATTGTAAAACTTATACAGTTATAGCTTTAATTATAACTTAGTCATTGGGTGTAAAATATTTATCACATCTCTTAAAGTTTTTTTATTAAAAATTAGTTGATTGAAACTTGTATTTTTAACACTCACAGTTTAATAATTAATATTTTTTTATTTAAAAACTTTCCAAATCAATTATAAAGCCCAAACAATACAATTTTTTATGGTTAATTCAATTATGTATTATTGAATTGTGTAGATGTTTTGGTCCTAATAATAACAGATTAAAATATATAAGGATCAACTTATGTTATTTGATATTAGCCTGTCTAATATATAAAAACAACGAGACTTTGAGAGTAAAAATTATTGCAATGTTTCACTGTCATCAACAAGTTTTGGGATGCAGTGTGTCCTTTAACTCTCTTCCAGCATCTTTAATGTAACTATGGTAGCCCTGAATTTCAGATGAAAATCAATAAGGGTATGTATAACACTATTAATTTTCCTGCTTACCCACAGATAAAGTTTAACATTTTGTACTAAAATAAATTAGTATTTTAATAAAATAAAATGTCAAAAGCCACATCTTTAGACATTGACGGAATGAGTAAGTCTTAAAAATTATAACATTATATAAAATTAAAATCTTAATCCATATGTTATTGTTTACATTTAAATTTAAAAAAATCACAAAAAAAAATGGTTATTAAAGTCTTATTATTAGATAATTACGGAGGTATGTAGGTAATTAATCTAAATAAATCCAATAATTAAATCTGAGATATTGAATTCAATTATTCGTCGTATTAAATTAATTTAGTGCATTTTCTAATGTAAAACAGCAGGTAACAATAAATACTTTTTAAATTAAATATTAAGGATTTTTGTCATTTTTTTTAAATGTTATATCTATACTGTGGATATTGGGTATTTTTAATTTTTATTATTATTACAAGAAAATGAATTTAAATTAATTAACCAAGTTCTTTATTATGATGTTGACAGGTGCTGAAGAGAAAATAGAACAAATTAAAATTATGCGAGAATTAATTCGTCTCAAAGAGAAGGCTGGAAATGGTTGTAGATCTGCTTTCCAAAAGAACGGGAAGAAAAAAAACTTAATCAGTGACACTGTGATGTCCGTTGTATTTGTTACTAGCTTCGTCTTGATTGTGGCAATGGCGGTATACTCATTTCGCACTTTATACCTGGCAATACAAAAAAGATTCCCTTCTTCCCATACAGAATTGTAATAAGTAATGCACACTCAATCATTATTAATACTATTTTTATTTTGTACATTAGATTTGTTTAATAATAATATTTAATCTTAGGATATGTATATGTGTATTCTTTAGATACATAAGTAACATTTATTCATAATTATCTCCATATGACGTGATTATTGTTCTATACATATTTCTTTTTTGTAGTTCTTTTGAATATAATTTGTATAACAAGTGTCTTAATATAACATATGAATACATACTTTGGTAGTACTTTTTACATCAAAAAATTACATTTTTGTTAGTTTTGAACAATTCAATTATATATTCACTTATTTATTTCCGGATTCTATAAGTTTTTTCAAAATGGTCATATTTTCTGACGCCACGGCCTGCCGATAAGTAGTTATGATTTCGGTTTTGTTATTGTTCACTAATATAAAATGTTAATATTATTATTTTAAAAGAAAGTTGTAGATAACATATAACAGTAAAGTACTAAATTAAAACTGGTTTGTGATTTATTATTTTTAACTGATATATTTTATTTTAGAACATAAATAAATAAAATTTGTTGGTTTAAGGTACGGTCTGTGAGTAAATATAAATAATAAGTAATCATTACATTTTTTGCTTTAATCATAATTTAAATTAGTAGATTTATATTGTATAATTTTCTCTACAAAAATTAAATAAACCACAAATCTTACAACTGTTGAGTAAGTTATGCTTCTAAGTTGTAAGTTTTGAATCGTAATCATTTTAGGTTTAGATTCATATTAGTATGACTTATTTGCAGTTATGATCTTACCTCTAATTCGAGACGCATTTTGAATAATTGTATTAATTTTCTTTAAAGTTGCTAATAATTGCTCATGGTTTTCACATGTGACTTGATGATTTTGAATCATTTGTTTATCAATAAGGTAAATCTCATTCAAGCATTTTTCCATATTAAATCTGAATAAAAAAAAAAAAAAACTTAAACTAAGGTTTTATACAATAAATAAATCAGTCTTTTTTTACACATCATTTAAAAGTCGAAAGTCTTCTGCTTGTACAATAAGATTTTTTAACAAAGTTGAACTATCGGCTATTGACGTATTTAATTTAATCGAGTTTTGCTGAAGTGTCTTCACGGTTTGCATATTTCTCCATAAATCATCGAGGACTTTGGGAAATTCTGCTAAAGACTATTTAGAAATAATTGGTAATTAATATAAAATTTAAATAATTTAATAACATTAATAACCTTCCCCGTAACATACATCAATCTGATCAAGGTTTAGATATGATGCTAGCGACTGTATAATATCGGCTGTAAGGTTTATATTCTCAGAGAATATACTCATCATTTCTTTTTCAAATGTGATGCAGGTAAGTGAAGAATCTCTCAAAGACTTGATTGCTATCTTCCAAAAGTGTTGACCATCACTTTTTACAGGAGTTGTTTGTGGCACAATAAAATTTTGACTTAACCATAAATCCAACTTAAAAAGTAATATTATTATAAAAAATTATTGATTGTATGAAATCATAATATCTTACCCTTTGCACTCTTTCAACTAAGCGAAATTTGACATAACTTTGTAAGACATCCTCATTTTCTGGATAATTAACCAATAAATACATTGAAAATTTTGGGAGTTGTCGAGTAAGTTCAAATACATGAAATTGATCAATATCCACACTTGATCCTACAAAAGCCTGATCAAAATTATATTTTATCCATTTGGATATTGATAATTTAGGATAAATTAATAATTAATTGATTTAATTATTAAATTGTTTCTTTAGTTCAATAATATAACTTAATAATAATAATATTGCATAGGTATTATAGAATCGATTTATATAATTAATTCATAGATTTAAGTATAAATGCAAAACTGTTAATTCAAAAACATTCATAAATAGTACTAATCAAAAAATAATTATAATGTATGATTTTCCTCTAAATTATGCTTTTACTATTTATCTACATTTCTATCGAGAATGTGATTTTACCGATTTAGGTACTAGATTATTCCATCATTAAAAAAGAAATGTTTTGAAACATAAATAATTATTATAATCCCATTAAAATATCAAAAGAATTTGTTGTACAAACTTACTCGAATGTGAATATCTAATAATATATCTTTTGGGGGTATCAAAGAAATATTCAATTCAGACGAAACATTATCTCTTTTCGGATGTATAACCTGAGTTTCATCTTCGAAAATGCCTTCAGCAAATATTGTCACTGCTTTTAAAATCATTGAATTGTTAGTTGACAATTTTAATAATACACATGGATCCTAAAGATGAAATATTATCGAATCATTGTGACGACTTTATAAATAAAACTATTAATATAATAGACTTAGTTCTTACAATGGTTTCTTCTGAAACAGACACTTCAGTAATAAGCCGTGTATCTCCCTAAACAATGAAAAAGTTAATATAAAAGTTAATACTATATTTTTACAGGAACGAGTGAGTTATAAATAGGCACTGAATAAAAAAAATTCAATCTTACTGGAATACCATGCCCTTCGTGAGAAGCTTTCGTATAGTTATTTAACTCAGCCATCAATATTTGTCTTTTTTGTAAAAGATCATGAACAACATTAGTTTGAACACCTGATTCCACTTTTAAACTTGTATTATCATATCCTCTGACTAAAAAAAAAACTATCATTAATATCTGTATTATATGAAATAATTATGTATAATATATTACATATCTTATTTTTATTTGAAAATTAAAAATAATCCTACTAGATACCTTCACCGGTAGTTGAAATTACAATCATTTGACACTTTCCTGCCCTTCTATAATCTCCGACAACTATACCAGCTATGCTTGTTGATAATACATCTCTAAAAATTACTTCCCCGGTAATAGAGTTTCGTGCATCTACTTTTCCATTTGACCATCCAGTTATCAGTTCTTCTTTACCATCTCCATCCAAATCATATTTTTCGAGGAAATTCACTGAACTTTTAGACTAAAATTATTCATGTAAAATTAATATGCTATTCCAACAGAATAATTTCAACAGTACATATTATTGACTATGTAATAATTTTTAAACAAAATTATTTTAGTCAATATTTTTTGCATGTATCTAGTTTAAAATACGTATTAATCAAAGTTAACGGCTATGAAACAAAAATTTTAAAAACAATGGGTCATAAAGAGGACATATAACATTCGCAATTATCATGTTATTATTACCTTTACTCTCCATACTCGTCGAAATTTGTCGTACACACCAACAGTGCCATTATCTAATGCGTACGCAAATCTTCCTGGTGAAAAATGAATCAACGAACAAATTGATGAGGTTTCAGATATTTCATTTACAATTATATCATCTTTAAATTCCCTAATTTCATAATCGTCAGAACCAACAAGTATCTGAAATTTAATAAATCAAACTTTAACAATTATTTATTGTATATAAGTATACCGATAACTGTGTGATTAGGAAAATGTATTAACCAAACTACCTTCATTAAAATGTAATTAAAAATATTGTATAGTTATTTACTTTATAAAATTCTCGTATCATTAGCTACCTTGAACTTTCAACTACGTATAAAAACCATCAACCTCAATCATACGTTGAATCTTGTTAGATGTTAGACAATTAACTATTTACATTAATTATAGCTTTCCTCATAGGTTCTCGACATTCACAACCCCGAGTACTCTCCTTGAATTAATAAATTATCACTTTTCCCTAGCCTAGTTACATTAACCATACCTAGACACCTGCATACTTATAATTTCATTTTAGCTTTACAACTGGCATTCATTCTTTTTTTAGGCTTATGAATAATAACGTTATTAAAATATGTAGTTATTAATTTACCTCATTAGATCCATCTAAATCTACATCCATGACAATTATAGATCTGACGTTGTCACCTGTTACCGTCCAAAGGATTTCATTACCTTTATAATCAAACGCTTGAATTGAACAATTACCACCAATAATAATTGCTGGATCTTTCATGGAACTTAATTTACCAATAGAAATTGCTGCAACGCCATCAGGTATCTAATAATGTACAACATGAAACTTACAAAAAATTTAAATTTGTTAACGTTAAAATTTAATGAAGATATTAAATAAAACTCTAAATAAAAAAAAAATTAAATTAAAATTAAAAATTATTAAATAGTTAACACTCGTAAATTAATTCATAAATAAAAAAATAAGTTTATATGTAGAAATAAATAAATAAGTAAATAGATGCTTAGGCTGGAGTGTTATTATATTTGTAAAGTACGACCGGTTTCGAATTAAAAATTCATCATCAATTATATCCAAAGTCAATAATATATTCACTTGCAATTATATTGACTTTACCATACATATACACCTATCGATTATTTTTTTTATTCGAAAGCGGTTATACTTTTATATATAAATTCGAAATAGTTTCGTCTTTGGATACTGAACCTTCTTTAGTCATTACTTGTTATGACTTAAGAACTGTTCAGAATTTTGTATTATTTTTCAGTTTCTTATAAAAGTAATTGATTACAGTTGGAAGTAATAACTTTACGCTTAATATGCTTTGCATTTTAAATATCAGTTTTAATAATATTATAATATTAACAAAATATTTATATTATAACAACTGGAGGTCGAATATTTATGTAAATTATAGTGTACCGAAACGTTCCCAGAAAAGGTCTTGTTCTATTACGTTGAATGATGTTGAATAAAATAATAACTTGTTATTATTAAGAAATATTGATTGTTTTATTTTAATACAAAAGAAATATTAATGTTATTTATTATAATAATAAAATAAAAAAAAACACTGGTAAATTTGAAGAACGAGTTCATAAGCTCGACCCGAGAATCAGAAGTCACGGATTAGCTGGGTAGTGGTTAATAT
Organism: Sipha flava; assembly: GCF_003268045.1. Classification (NCBI taxonomy): domain Eukaryota; kingdom Metazoa; phylum Arthropoda; class Insecta; order Hemiptera; family Aphididae; genus Sipha; species Sipha flava. The sequence continues at coordinate 847,779 of NW_020272843.1, forward strand.
GTCCAACTAGTGTTCACGTTTGTTGTATTGAACTAATTCTAACTTTTCATGAGATCTGTATCGTTTTTTATACTAATGAAATTACATGGTTCGAATAGCAAACATAATAAAAGATGACAACTATTATTTATTGCTAATTTTACCTATTAAATACAATGTTAACATAATATTTTATAATATTTCCTTTCGCCATATAAATATTAAAAAACTATCAAAATTAGTTATATAAAATAATAAAGAAGAAGTGAATATGTAATCTGAATAAATTAGGTGAACCTGATAACTACAACATTCATATATTACTGCACTTCACCGAGAATAATTTTGATTACAAATTTTTACGTCACACACTATATAGATTCATATGGATCATTTTTGTTTTTGTATATTTTTCATATTTGAGTAAAAATGACGATACAATTTACTGTATTTATCTATATACTTGTACAAAAATGAATATTTTATAAATATTAAATAAAATAGTATTTTAATTTGATAAATTAAAAAAAAAAAGAAAGAATAGGATTAGAATTTGCTAAATTAAAACGTAAGTATTGTTTAAAAACTCAGGGTATTCTCAAATTAATACAATTTGTGGAATATTAAACGGAGAAATAAGTAACGAAAATTAAGCTATTGTAGAATTGTTACCTGAAGACATATTCTGTTTTAAATATGCGCTAATAGTGTCTTGTGACGTAAAAATAAGTTTTTTTACGTATAAATATAAACTATGTGACAACCGTAAAAGCTTCAATATTAAAAATCTGAAATTATATTTGTTTATTCTAACTTTGTGTTGGTATTTTTTCCAATATTAATATTTTTTGTTGTTAATTCTGAATTTATATAATTTATTAATAAGTACTTATTCCGTAATTATTAAATATTAGCCAATTTTAATAGTTTATACGATATTATTTACCTATTTGTAATGATTTTTTTAGCAAATTATAAGGAATTTTTTTTATATTTTTGAATTTTCGTGTATACAAACATGTGCATATTCAAAAATATTTTTACATACAAATTTGAGTTTTAATTATAACCAACAATTCATTTCATGTGGGTCGTGAAACAACCAATCTGTCGTTAACGTGATAAAAGTATTTTAGTAATCAAAATCTTAAGTTCTTTGAGTTGAACTTTTGTTTATCTTGAGCTAACTAGTCACGGATAGAGAATGAGATGATTACCGGATTATATATTAGTTTCAAAAATTTGTTCAAAAATTTTCACTTATGTGATTATATCTAACATTATAGGCTATTGATAGTTGGTTATTCCGAATAACAATATTTTATTCAATTTTGTTTTATAATAAATTATATTATATGTATAATAATCTATAATAAATCATAATAATAAATTGATAATATAATAATATAATATAAATTGAAAAAATTGTTGATAAATTTATAAAAAGTATTGAATTTTTGTCTTAAGTGTCCTAAAGCTGTATAATTAAACCATGATCACACTCGAACACTTTTCAAATCGTGCCGTCTAGACATGCAACATGAATAGTAATAGCAAGTAATAATAATAATAATAATAATAATACGTTAACAACTATGCAAACGATGTATACAATACTATTGATAATACAATAATTACATACAATACATAATAAGTGATTATAAGTAAATAATATTTGTCCCATTTGTGAATAATTGTAAGAATAATTGCCGTTGATTCGATAATATTAGAGTCATATAAATAGCATGAAAATATAATAGGAATGCAGTTGTACATGAGTACAGTTGTATATGAGGCGTCCGTCTATGCCGTTCTTCAAGGTCTAATAAAATAGCCGATCAAGTTGGCACAACGATTTTACCGGTGAACCACGATGTGAGGTGGGCATGACGTTATCTTTTACAGTTTTACCCGCATTTCCGTAGTGAGTGTACATTAAGTATTAAACGTGTTGTGACAACACTTTTTCCTCAAGTATGATATTACCGAAGGGCTCTCTGCGCAACACGTGTTCAGTTATCGGTCTGTAAATTTCTTCTTTCAGTCAATTTTGTATTGTTTTAAGTTTAAATTTCAAACATGGCGATTGATCAACGTTCATTAATTGTTAATTTGCATGATGTAAAAGCATTAAAGTTTGGCTCATTTAAATTGAAATCCGGCGAATTATCAAAATATTACCTGGACCTAAGAGTGATCGTATCGTACCCGTACTTGCTTGTCAGTATTAATGTTGAGTTTTTCTTCATTTTTTTAGATTTTAATTTTAATTTTTTATTGTAGAAAGAAATTTGTTCGCTAGTTACCGCAGCCATTCTTGAAGATTCCTCCGATTTTTCTAAAAATCAAGTACGATTATGTGGTGTACCTTATACTGCTTTGCCTATAGCCACTGGCGTGTCTTTAGATACAAATTTACCCATGTTGATCCGCAGAAAAGAACAAAAAAAATATGGTACTAAAAAATTAATTGATGGTGAATATTGTTGTGGTGATAATGTAATTGTTATTGAAGATGTCATCACAAGTGGAGACAGTATCTTAGAAACAGTTGTGGTGAGTATTACTTTTTAAATTTATAGATAATGTTAATTATCACATTAATACATAATTTAAGACATTTAACTTACTTTAGTTTTCAATTTTTTTTTTTTTTTAGGATTTAGAGACTAGCAATTTAAATGTAGAAAATGTAATTGTTCTAGTGGATAGACAACAAGGAGGAGTACAGCGTTTAATTAAACGAGGACTTAAAATCAAAAGTCTTTTTAACATTACCGAAGTAAATATTAATTTATTAGTATACTTATTTAGGCTTTTTTATATTTTAATTATTTCTAACATATTGAAACTTATAATCTTAACTTTTTTGATTTCTGAGTAAAGATTTCCTAATTCATACTAATATTTAATTTTCTCCCTGCAATTATGAGTAAGAATACTATTGAAATCAATTTTGAATTGAAATCTTATTTAATTTTTAATATTAAAAATTCTAATGCTATTTTAAGATTAAATTGAAAATATATTGTTATGATATTATTAATTTCACTATGCAAGCAGTTCTATTTTTATTTAAACAGTAATTTTGTGTAATAGATAAAATATTGAACAAGAATCTAATTATAATCTTAAGTTTTTTAGAATGTAAATTGTAATTTAATACATTAATATTATCTTGTATCAAATATGTGCTTTTAAGTTAATTGACTAAAACAGATTCTTAGTTTGTGTAGTTCTATATTAAAAAGATTTTCTCATTCTTTTTATTTTTTATGCAAGTTTATCAAGTTTATATTTTTAGATAAATAGCTATAACAAAACTTTATGTGCAGAGTATTTCATTATTTAAAAATATAGATATGTTGTTTTTAAGATAAATAATAAATTATATAGAATGTTTTATTCTCATTCTCCAAAAATTGTACAGAATTGTACACGGTAATCCTATGATAGTTTTTTCATAACTATGTTAGTGTTTGTTTACAGTTATTTATATTTTATCAATAAAATGACAAATTAGTGTTGTTAGTGTATCTAAAACAAATATATTATTTAATATTGGGTCAAAAATGTTATTTCTAGAGCTTTTGCTTTTGTAGCATGTTCCTTAGAAAATTTGTCTCAGTTGAGTATCACGGATGCACAATGATTAAGAAAATTATAATTGAAATGAGAGTAAGAAAAAAAGTATTGAATAGAAACATATTTAAAATGAAGTGAGAGATAGTATTTTTATGTAATTATATAGTTTCAAAATGTTTGTATACACGTAAGAGAATAAGATTAATTTAACCTAACTTGAATGTTAATTTTGCTATGAATTTGCATGACTTGACTGGTTTGTGATTGGTAGAAGTTAATATTTTAATTTGATTTGACATTAGTTGTAAAAACTTTCCTTTTATAATAAGCTTTTAATTGATAATGAATGAGATAAATATTATTTTATATTGCATTGTAACATATTTATTTTGTGAATATTATCAAGTGTTAATGTTCCTTTTTATTCATTTTATCTAATTTAGCTTGTATTTGAATATACATTTCTAATTTAAACCTTGAATATTTTAAATTTTAAGTTGATATATATGAAAATCTGTTTTGGTGAATTATACTTATTTTTTACTAAATTTATACTATTTTACTGATTATCATTAGTTGAACAATTTTAAAAATATTGTTCATTCTTGATTAATTTCTTCTATAATTCTGCATAATATACGGAAATTATTTACTGTAAGTTAAAACATTCTTTTGTTGTTTGATTTTGAATTACTGCTCACTAAATTTTGAATTATTATGTTAGTCTACTCAATTTATAAGTGGTAATAAATAAGTAGTAAATATTGAGGAATAATTTTTTAAAATTAATATGTTGCAAACGTTCAATAATTATAATTCATATTCTTTATTTGAAACTACAAACATTATATTTTGGATATTAAAACATTGTTTAGATTGTGACAATACTAAAAGAAGAAGCAAAAATAAGCAAGGAAGAATATCAAGATGTTATTGATTATGTTGAAAATAATCAAGTTGAACGAGTGACAATTTGTAGAAGTAATCATTTTTTAGTGTAAAATATATGACCTTCAATAATCAGACCTTTAATCCCATTTTAAAAACAGTGTTATAATGAATTATTTTAAATTATTTTTTTATTACTTTTATAGAAAATCCATCAAGAACAAAAATGGGATTTAATGAAAGATCAGAATTATTGGAAACCTCCAAAATAACTCAGAAAATCTTTAAATTAACTTTAGAAAAGAAAAGCAACTTATGTGTTGCTGTTGATGTTGATACCGCTGACAAACTTTTAGATATTACTGAAAAAGTAGGACCCTACATTTGCATTTTAAAAACTCATATTGATGCTATTAGTGGTGTCACAGAAGCTACTCTAAATAGTTTAAAACTAATGGCAAAGCAATACAATTTCCTTATAATGGAGGATAGGTAAATAAAGTGTAAAGTAGAATCATAAAATAATACTATTATAAGTTTAATTTTAATAATAAATTTATAAATTAACTTCTTTAATTATAGAAAAATGGCAGATATTGGTAACACAGTAAAACTACAATATAATAAAATAGTGAAATGGGCAGATCTAGTGACGGTACACAGTATTTCTGGTGGAATGATGTTAAAGGGCCTACAAGAAGTAATCAATGAAGATAAAGATTTATTAGGTAATCGAGGTGTATTTATCATTGCAGAATTAAGTTGTGATGGAAATTTAATATCACAACAATATATTAAAGGTAAGTTTGACTAACTTAATATTTATCCATATATTAATATTAATTTTAAATAACAATTATAGAAACTGTTAAGATATCTGAAGAATATAAAGATATTGTTGTTGGTTTGGTATGCCAATCAGATGATGTAATTCCATCACCAAGCTTAATTCAACTTACACCTGGTGTGAATATGAAAAATTCTGAAGATTCACTTGGTCAAAAATATCAAAATCCTAGCGATGTTATTTTAACCAAAGGTGCTGATATTGCTGTCGTTGGTAGAGGCATTGTTCAAGATGACAATCCTGCTGAGGCTGCTAAATTATACAAAGAATGGTTATGGAATACATATATAGAACGTGTTTCAAATTCATAAAATGAAAAATATCAAATATCTGTGTAACTTATACTTTAAGTTATAAATTGATAAATACTTTGAATTTTGTGTAATATCACACATTCCATTTTATTTTAGAACACTTTTAATGTATTTTTTTGTAAATGTATTCAACAAATTTTGTTACCCAATAGTTATACGATAGGTTTTGTGCTTTTCATTGTTCTAAAATATTATTGTTACTAATGTTATTTAAAGTAATAATAATATATTTTATTTTCAGTTAAATATTTTTTTATATTAAACTTTAGCATGAGTTAACTACAACTATTAAAATTTTTATGTAACATATATAAAGCAATAAATATTAAAAGTGTCTACTAATATTTATTTTGTCAGTTGAATTTCGTATAGGGTTAAAGTAATTTAATATTTCAGTATACAAGCTGGCAACATTTTAGTGTATGTATAGTGGTCATCATATTTTATTACCAGTATAAAACTAAATCTCAATTAAAATTGTTAAAATACCAATAAACTTAAATACAAAGTTATGATTATAAATAATTTTAAACAATTTTTTATTCATTACATTTATATTTTTCAAGAAGTTTTTTGTTTTGGTTTTTTTTTTAAATCAAAACTATTTTTATCACCTTTTTGTACTGTAATTAATTTTACTTGTTTGAATTTTAACATATTCCAGAAATATTACAATGTCAATAATTTTAATTTATTGTACATTTTAGTTTAATTTTCTTGCAACTATATAAGATAATGGTCATTACATAATCTTATAATGGATACTATTATTTTATGGAGACTTAATTTTTCATTTTTAATAGTTAGGCATTAAAAAAGCATATTACTTTACATTGGAAACCATAATACATTCTAAAAAATAATCCATTACTAAGAAAATTGAGAAATTAAATTTTATTACAGTAAATTTAAATTAATTTTGTATATTTTTGCATTGTCAGAATACAATTTTCTTACACAGACACCATAATGACTAGTTCTGGACTAACAATTGATACTTGAGTACTGAATATTAAATTTAACCAATTACTTAACTTAAAAATTAAATATAACTAAAATCTAAATACTGCTAAAATAATATAACTCACCTCTTTATAGAATAAATCACTGTTAAGATCTACATTATAAGCCAACACGCTACCAACAGTACCTACAACAAGAATGTCTTTTTCATCATTTGGAATAGCTTTTCCTGCTAATAAGGCTGTAATCTTTTGATTAATATTCAAATAAGAAATGTCCTTCTCTGGCTTGTGTGGACTATGAATTAAAATCTATAATTACACAATTTATAACAATTATTATTACCCTAATTCTCATTATTTTAAAGTATAATAAAATAAATGCAACAACTAATTAGTCTTGAGACATTCTAAATACATAATCTATTACAATAATTATTTAATATACTTAAATATAATTATATTATACATTTCAATTTAATAAAATTAATTGATGTATAATATATAAGTGGCTTGGCTAATTTTTAGGTTCAATAATTTTCTAATAAGCATAATTACAAATGTACCTACTTAATCTATCGTGACAAATGTTAATTACTATTCTAAGTATGATTAAAATTGTGTAATAACAATAATATCTGCAGTAACAACAGTATTAATTGAATAGACATCACTATAGACAGGTTGTAGCTTATAAAATATATTGTATATTATTTTAAATTTTCTACTCTATAGAATATTATAGGCACTAACTTTTGTTTGAAGAGTAAAACAGAAATTGAGTAAAAATAGAGAATTTTCACTTTTAAACCATTACAGTAATTTAAGTTTAGTGGAATTTACATAATTTTGTTTAAAATTTAAGAAATATAACGCTCGTAAGTCGTAAAATTAATATGTATAAGTTCAAGCCATTGCAAAGTATCGTGGCCTTAACCATTAATAAAAATTATAATTTCTCACGTTAAATACCTCTATGTAATTATACAACTACACTCATTCCAAGTGTAATCAAGTTTAGGCACTAATAAAAAGTAATTAGAGACGTCCAGTTAATACGGTCAGTTACGACAGTTAATAAATTATATCATCAGTATCTACGATATGGGAACAGAGAAAATGGGTACTAATCAAAATAGATCTAACATTCTCTGTTTATCGAACAGATGAAATTGGTGAGATTGCAATATTGTTATTTATTCCAAGAAGTTAACAAATATGCAATACGGTATAAATTAAGTAATTGATAAAAACGTATTAAAACTTGTACAGGTACCTATAATTGTTACCCACCTTATTTTCAGACGTTGCTGCTGTTACGCAATAATGCGATCCATCATATTTACCAATTGTAACTAAACGTGGTATTATACTATGTCTCAACTGTAATGAAAATAAAGGAACAGCCATTTCTCATCGAAAGAGTACATACACCACGAAACAATTAAAAATTTAATTTTAATAATTATCATAAATTAAATTAAACTCCTCTCATATAGTATAGCTAGGTGTATACGTGTAACACTAAATTAAATGATAGATAATAGGATATTCAATATATTACCCTTTTTATTTTATTTTCATAGTAATACACAACGCACGTCTACAAGAGTATACCTACTTATAATATATTTCGGTAACCATAGTAACTTTATTAGTAAATATTGTTAGAGTTATCAGTAGCACATAACGGCTTGTATAGTAATACAAATTTCACCAGCTGTCAGTAACGTAGTTAAAACTCAACTAAGGAGGAGAGGGTCAATTTAAAAATATCAGTATAAATATTATATTATTTTATTACCTATAATCTTTAACCGCGTTTAAAACATCATCAATTAAAAATATAAAGATGGTCGTCGTTTCATACATCACCCTTCCCTCAGTTACGCCACTTCCTGCTGTATACTGGATCGGAACTAGGGGAATGAAGATGGGGATTCATCCTCAGACATGAAATTTTAGAGGATATAATTTTTGTAGTTTATAATTTATTATTGAATATTAGTTTGGTATTTCTAAATTTATTACTAATAATGTGGTTAAAACTCAATAAATATGATTGTATACTAATTATTAGAAAAAAATTGTAAAAAGTGTATTTGATTCTTGTTCTATGATAGGGCGTAGTTTTAACATTTTCCCTGGGCTTAAAAATTCCTAGTCCACCTCTGACTCTCACACTCGAATACAAGGGGACTCCATGGGAGCGATTTCCCCCCCTGCTAAATGTCACGAAACAAAACGAAAAAAAAATTATAATATTATACGTCAAGCAATGATAAAAATTATATTTTTTCTATAGCAACTATGTATTAGAGATCAGCACGGGCTGGGCTAGCCCGACCCGGCCCGACCCACACCGGGCTTGGTCCGAACCGGGCCATAATTTTAATATTACAGGTTGGTTATAGGTGGGATCGTAATATTATTCATTGGGCCGGGTCGGTCAAACCAAAACTTATTAATTTAATTTGTAGCATTATATATTCTATATCTATAAATAATTTTATATTTAAATAATTAATAAAATATAATTAATAAAATTTAGCATATTTTTTTTTTTGTAATACATTTATTGTCTTAATAAAATGTTTTTGTCTGCTAAGTCAATACTAGAAGGAAATTACAGTTGATGCATATTTTTATTTACAAACGGGCCTGGTCGGACTAGACTTAAAAAAAATAAAATATGGACCGAGCCTGGACGATGGCAATTTATAAGTTTAAGTTTTGGGCCGGATCGGGTTGATCTACCGGATCTACTATGTATTGACATGTTTTCAAAACCCAAAAGAAAATTAGATTTTGCTCTAAAATTTTTAATTTAATTTCATACTTAATATTTTTTTTATTGTTCTTAAATAAAAAGTTTTCTTTTCAATGTACCTACCTATTTTTTTTAAAACTTTTAGTTGAAAGTTTATTCCTTTACAATGTTAAGAAATATTTATGGTAAATGGTAATACTTATAATATTATAGAATTATTTAATTTCATATATTAATAAATAATAATAATAATAATAATAATAAATAAATTATGTTCACAATATAAAATGACCCTCCCCTAATAATTTCTCTGGATCCGGGCCTGGACTGTCTAGACGGGGAATGGTAAACTCCTACAAAAGATAGTGTTAACTCCTACAAAAATTAATACCGCTCGTGTTGCTGTAAAAAATATCAGGCTTGCAATATATTAACAAATAAAATAAAAATTGATTGAAAAATATAATATAAATGTTAATAAAACAATAGTCAAAATCACATACGTTAAAAACAAAATTTTTTGAAAAAAATAATAAAAATTTCAGTAAAGCAATACTAAGTCATAATCATTTATGTATATTTTTACTTTGGAGATTAACACTAAACGTGAAATTTCTCTTCGAATATATTTATCTTTTTGATTAAGTAAAAATTTATATTTAGAAATAGTTTTTGTCTGTCTGCGTTGTGTTGTATGACTGCTTCTAATATGAATGTATGTTTCGGTCTGTATATCTTTCAAAACTTTCACGAATAAATAGATATTTGGATGATAATGATAAAAACTACTATTAAATCTATTAAATGATTCACATGCATTAGTAGCATCATTAGAAGACCACAATTTTGGAGGAAATAATGAAAACTTCAATATTGAGAATTTAAATACCCAATTTTATAAAGGGAAAAATTTTATGTAGGAGATTACAATATCTTTGATTTTCAGGTAAACATTTTAAAAGATTATTAGTGTAGGAGTTTACATTTGACCGTCTAGACTGCTTTCTAGTTAGCAGAGTAGTATTGATTTTAGAAGTAGGTAGTTAGGTATTTATTGTCAGCAGAACAACAATCAAACATTGAGAAACTAAAAAAAACTTTAAAATATTTGTTCAGCTTTTTCTGAGAATTTGCACGGTCGGAAATTATTATTTATGATTTTGTGTTTGGACCACTTCCAAGTCAATTATTCATCAACGTGCCAATATGATATTATAGTGTCAGACAGTATTTTAATAGTATCACTAATTTATGTTTACCAATGTGTAAATTAATAGAGTTGAATTAGTGTCCCGAGTTTTTTATTTATTTTTATTTTTCTATGTTAAATATTCAATTAAGTTGGTCAGAAATGTATATTAAGTATAGGTGTTGTGGGTAGGCATGTACACAAGGAGTTCAAACCCCTCCCAAAATTCACGAAAATGAATAGGTAAATATGTTTTTTTATAGTAAAATTGGTAATAATATTATATAATTATGAAAATGCACAGTTTAAAACCCTTCCCAAAATATTGTTTTGTGTACGTGCCTGGGTTATAAACATCCCGTCAGTGACCAGTGACGCCGAACTCTAAAAAAAAGTAAAATTGTCAAATATATTTTTCAAAAGATACTGTACAACAAAAATATTCCAACCAAACCCGTGGGGGATATAAATTAACATTTCTAGCCACTGTAGGTCCCTAGATGATCATAATGACCATTAGAGAGAAGGTCCAAGATCACCCAACCCATTTAAACTATTGTTTTAACATTGCTTATTAGGGAGATAGGGTGCCACTGTTTGTGACACTTATAGACTTGAGTTAAAGAGTTTTAAAGAGAAAATTAAATGTTTAGATCAACAGATCACAATACCATTTTTTTTTTTTTTTGAGTCCTCAAGGATTAAAATTATTTTTAAGGTTTTTGTTTCATTAGTTTATGATTTCCGAGTCCCGGAAACTGGAATTCTGTTACTTTCAATGTTTTCTTGATTGTTGGACATAATTAATAAAATGTAATATACATGCAATTTATTCATATGGGAAATGTTAGAAGGAAACCTATTTTTACAAATTACAATCTGGGATTCAAATAGACATTGAATTATGTTTGGATTGTTTACTCCGATTAGCGTTTTTTCAATATTTTATGTACAAACAGATTACATTATTTATGTTTTAGTTAAGTCTTAACCGTCAAAACTATAGGATAACTGAAAATAAGTTAAATGATCATGTTGAGTAAATTATGTTACATTTAGGTAACATAGGTCCGCGGTAAAAAGTTTTTGAAATATTTATGGGCGTAAAAAGTATTGCGAGACGATATACATAATGTTTTGTCGAAACTGTATTGTAGTATAAGGTTTAATAAATGTAAGATATTTTTCTAGTCTGCGTGATATTTTATATTTTTTGTATAGGTTATTAAAATTGTACTTTGATATCGATTATAAAATATGACACGTGGTGCCACAGATATATATCTGTGCGTGGTGCAGGCAATAATCGATTATAAAATTGAAATAACTAAATAACTCTTAACTTTGATTTCCAAAAACGACAGAAATAACTTAGTAGTAGATATTCTGTAATTCTGTATTTTTGTAATAATTTTAAATTAAGGAACGATATGAAAGAATGGAGGTCCACAAATTTACAAAATGTGCATTTTAATAATAATTATAATATGATAACGTCTTTAAGTTATATCAAATTTTCGAGTTATCAGATAATATCGCTAAGAATTAATAGGTCCTTTTAGAGTCCGGATAACATTTTTATAAATTTCGTTTCGATTAAAGAATGCATAACTATTTTACATTTCAATATCTACTACTTAGTGAATAAGTAATTTATGATCTCATTAATTCGTTGTAACAATATTTTAATCATAATTAATTAGTACAGTGTTGGAAAATAATTATTTACAACAATGATTCATAGTTTATTTATTATAAACTCGGCTTGGTAAGTACATTTAATAATTACAGTTACGAGCTACCTATACATTAATCTCATTTACTTTGTAATGGTTCTGTATACAGTGATGTGTTCATTGAAAAACATTGGAAAAGTATTATTTCACGATCAGTATGTGATTATTTTTTTGATCAACATAGGAAAGCTATCAATCCAGAAGACATTCCTCCAGTTATAGCTACACCACATCATTATCTGATCAGTATCTACCGATGTGGTCTTTATTTTGTTGCTGTTTGCATGACTGAAGGTTTGTTAATCTCAAAAGCAATAATAATTTCATTTGTAATAAAATTAAATAATATTTTTTGCTGTAGTACCACCATTATTTGTCATTGAATTTCTTCACAGAGTAGTTGATACATTTGAGGATTACTTTTCAGAATGTTCTGAAAATGTTGTAAAAGACAATTATGTAGTTGTATATGAAGTAAGTTACCTTTGTCATGTTGTTAAATTTTTACTTAATTGCTATTGATTTTTGATTATTATTAGCTTTTGGATGAAATGTTAGATAATGGTTTCCCATTAGCTACGGAATCAAACATTCTAAAAGAGCTTATTAAACCTCCAAATATTCTGCGGACAATTGCTAATTCTGTCACAGGAAAATCAAAGTAATAATTTATGCTGTAATTAATCCAAAAATTAAGTAAATAAATTTATTTATGTTTTTCAGTGTTAGTGCTATATTACCAAGTGGTCAGTTATCCAATGTTCCATGGAGAAGATCAGGTGTAAAGTATACAAATAATGAAGCTTACTTTGATGTAATAGAAGAAGTAGACGCTATTATTGATAAAGGTGGAGCTACAGTATTTGCTGAAATTCAAGGATATGTAAGATATTTTAAATTTTAAATAATTTTGTACCAACGATGGTTAAAATATTATTTGTATAGAAAAACTAAAATAGTTATATCAAAAATATTAAAGTATTTTACTATACGATAATAATTTATTTTAAAAGTTGATAAATTAAAATTTTAAAATTTTAATAGAGTAAGTATGATATTATTATTCCATAAATAATATCTTATGAAGTATAGTTTAATTATATAAATGTATAAGTATAAAATTTACCTTTTTAAAGTACTTAGAGAAAATATTTTAATGATACTAACAATCATTTTCATGAAAATATTGAAATACTAGAAAATAGGGGAATGGAACAATTCAGTGATGCCGTTTCAGTGATAAATCATTTAGCCAATTTATCGATCTGTTGATTCGGTGAATGGTCGTGTATAAAATTGTATCAAAATAAACCTTGAATCATCAAATGTTATTGATTTTTACAATATGATTATTATATGTTTGAACTTTTAACTTATACGTTTTTTATTTCAAAATGTTGTATAAAATAAATATTAAGACAAATAAAGATAGAGAAATTTTTATACAATAATTTTATTTACTATGTACTTGAACATTTAGGTGATGCTAATGTAAAGATAGATATTCAATTTGTTTACACACAGATATTGATGATCTTGAGATAAAATTTTAAATCATAATAGCATGTCGCTGAAATGGTTTATTGCTAAAATGGCATTGTTGAAATGTTCTAGACAAAAAGTAGAGATTATGATTATAGCTATTTCAATTTGTTAAAGATCTTTGTGAAAAATTCTTATTATGAAAATATTTTTATTTTTAATTTATAATTTAACATAATTGTAATGTATAAATAATAAGCAAAAATGTATTAATTTATTAAGTATTTAAAAAATCTACTAACAATAAGTTGTATATATTTTTTCAAGATTGATTGCAGCATTAAACTAACTGGCATGCCAGACCTCTCATTATCATTCATGAATCCTCGACTTTTTGATGATGTGAGCTTCCATCCATGTGTTAGGTTTAAAAGATGGGAGGTAAAGATGATAGAAATTATTATAAATTATGATATTCATACCATAATTTATAGAGTAATGTAATAATAATTTTTATGTAATAATATTTTTGTTTTCTTATTAGTCAGAAAGAATTTTATCATTCATTCCTCCAGATGGTAATTTCCGTTTAATGTCATACCATATTGGGTCACAAGGAATAGTGGCCATTCCAATTTATATACGACACACACTTGCATTAAAAGAAACTACTACTGGTAGTGGTCGTCTTGATATTACTGTTGGACCAAAACAAACATTAGGAAGAACAGTAAATACTTTAATTATAGTTAAAATATTAATTGTATTTATGTTCAATAAATATTTTTAGATTGAAAATGTAGTAATAGAGGTACCTATGCCAAAAAGTGTATTAAATTGTACACTTATTCCCAATCAGGGTAAACATTCATTTGATCCAGTTTCTAAAGTATTGACATGGGAAGTTGGACGAATTGAAACTACTAAGCTTCCAAATATAAGAGGAACTGTAAGAATATTTGCCTAAATCATTGTTATTACTAATAAATATTTAATTTTTTTTTTCTTCAGATAAGTCTACCAGTCAGTCCAGTTGTTACGGATTCAAATCCAGTTATTAATGTATGTATTATTGAACTTAATAAAAATTTAACAATAGTTTTTACATGTTTTTTTTTTAATTTTTTTAGGTAAAATTTACCATAAATCAATTAGCATTATCTGGATTAAAAGTTAATCGCCTTGATATGTATGGAGAAAAATACAAGCCGTTTAAAGGCGTTAAATACATTACAAAAGCAGGAAAATTTCAAGTTAGGATGTAATTTGTACACCAATGAAATATATTTTTTTATGCAAATATTTGTATATTTGTGTTTTTAAAAATTAAGTATATAAAAACATATTATACTGTTATTATGGCTTTCCATTATGTATTTAATGTGTTAATAATAATTTTAAAAATTGTTCAAGCAAATACCATATAACCTTGATTGTTTATGTTTTAAAATTGTTTTTTAATTCTAATTTTAATTAAATACTTTGAATCTTATGTCAATTATAAACATTGATTATTTAATTATTCATTAATAGTTAATAGTGAAATTATGTCATATAAATAAATAATTAAAAAATATTCTATGTAACATACAATTTTTATTTTATTTTGTTTAATAAATTATTTATTAAAATATATAGTTGTTACTTTTGGATTCTCTAAATTGTATTGTTTTTGTTTTTTACATTGATTTTTATGTTATGGTTTAAAAATTAACTTGATTATCTTAATGATATTCATTATTAACATAACATTTACTTGTTTAAATAGGTACTGAAAATGTTTTCATCCTATTAATGTATTAAGTAAATGCAAGTTTTATAACTTGCATATATTTAAGGGAAGCTTTAATATGTGAAGTTAAATGAGGAAACAAGCTCTATCAGCATTTTAATAAAATAAAATATTTAAAAAAAAATAAGTACCTCACAAATATCTATAGGAATTATGATAATAGCAATATATCATTTAGCAATAACAATAAATACGAAATTTATTAAAAATTTAAAAATAGATTTGGATGTTGACGTAAATGCTTATAAACTTAATGGAATTCTACATAAGTATTATGTTTTCTAATATCATTATTAACTGAACTACACTAATCAGTTTGGTAAATTATAAAACATCTTAATATATTTAAACACAAAAAAAAATTAATTATTTAATCTATATTTAAATACCCAAAACCTTGCTGATTTCATGCAATTGACGTTTTTAAATCATTATGACAACCATAGACGTAATAGGGGTGGCTGGGAGGCTTAGCCCCAGAGCCGCGTTTAATGGGGGGCAAGAAGGGGCAATTGCCCAGGGTGGCAAATTTTTGAGGATTAACATCAAATAAAAAATATATAATTATAATTTTCTTAAGGGTGGCATATTTTAAAATGCTTCAAGGAAGCTACATAGCTTAAGACGGTACTGTTTAGCCCCCAAAAATTAATGATTTCACTAGGGGTTTTGACAAAATAGCATCCAATATAGACCTGAGCCCCCTAAAATTGCAAACACTATTTGCACTTATATTGATTATCGAATTCACAAATTCATCATTTGTTGGCAATCCCTCAACGTATTTATTAGAGCAGTATAATGCATAAATCTGAAGTTGTTTAGTTAATAGGTCTTTGGTATAACGAGTATCATCTTAGATTTTTATTTTGGTTCGAAAAATTGGAAAATGTGGTAGATATTGAGGCGATAAAATACCGAGATTTGGTGATTTTTTTTCAAAAGTATTTAAATTTAATGTCATCAAAAAGCGAGGAATTTTACCATGACTTCGTACAAAGAAATTGAAAATATGGTTATAATCTCTTTGTAACATGCCATAAATGTTATCATTTAACTTATCTAATTAAAATTATTATTTGAAATAGTTATGTGTCTTCGTGGATTCCTTAATCCGATTATATTACGAATAGTGGTTATACACTAAACAAATAGGTATTCTATGAAAAAGAAAAATAAGTTATTGTGATGGACAAGCCACCGATTGATAAGACAAGAGAAGAGGTTGAGGCCGAACGAAAAGCTAAGCGAGCAGCTAAACAAGAACGAAAGAAAGCTGCACTTGAAAAACAAAAATCTGATGGTTTCGATCAAGAAAATCAACATAAAAACAAAAATTCATCTTCTGAACAATCTAAATATACTAATGCTAATGAACCTGCTAAAATACCAAAACCGAAAACAGTGAGTACATTATAAGAAAATGTAAGTTTCTATTGATCTGAATAACCTATATATTTAAACTGTTTTATTAAATAATGATACAGCAACAACTTAGTATTATATATTTGTAACATTATGAACTTTTTTTTGTATTGGTTTCAATATTGTTGAAACCTAAATAACAGAATTATATCTGCACATCATGATACATAGTGTTGTTTAGAAGTGTTTTATTTGTTTGAGCTGAAGTTTAAGCTTATTGTTAAAATTGATTAAAATTATCCTCTTATACTAGAAAAAAAATTATAATTTTTATATAAAAATATATATATCAACAATATAAAATTAATTTTATCACATTATTAATATGTACTTGTTTCATTATAATTTAAAGTAATTTAAATAATATCAATCTTTTATAGTTTTATTATTAATAATTTTTATATAACAATGTGATATCTATAAAGTATATACCCTAAAATTTAAATACAGCTAATTTGAATGATTGTGTTCTCATAATTATAATTTAATTTATTTTATGTAAATTCTTTTTATTTTATTTTTTAGTAGAGAAATTTTCCACTCTGTTGGTGTCATGGTTGCGCGATTATTTTACTATTGTACAATGAATTATTACCTTTGAAAATTAATTTTTATCAATTAATCTTTATATATCTTAGAATCTTCCTAAGGCAGTACCCAAGAAACAACTTACTCAAAAAACAGAAGCTTCTAAAAAAACAATTAACATTAAAAATAAGGAAAATAATATTGATAAAAAAGTACTTAAACAAGTTTAATTTACTAATCAATTTTATAATTATTTTGTATATTTTCTCTTAAGGTTGAAGAAGTAAAAGATATTAAATCAGTAAATCTAGCAAAAAAACCTTTAGGAACAATGACACATAAAGTTAAACTTTTCAACCATCTTTATACTGATTCAGTGTCTTTGCTGATGGAAAATAAATTAAAGTATATTTTAAACATTGTTTACTTATTAAAAAAATTTTATAATGTTTATTTTTATAGGATAAATTCTGGCAAAGTACATCCTTCTTTTATAAAGCTGGGGGTTCAAATGAGGAATTGTGTGGTAGCCGGTTCAAATGCTAGATGTCTTGCCTTCTTGTACGCACTTAGACAAGTATGTTGAAATTACTATCCTTTAACACTTCATATTTTACTTACATATTTGCTGTAGACAATATCAGATTTTCTTACACCTGAACACAAACAGTTTTCTCGATCATTCGAAGAACACTTGGGTCCAGCCATTGATCATCTTATGGCTTGTCGGCCATTTTCTGTATCCATGAGTAATGCACATAAATATATTATGTGGCATGTAAAGAGATTACCAACTAATATTTCGGATGGACATGTATGGTTATTTTGAGTTTCATTATTACATGATTTTATTATTTTATAAGAATACATTAAAAATGTTGTTATTTCAGGCTAAAGATAAATTAGAAAATATTATAAATAATTATATTTATGTTCAAATTCATATGGCTGGAAAGGCAATTTGTATTGCAGCTCAAAATAAAATTGCTGATGAAGATGTTATACTAACTTATGGATAGTAAGAAAAAACAAGTTTATTTAGTACATTATTTTTCCATTTTCCACAATTTCCACAATTAATAATTTTTTTATTTTTTTGTCTAAATAATTGTATATAAAATTAATTTTTTAAAAATTAAATTAATTTGCTTTTAGTTCTTCTTTAATTGAACGGATATTGACGGAAGCTTACTCTAATAACAAAAAGTTCAGTGTAATTGTGGTTGACTCTGCACCATGGTATGAAGGTCGTCAATTGTTACATCGTCTTGTACATAACAATATTAAATGCACTTATGTACTACTTTCGGCGACTAGTTTTATTATGACTAGAGCAACAAAGGTACTGTTAGGTGCACATGCACTACTAGCTAATGGCTACGTCATGGGCCGAGCGGGTAGTTCTCAAATAGCTTTGATTGCCAAGTATTTCAATGTGCCTGTATTAGTTTGTTGTGAAACATATA
Organism: Sipha flava; assembly: GCF_003268045.1. NCBI lineage: Eukaryota > Metazoa > Arthropoda > Insecta > Hemiptera > Aphididae > Sipha > Sipha flava. The sequence continues at coordinate 866,742 of NW_020272843.1, forward strand.
AGTTTACGGAACGTGTACAAACAGATTCAATTGTTTTTAATGAACTTGGTATGTTCTCTTTCTATACAGAAATCATTAAGTATGAATTACCATGTTAAAGTTTGATTGTTTTTTAATTAAATTTAGGTAATGAAAATGATGTTATGCCCAAAGAACAATGGTTAAACAATCGATATTTAATTCCGTTATGTCTAAGATACGATGTGACTACTTCAGATCTAGTAACAGCTGTAGTCACAGAAATCGCTATATTACCATGTACTAGTGTTCCAGTTGTTTTGAGGGTACGACCAAATGATTATGGAATACTTAACAAATGAAAAGTCTGACTAACATGAACAGCAAAAAATAAATAAGAATATGTATATATTTTTTCAACTTATATTGATTTTTAATAAGATTACAAATATAATTTGTTTTTGTTGTACAATATTCAGAGTATAAATGTTATTGACCTTTTTGACAATCAGTTGACCCCAAATACTATTTTAATGCAATGTAATAAGCTAAATATTCTGTTTTGAAATAACAGTAAATTTCGGGTAACAATTTTTGGTTTGGAACAATCTAATAGTAATAATAATAATTCAATGAATACGAGTCATATAATATATATAATTAAAAAAAAGGTAATTTTTACAAAAGTAAGAAATATTAGAATCGATTCTTAAACTAAATTGTATAATACAAGTTATTAAAAATTTGTTCATAATGTAGGTATATTATTTCTTTGTTGTCTTATTTACTACATTCTGGCATTGGTGATATTGAAAAAAAAAATAATAAATACACCAATGTACCAAAAATATGCTAGATTTATTTAATTTCACAAATTATAGTATACAAAATTTAAAACTAGATTTTTAATAAAATCTGTTTTATACAATCCTCAAAATGAAATAAAAATTAACTCCCAGGAACTAAAAACTGGTACTATTTTAATTTTACATGGAAAATATATTACTTTATACAGGGCAAATTCGTGTTTCTTATGAAAACATTAAAAATCCAAAAAAAAAAAAAAGGACTAATAATAAATTGATATGAAAAACAACGAAAATATATTCTTAATTTAATGCTGATTTTTTTTTTTTACATTATTATACACATACACCAGACAATCTATTTTACTATAATATTAACTTAATGAAATAATATAACCAACTGCGATCTTTGATTAATAAACATATGTCATCACCCTAATCATGCACTCAGATTACAAAAAAAAAAAAAAAAAAAACATTCACAAAATATAGGGTTACGGTGTAACAATAATTTATAGTAAATATATAAATATTTTCAATTGCCTCACTTGATTTCTCTGGTTGTTGTTCCACAAATAATATTATTTATGAATAATTTAAACAACAGTTCTAGTCTGTAACTCTATGTCTATATTTATATTTGTATAAATATACTTTATACATACATAAAACACACAAGCCTAATTTTTATTTAATATACATGTAGACATAAATTTAATTGTAAATATTGCATCAAATTTACAAAGCACTTTTGAAATATCGTACATAGTTTTCCAAGCACATTCACTTTTTTTTTTAAGATTATGTAAATTTAATACTAATCATTTATAATTCCTATATTCTCGACGTTTTATTGCCAATTATTTTCAATTAGAATTCTACAAATATTAAAAAAAAATATGATTTCAATAATAATTATTTATTATACTCTTAAAAAGATTTTATCAGGAACCTAGTAAACATTATGCTTAAAATAATATTATAAATTAATTTCTTCTTTTTAATTTATGTTTTTGGTAATAATATTTGTTTTGTGTTTATCTTTCTAATAATACTTCAATAATATATAATAGTAATTGTGAAATTTCTAAGAAAATTAAATTTGCTTTTAATATATAAAAATATATCTAACCTGTATTTAATTTGATCGTAGTAAATCTAATTATTGATCTAGGCCACTAAAATTATGTGACACAAATATTCTTCTATAATAAATTAAATGAATACAAAAATATGTAAAAGAAAAAGAAAAGAAACTCAATTACTAAATTATAACAATTAAGTATAAATTAGTTATGTAATTGCAAATTTTGAATTTTATCTTAGAATGTATTATTATGGCATAATTTTGTACATAGAATGCCTCTTGGGTAGCAACGGCAAGAATAATTAGGAATATAATATAATTTTCAAAATAAACAAAAAAAGAAGCGAGATTTCATCACAAAAAACTTTGGGATTATAAAAAAAAAGTTATCATAATAAAAATATATAAGCAAATATAAATTGACAGTATTTATTCTTCTAAATGAATGCCTAAAATTATGTTAAGACTAGGCAAAACATATAAGAATGACTCATCAAATTTAATCAAAAAAATACATATTTTAAATTAAGTTATTAATTTAAAAGTAATATTCTTTTGTTTTTATTGCACTATGGGCAAATATTTTTATCAAATAATATTTGAAATTACAAAGTCCACATATACAAAGATTTATCTTTACATATCATTTTAATGTAAAATTATATAATCTGTATATACATATAATTTAATAAAAAAAATATTTTGTGTTATTAAACAAGTATGAAGAATCAATTACCACAAAAGTGATGACATTATTAATGTTTGAAGATGTTTAATAACTTAATTGTAAATCTAATACTTAATACCTAATAAAACAAGACTAATATTAACACTTTCTAATATTTTTTAAAAGTACCTACTAATTAAATATAGAAGAAATAGGTTTATGCCCGTGTGTTCTGCGGTGGACCCAACATCATGGGAGTCAGGTGAGTTAATGGTGGTGGACCATCTGTATTATGCGGTGGAGGCCCCAAAAAACGAGGTCCATTCTTGGTAGTTGGTAATATACTGATTTCACGAGGATCAAATCTAGAAACGTTTTGAACTATCATAAAATGTTTATTAGTGTACTAAAATAATATAGGCTTTTTACTCAATTCACTTTTTAAATATTTAAAATAAAAATATTTTATTGGAAGTACAAAATAAATGTTTAATTTAATATTATTAAACACAGATGTATGTGTTAATGGGTACTTTTTATGTGAATTATATTTACTATTTATTAATATTTATATTTACTCATTTTTAAGTATATCTTCACATTAACATCAATTACTATTCATCATGGTAATAATTTTTGTTTTAAAGGAATCATTTTATTATTAATTTAATTTAGTTGATACATTTTATTTATAATACAATATTATTAATTATCATTTATAATTGTCAGTATATTATATAGTATAAATTATTTATTATAACTAATTTTAACACTAACAAACTGATAAACTGTTAAAAATGATATTATTTTATTTTCAAGCATTATAAATTAGTAAATTATTAAATACACAACGAAAATAAATAAAATTCTTGTAAATTTAACATTTTAAATTTCTGATGTTAAATTTACATATATATTTAGTTTATTTTAAATTTCTGATAAACTATAGCTGGAAAAAATAAAATAAAAAACAATCAAAGAATTAGCTACTAATCAATCTTACACAAAATGCAACAATTGTAACAATTTATCTTTAATTTTAAAATTTACTTCAAATAATCTACATTATTATATGTGTCTTTCAGAAATTATTTACTTGATTATGATGGATTTATATAAAAAAAAAAAATTCTGTATTATTTTTAATTAAGTGTGTTATTATAGTTGTTTAAAATTAATTTTAAAATTTACTTAAAACAACAGCATTAATCTCTCTTTTTTTTTTAAATTAAATAATTTTCTTTTATAAGTAAATTAGAAGCCTTAATATATTTGCCTGAAATTCCATGGTAATCATAAATTAATACCTTATGCTAGAATAGTTAGTTTCTGATTGCATGTAGGAACTATGTACTGGCTCATGGTCAGTAGCTGCTGCAGCTGCAGCGACATTGAATCGGTGGACTTTATTGATGTGTCTGACTAAAAAGCATCCTTTCACAAAAGCTTTACCACAAAATTGACAACAATGTGCAGGCCCCAAGTCATGAGATCTAAGGTGCGTTACGAATTGGATCTTAGAATTAAATGATAACTGACATTGCTCACATACAAATGGTTTTTCAGTCATATGACTCCATCTAATTTCATTAAATAATAATTATAGTCAAAAAATATTAATCACTGTAAAATTATATTAAAATACATACTTATGAGAAATAACATAGCTTTTAACTGCAAATGTTTTCTTACAAATGTCACATGAATAGGGACGCTCGCCTGTATGAACTCTTTTATGAATGTTGAGACTACTCTTTTGAGAGAACTTCTTTAGGCACAAATTACATTGATAAGGTCGCTCACCAGTATGAGTTCTCATATGGACCTAGAAAAATAGTACACATGGTTTGGAAATTTAAAAATGACAAAATAAATTCAGGTTATAGCTTATTACTAAACAATACATTATATATTAATTATTTAAATTACTTTATATGATAAAAGTACTTATACTATATACTTATGGTAATGCTATAGATATTTAAAAACAAATAACAAAACAATACTAAAATGTAGTTAGACATGTTTTATATTATAAATTAATATTTATAATTTTAAATTCATTACATATTATATAAGTAATGCAAAAATTCAGTTGGTTTAGTTAATGATATTTTGTAATATGGTTATATATTCTGATTTTGACATAAAACATACCAAATAAAATAAATAAAATAGAAAAAATATATATATATATATATATATATATATATAATATGTTTAGTACTTTTTTTTACCATTGATTTATTTCCACACCTAAATATTTGTCCAAGGTAATAATAAGTTATTAAATAATTATTTGTTTGATGCTATATATTAAAATCAAAGAAACGCTATAAATTGTATAAGATGTACTTACTTCTAAATATGGTTTACGACAAAAACACGCTTCACACTGTGTGCAACGATAAGGTTTGTTGTTTGAATGTGATTTGAGATGTACATAATAAGATGAAGTAGAAGCTAGAACACGTCCGCATATTCGACAAGCTTGAGGTTTAGATCGTGATACTGATGTAGATGTGGGTACTGGAGTACTAGACCCATGTTGTTCATCACCATTAACAACAATGGATAAAGGTGGACTACCACAACTGCTATTTTGATCACTAATCACATTATCGGCAACTAAGCAGGGTCTTATCTGTAACAGCAATATGACATAGAATTAAATGTTACCCATAACTATAAAAAAAATGCTAAGAGAGTGAAGTGTTTAGAAACCAAGTTGCACACCTCAGAATCAACTTTGATGTTCTGCTTGTGGAGTCCAAGTTGTTGCATGTACTTGACAGCAGCATCATGTTTTCCTAAGTACTGCGGCTGTTGCTGTTGTAATTCGTATTCTGTAGCCGAGAAGTGTTGTTGTGTTTGCTGCATGTCGTAGGGTAGTAAGCCGTCTAACTCACAAACATGATTTAATGTCCTAAAGGGATGAACAGACAACCAAACGAATAATGACGAAAATCATAACAAAAACCAGATATAAGCGGCTAGTAATAATGGAATCCTGATTAAACCGGAAAAACCATTTGACTTCGGCGGCATATTTTTAATCGTAAACAGTGCTCGGACGATAGTCATTATTATCAACCGTCGACAACGAAGACAACTACTGAACATACTCTAGAATAGCACATAAATCCACTCACCTGCAGCTGTGTTATTGTGATCGCATACAGTAGTCTGCTGTTCGATTGGAAGCCCGTTCGGATTAGAAACTAATCAACAAGATACATTCTATAATAATAATATAATATTATACGGTTTCAACAATTTTACAACAATAATAATAATAGTAATAATAATGATATAATGTGTGCAATAACGAAAAAAAAAAAAACACTAATCGCGGTTTACCGTCATAAAAAAATATTTATACTTTGATATATACATGTATACATATCATACATATGTAATGTATATATACATATATATTACACTCGGAACGTTAACGTGATATGAGGTGTACAGGTATAAACATTATCGTAATATATGTTATAAATGAATATATGTATGTAGCGGCGGCGGCGGCGGCGATCTGCAGTGGTGTAGTGAAGTATGTATATGTGTGTACGTATGGATAACTAAAGAAGAAAGGAATGCAGTGGCGGCACGGCGGCGGTCACGGTGGCAAGGCAGGGGGTCGGTGGCGGAGGCGGTGGCGGTGGCGACGGCGGCGGCACCAGTGTAGACTGTGGTACCTATATAGTTTATGATGGTTTCCGAACGGGAAGAGAAAAAAAAAGAAAGAGAAAGAGAGAAAAAGATGCCGATCGACGACGCCTGCTCGCGAGCGCCGTGACCCTCGCCGATAACGTCTCCGAATCGGATCGTTACCGTCGTGTTCCCGCAGAATATAATACTTATTATTACGACCGTTCCATTATTGTTCGCGTATTTATATGGTTAAAATCGGTTCTCAGCAGAACGATGGAAAACGCAAGATTAAACCCAACGATAAATGACCGTTTTTCATAATATTATTAAAGTGCAGTCGGCATGTCGTGTACTCTAAAACCCATTTTATCGTACCGTACGACGGTTTAATCTATAGTATAAATATAATTATTATTAAATTATTCGTATTTGTCGGGATATATTTTTAAATTTTCCAAAATACTCGATCACGAATGACCGAGGACAGGTCATTTTTACGCTCATTTGGGTTACGAATTGAAAATCAGACTTCGATTAATGGCGTCATCTATTACCGTTCATTGTGTTACACTTATTATTTCGAACAATGAAAATATCGGAGTGAAATCGAAAATGATTGTATCCCCGCGCGGAGACGCTTATTGCTTATTCGCATTGTCAATTGCCTTGGAAGAAACGATTACCATGGAATGCAATTGTCGTTTTTAAGGTTATGATGACAATAATAAAGCGGGATTTAAATTGTTTTCATTTGAAAACGATGAACGAATGTATATAATATTGTGCTTTATAATTAATTTATTTCTTTTTAATAATGATTAAACTTATATTTATATAAAGTTCAAATATTAATATAAAGATTCTAAATTCCTAAGATTTAGTAGTGATTTTTTTTTTTTTAATAAGTTTATTTAATACATTTCATGGATTAATATTGGAAAAAATTGTCACTTTAAATACAATATATTCATAAATTATTGATGTCATATGATAGTTATAATTTGAGGAAGTTTTACCATGTGATATTTTCTTTTAATAGTTTATTAATTTTAATTGTTTTTATATATTACATATTTTTTCATGTGAATTTAGTATTTGAAAATATATATTATTTAAATTGTAGGGAACAACGAAATGATACCTATTAACTGTATTGTGTATATTTGTGAAATCAGTTATTTTTCACCTAAGAGTATTAATACATCTGCAACGAATTAGCAGGTAATAAAATTAATAGGTATTTAAAGACAAAAAAAAAATATCACGTAAATACCAGTTTTTAAGCCAGCTGTGTTAGTGGGATGTTCATGGTGTTGTCGATTATACTGGTTCGTATGTGGTATATCAGTTGTAAACAGAAGATGATACGGTTGGTGGATCACTGGTGCTCGAGTCCTTTGTTCGTTTTTTGTCGATTAGAAGGTGTTAAATGATCAATGAACTATGAAAAAAATCTCGACCATTAGTAACGATTTGAATATGCTGGTTATATATAAAAATCCATTTGCCTTCCAGACGTCTCTGATTGGTTGTAGCCATCAACATTTTGACGACGTAAAATTACATGATTTATATATACTTAGTATTATTTTGTAAAATTATAATGTTAACCTTTTTACAAATAAAACTATATAAAAATAAAAATATAATGATAGTTTTATTAAATTGTTTAAGTATACATTATTTTTCAGTAACAATTGCACGAATAATTTTTTTACTATTTTACATACTTAATACATGTATTATATAAATTACAATTTATTTTTAAAACATGCGTGTTCGTATAATATTGATTTAAATGTATTATTTTCATTACTAATTATAATTAACTTTGTTTTCATGTGTTTTTTTAACCTTTCAGAATACTAAGTTGCTTAAATAAAAAAAAACTCTAGAACATAAGTTTTTGAAATTTTATATCATTGTTTGAGGGGAAAAATTAACAGTTTGTATGGTACTCCGTAAAATGTAAGCTAAAATACCAACCAAATGTTTATTTAGTTGCCTATATTTTAATTCAAACGGTAGTTGCTTTAAAAATTAAAAAGCTGAAGCATCTCTTTCTTGTGTAAATGCATGTTTAAAAGTAAACGCATATTACCATCACCAAATTTCTTTTTTCTCCAAAACTTAAGATCAATCACTTTACCTGTGCTGTATCTGTGTGTCATGGTTATTTTTATTTTGCTTTTATCCGAATTAGTACCTATTATGATTATCATCTAGTAAATGATTGCAGATCTGCGAGACTGTAGTAGGGCAAAAACAAAATATCTAATACGGATATCTACCAGCTTGTAAAATCTAAGTGTAGTTGAAAAATGCATGGCTAATATTGGAGACAACCCCGCAGCTTACAGGATAACCACCTTATTTAAAAATAGGTTTTAGGGTTCCTATTGTGGTTATATATATTCAAAAACTCTAAAATTTAAAATGAAAATTATAAATATAAAAAAACATAATAATGTAAATAAAGAAGAAGTTTTAAACAATATAGACACTTTCATTCCACAGAATATTATCTACGACAAGTAATTTAAAGATACTGCGCACAAATATTATTCTTACAAAAATACTCAATATAAAATAATAACATTTTGCTTAATACATAAACATTAATGTGGTCCAAAAAATCCAAGATTAATAATGTTAACCTCCTACCACTTTAAGTTGTTATCTTTTTCATCCCTAAAAAAAAAAAAAATATTTATTTTTATATTAAAAAAATCACAATGATAGGAATATTTTTTAATTAAGACCAATAAACATTAAAACCATTGATGTGTCAAAACAATAAAAATATATTTAAAACTAAAATAAAAACATATAAATAATACTACTGTAATATACTCGTTATGTTGCGATATGTTGATACTGTTGGTACAAACCACACGACCTATTAATTTATAATTGTCCTTCCCAATTATTACAGGCTTAAGACTGTCAACAAATTATCATCGTTGGCATATATTTTTACTTTACTCTACTTTCAGCTGACTTATAGGCAGACATTTGATTTAATTTTGGGGGGGGGGCTATAATAATTCAATGTAAAATAATCCGCAGGAGCTTCGTCCCCAAACCCTCTTCTCACGCACAAGTAAAACTTATTACTACTAAAAATATAGATATATTTAAATTGTATTAAAAAAACACTAAATTACGTATATTTAAAAATAATTAATATTTTATTTTAATAACAAATATCTATGTGTATCAGCAAAGATATTCAAAATATCATCGCTTTTTATATTTTTTGATATATCTTTTTCAATATATAGTATTAAAAGATCGCTGAACCTATTATGAACCAACGATGTCCTTAGCCAAGTTTTTATTTTTTTTTATTGCACTGAAACTTCTTTCGCAAGTAGCCGAACTAATTGGTATTGTTAATGCAATTGTAAATAGATTTTTACTATTTCTTATTTTACGATTTTCAAAAAAACGAACAGATAAAAACAATGAATAACATTCCTAACGAAGTTTCGATTTTGAGGGGGTTATTAAAATATTTGGGGGACTAAGCCCCCCTGATTCTGAAAAGAGTCAGTTCGAAATAGACTTGTTATATTCCATGTCGCAATCTTTAGCTCCATAGTCCATTTTCCATGTCCTAATTTATACCCAATTCTCTGTGTCCGAGGCTGAATTTTTGATGTTATCATAATACATATATTTTTACAAGGTGAGGTTGTTAGCCCCACGCTTAACCCCCAACCTGGATGACCAGTCTACTCCAGATAATTAAGATTAGTATAGGGAGAACTGAATCAACTAGTTAAAGTCAGTTCAGTTCAGAGTTTGGGGCTCCGAGTTCGTTATTCACGTCGCACTATTAGTGCTCCCTTGAGGGATAATTCTTTCGATGCTCAGAAATTACTTGAAATATTTAAAAATTGTTACCTATATTAATTTTACAAATATTATGACTTCTGTGTAGTTCCTGTAAAATTGGTGGAGGATAATGTGAGTTTTTACTATTTTATGATAAAAATAGCAAAGAAGATGTCTGCAATATGTTTGATATTTTAAAAAAAAAAAATAAAAATATTGTTCAGGAGAATGATCGTTTTCATATGCAACTACCCCTCTGAAAATTCATTCTTGCACTGGTTCTCCAATAAATTATTACATCCGTTAATATTCTTTATAGTTTTATACATCAATAAATGGGTCAAGGTCTAGTTCAGTATTTTAACCTAGTTCAAATTGTTATCATTTTACCGTTATAATTAATTGGTAAATATTAAATATCACAATTCAAAAGATTAAATAAGCAGAGTTGGACAAAAACAAATCAAAATAAAAAATAAAAAATAAAAGCATGAATAACTAATTTATTTATGAATAAAGAATAATTTTTTATTCTGAATAATTGTGGTGTACTAAATAAAGAATACAATTATTCTGAATAGTTTTATTTGTGAATAAAACAATTATTCAGAATACATTTATTCGTTAAAATCATGAATGATATTAATTTTTTTTTAACTTGTGTATTGTATTAATCGCAATCATATGAGCGTGAATTGTGCCGATCAAGACCTAAATTTTGGTAACTAAACAGGTTACTAGCAGAAAACTATTATAAAAATGTTATCACCTTTGACGTTTTTACATACATCTTTGTAGATATATCGGTAAATTACCAATCAAATTTTTACGTAAATTTCACATAATTTAACACTTAAATAATAATTAATGATTAAATAATAATTCAAGTCATTGTAGTAATAATTATAACAATTATCATTATAGTAACTATAACAACGTATATGTATCAAGAATAATAACATTTTTATATATATTATATATATTATTTAAGTTAAAATAATAAGTCTATTATTATTAAATATCGTTATTTAGGATTTAAATTTATTATTTATATGATAATAGGGAATAACGAATAAAGATTAATGAATAACGAATAACTGAATAATAAATAAAATATAGTAAATAAAAATCTCTAAATAATAATACAAATTAAAATAATAAATAAAAATAATAATCAATAAAGAATAATTTTTTATTCAAATAATCAATCGAATAATATTTTATTCGACTAATGCCCAACTCTGTAAACAGGACAACATTTATTTTTATGCTCAGTATTTTTATTCGATTACAGCCTGTGATAAGATTAATAAGTGTTGATTAATTTATTTGCATCAAAACGTTACATGTTATTTAATCCATTATTATCAATAAATAAATAATATTATTAATTGATAAATCCAGTTTTTGGGAATATATCAAAATCGATAAATACTAGAAGACTTTAAAATTATTATCGATCACTAGTTGGGCATGTTAGTCTATAGTGGTCAATGCTATCAAAAATAATTATTCTGCTATGTTAATTCCCATTAAACAAATCACATATAATACTAAGCAATAAGATGCAAGGGCCAATGAATTTGTTATCATTAATCAAATGGGAAGTTTTGAGTTCATTTTCACCATGCAAATGCTAGATCCAATTTTAAATTGAATATTATACGTGAGCTTAGTTTTGTATTCATCGAACATAAATTTGTTAACAGAAATTAACTTTATTAGGACATAAAAAAAATCACTAGAATCTATGAAAAATGATGGAAATTATTATAAAAATATTTATAAAAAACATTAAACAACTGTCTTAAAAAGATTATTCCTGCTGATAAAAAAAATAAAAGTATCATTTCAAATAGATATTATGAACAATCAACATTTTATGTTTAGTAAAATAAAAGAAATGAGAGTAAATGGATATTATTAAACCTTAGATCAGTTGATAGTTGGAATAAATGTAAGATTTATTTAAGAAATAAATGTTGATGATAGAAAATATGGGACATTTATTAGAATTAGAAACCAGTATTGATGATAATTTTCATCTTTCATCTGTATTCGATTTATATGTTACCAATTAAGCTTGAAATTCGGTTACTTATACAATTAAAATATTTATCAAAAAATAATAAAACATACTGTGAAAAATGGGTGGATTGTTTTGATGTGTTTGGAACTAACAAAGAAGTTATATTTTGTAATGTACTTAAAGCTATAAAATCATTCATATCCATCTGTGTGACGACGTGTTCATGTGAAAAATTATTTTCGAAATTAAGCATAGTAAAAACTAAATTTATAAGTGCCATGTTACAAAAACGTTTAGATAACCTTTTGTCGATGTTCATAGAACAGGAACTAGCATACAATTTCAATCTTGACGGAGTTATCGAAACTTTCAATATAATAAAATCAACTAAGCGATGCACGGAGCTTCAAAACATGTACGATAATGTAAATAATAAAAATAATTTACTTTTAAATTTTTAAAATGCATGTTCCAATTTTCAAAAATGAAAAAAGTAATAAGTTAAAATATTTAAAAATAAAACTTCGTCTTAATAAAAATCTCTCCTTAAGATTTGGACAAAATAGTGTTAATACTTAACTTAAAATATTTCCTGATCCCCTCTTGCCAAGAGGGTCTGGTACCAATTAAATGTAACGATAAAATTTAAAATTTATTTTAGTTAATATTAAAGTATATGGATTATCAAACAAACAATTTTAATTATTGATTATCTTTTATTTTAGGCTCATGAATGTTGTATATAAACAAAGAAGTAAGCACACTAATTCTAGAGAATTTTATGGATTTCTTCATAAATATTTTTTTTTAGTAGATTTATATAGTTTCAAAAATTTTAAATTAAAATACTCATTGAATATTTATATTTAATATTTAAAAATATTTAAAATTTGCCTTCAGGTAAGCGTTCATAGGTTCCCTCGTGCATATCAAACGGATCGGATTATTTATTTATAAAAACTGTACTTAAAATTGTGTTTAAGCTTATTTTCCACCTAATTATTAGAGCACGATAAAACCAATCATTTTTGACGGCTTCCACAAATTGTATTTTTAACCATGTGAAATTTATATGCGTAACAGTAATAATGTTCTCTAACGTAGTTCAAATCCGAATGTTGGTTTTAACCGTTTGAAATAATATTAAAATAATTAGGATGCAAATTCAATATCAGATTTTTTAAACTTATTTTTGTCCCGGAGTACCAAAAATCATAAGATACTTGGACCTTTCCCCCCTCTCCCCAAGGTTATACCGAACGAGTTTTTTTTTATTCTTTAACTCATTGCCACCGCATCACGATTTTATATATTCGTCATGATGGAAAATGGCTGATAAAAACGTATGGACCGTCGGGCACGATGCGATCGTTGCTCATAATTAATGATTAACCTATCTGACGGTAATCGAAACCAACAACCGACTACAATAGTATTTCCGTCGCGCGCTGCAATAAATCGGATCGCGCTTGCAGACCGACTAGTCCGTGTTGGAGGGAGTAAAACTTACGGGTAAAGGTACCGCACGACCGGCACCATTATGGCCGGACGCAATTTATGCTTATTATATAATATGTAACGTGCGCCGAACGGGACGACGTTCGGGTGATGGTCAGACGGCAGCAGTGCAGCGACCGCAACAGCAGCACACCCGTCACGGCGAGCGCATCGCACCGATCGTGGAGAATCGACCACGTCCCTGGCTAACTTTTAGTACCTACACCATCATTAACCGTACGTTCGGTCGACCACAGCAATGGATCAAGACCATGTTCCGGAAATCAAAACTGTAGCGTACACCCGGTCGGCTGCATCGATGGATCGCGGCGATGAGGTGTCCGCTGAGAGGACCACGCGCGTTGTCACTGCCGGGTTAAGAGGATGGTCGCGCGCCAAAGCCCAGCGTCAGCATCTGTTCCGAGTGTCCCGGTTGTTCATCTCGTGCTACTACGTGTACGTGTCCTACTATGGATTGTTCATATTGGACTTGAACGACATCGAATTTCCCACGTTGGGTGATCACGGTTCCAATTGGCGGTGGAAATGCGTGTCCGTGTGGAATCTGGTAAGAGGCTCCGAGGTGTGAGGAGGTGTCGGCGAATGATTATAATAATAATAAAAATAATAATACTCGTCGATCGCGTTTGAATATTTTCCTACGCTACATTGCTGTGATTGTGTGCAGGATGTGGTGCTAAATAATCCCTACAATCGTTTATCCCGTGTTGTTTTTAACGTCGAATCCCCACGATTTGTCATATTTTCAGTCGTTATGAAAAATCTTCATCCTTATTTCAATAGTGCCATAGTATAATATGTTTATATGACACCGTCCTGTGTACATATAAATGTACGTGCTTATTTCGATAAATTCAAGGAAATATTATAACTGTTAACTTTTAAGTTGTTATTTACCATCTATGTGTCAACGGTATTTCAATAGTATTTGCTAATTTTTAACAATCTTAAACTTAAATTTTAGCCTTAATAGTTTTATAATTTAAATATTAAATTATATACATTTTCTTTATAATTATTTATTACATATGTTGGCTCAACGGAAAAATTAGTATAATTATATTATTTGTCCCAACTAAGAAAAAAAAATTGTGTGTTTAAAAATATAACTTAACTTAATTTTTAAAATAATAATTTTAAAGCAATAACTAATAAATATTACTGATCGCCTGTTATAGTTCTTTCAATGTTTATAGTCTGACATAACTACAATATATATATGTTAATGTAACGTAATTTCGACATAATGTACATATACTTAAAAAATATGCAAGCTACTCCTATTTCCATTAAATGATTATTCGCTGACTATACGTCCGGCTAGTTATACTTGTTAAAGTAGGCGAATAAATGGAATGAAAATAAAATGAAACCAAGCTATATCAGCAAATTCGATTTTATATATACAATAAGAGGGTTGAAATTTGTATTACATGGTTTCGTTCCGCAGAAGATTATAAATAATCTGCCCGTGGTTAATCGAGAGTACAATATATGTATATAAAGTATTTAAATAGTAAAAAATAAATATATAAAGCTATTCATTTCTACTTAAATCTGGTATTTTAATGAAATTGAGTGAAAAACTATCATTATTATTATCATTATTATTGTTTCTTTTGTCGGTCATGACTTAATTCATTTAAATACATTTTTACTCATTAACGTAACAATTATTTATTATATTATTAAAAAATTATAAATTTTTTCCAATATTTCAGATCTTGCAAATTTCTTACTTCATTTATTGCACAGTTTTCGTAGATTTTGCAAACTCAGGTCCTGGAAAGTTATGGATCAAACCACACTTACGACAGAATAAAAAAATAAGAGATTTTGTATTTATCAGTCTCGTTTTTCCGGTTTCAATAGTAAGTTTTATTTATTTTGCTACTATTTAGCCAAAAGTATGAAAATTTCTTTAAAATCCATTTAAAATTATTAATTGATATTAACCTCTGACAGTTTTCTAATGAGAATAAATGTTATAAGTTAACTTAGATTATGATAGTTCCATTTTTGATTTTTAGAAATAAATAGAAATTATTATTGTTCAATTTATAAATAATATATTATATTTCAATTCAACCTAAGAATTTTATTTTGTCTAATTATTTTTATAATTATGTTATTTTAAATTATAACAAATCAATATAAATTATCGTTAAATTGTATTTTTTATAATGATGTTCAAGGCTATTTATACTAATAATAGTAACATGTTTTTAAAAAAAAAAATTTATTGGATTACATTATTTAATTACAACTTTCAGTATTTCATTAAATAGATGTATTAATTAGGTATTTTAATAAAACATTTGAAACAATAATATGAAATATTTTTATTCATCAATTTTAAACATTATTTATTTGAAAATTCTCTTATCAAAATTTCCAACTAAAAAATTATATCTATTTTATTATATTCATGGTTAAGTAATTGTTCTGATAATGACTAATTTAAAGGAAATCAATTAAATGTTGAAACACCAAAACAACAAAAATTAATTATGTAATTTTAATTTTATAATATTTGCTATTATATTAGGTTATATATATATATATATAGTTATAAGTTAATAGAAGTTTTGTGATTATTATTGAAAATTGTATAAATGAACACAAAATATAATTTACATTCGCGTTTTTTCACGTATAAATATTATTGTGCCATGTAGGTAGTATGTGTAATGTTCTGGATAATTTGCGCAATAAACAAACCGTTGTTATTTCCGAATGAAATGAGCAAATGGATACCGGATTGGTACAACCACGCCGTGCACACAAATCCAATCGCTCTAACACTATTTGATATGGCTACCACCAAACATCAGCTGCCTAAAAAGATAGACTCCACGGCAGGGCTTTTCTTACTGTCCGGCTCCTACGTCATATGGTAAAACCATACTGACAGGCAACCATGCAATAATTTATTATATTACTAACAGTCACATTGAATTTACCAATAAATATTATTGTTTTGAAAATCGCATTGCTTATATCATTGCTTATATCATAAAATAAAATAAATACATAATTAAATAATATCATTGCAGTACTATAAAATTTTCACCGACAAATTATTAATGTTAAACAGGTGCATGCTAGTTTTCAAGGTTAAATACAATTTACAAATGCATTTCAGATTAATGCAGTTTTAATTTCTGTTTCTATATTAATTGACACTTTTGAACGACAATCGTGTCATCAAATTAAAGATAATAACATATAATTATAGCTATATATATAATATAATTATATTTATTTATATTTTCTTCCCATACATAAGAAATATTTTCCGATTTAAATGAAACGTGTTAATTTTATAAGAGCGAGATGAAAATCATAATCTTGATTTTACAATTTTTTTTAAATCTGTGTAGTTTAAATTTGATAATATTACGATATTTTTTGAATAGTCCATGTAAAAAAATAATTCCACTATAATGAAATAAAAAATTAAAAAATTTGTGCATATTGCATTTTATGATTAAAACATTATTTTATAAATATTTATTTAATATATGTATTTAGATAAAATTATTAATTTATCATTTTAGATAATTTTTAAATAGTTACTATTAAAATTACTAATACTACAACCTTGATACATAAAACTTTGATAACTTTGATAACTTAATACGTTTATTATTATTATTCTATAACATAATTGTTAATTACTCATATAAAATGTTTTATATCATAGAAATAATAATGGTGAAAAATAGCAATGTATTGAATTAATTTTTTCACGAATGACGATTATGAACTAAAAAACAACAATAAAATATTTTGGTTTTACTCTTGATTTTGATAACTAAATAATCTATTATCCCAACATGAAAATATTGATAATTCATAAAGCTTTTATACGATAAACATGCGATCAAAAAATCTAATTTAGACGTATTATAAACAAAATGGTTTATTATAGTTTTAATTTATTTTGTACATTAATTTGATTTGGGTGCTTAAAACTTTTCAAGATTTTTTTGAGATTATTATTTTAATTTGATAAATTAATTTTTATGACTCTGATAAAGACTGTAAATATATATTATTAATTACTAGGGTAGAAGGCTGAGCACTTAGATTATCTAACTAGCCTCCCACATTCAACCATTATTTTCGATATTTAAGTAATATTAAATTTTGTAACTTAGCATAGTATTATTGCATGGTACTGTGGTATACTTATTGTTATTATTTTATCTTTCAATTATTTATTTTTTTAAGTTGAGTTAGTTTCAAAAATTATTTTATTTTACTATTCAATTCCTCTCTACCCATCTTGGTGGTAGATTTTAGCCTTTCAGTCTATGATCTTTATTGCTTCTACAGTATATGAATATGATTTTTAATTTGTTCATATACTATATTAAGCCTCTTTTTAATTATAGTTTACTTTATAATAAATTCATGACTGGAAGATGGGTGTATCTAATCATTGGTGAAATCGTATCAAGTTTAATGGAAGTCATTATGTACTTTGCAGTAACGGCTTTTGTCATTCCTTTTATATGTATGATGATTGGATATAAATTGTGCTCATGGTTTTCAAGTATGTAATTAATCATATAAATATTTTACACGCATTATACTATAAATTAATAAAATAAAAATGCTTTTTTAGATCAACGAATTAAAGAAGAACAAAAAATGATATAGGAATGATACAAGTGGTATCCACCATCAAGGTGAATGTTATACATACAAGTATATCTGTTAATGATTTTTTGAGGGTACGTATACATATAATCAATAACTTTTATAAAAATAAATATTTTTGGTTTTGTTTACTGTAAAAACATAATTAGGTATTGGTTGTAACTCATTAAATGTACTGAATTTACTATTTGTGTAGTGAATATATATTATAATATATAATAAGTGCATATAATAAAAGTGTATGTGAAAATAACCATAATATATAATATACTTAATTATTAGAAACTGTTACAAATAAGAATTTTTAATGTAATAATTTTGCATAAATATTGTAGAATTCCAACAGAATTTAAAACGCGCAAAAGAGTCATTCTTAAGAGTACTATTTGAATTATGGTACTGTTAATAAAATATTTGCTATGGTAATTTGAATTAATAAATTAATCTAAACATTTAGATTGTTTATATTAAATATGTTCGTAAAATTATTATTCTAATAAAGTCATATATAAATTTGGTATTAGTTTCCTATATAATACAATAAGAAGATCGGTAATATTTTAATACAATTTTTAAATACAAGTGGATAGATAAAATAAATGTATTATAATTTTTTTTTTTTTTTAAGTAAGTTGTAGATATAGTTATATATCATCATCAGCTTGTCAGCCTATTAAGAGCCATAGCTGCCATCACATAACCTCTCTATTTCTCCCTATGATATGCGTCGTCAAAAACCTAGTTCTCTTTATATATTTGATGTCTTGAGCCACGACATCCACCCATCGGGTCCTTGGTCTTCCTAATGGACGTTGTTTGTTTATTTTGTTAACTAGAACTTCTTTCAACATTTCTCAGTTTGCCCTCCATACGTGACCAAAACATTCTATTCTTTTTCATTTTATAGTTATACATAGTGTATATTATTATATACAGTCTACATATAGTATAGATATAATTAATTTAAAATTATATGGATAGGATATATTTATATAAAATATATATTAAAATACTATTATTGATGATTTTTGAATATTTAAATTGAAATTTATAATTATATATTATGAGAGATATTTATTTATTAATAATTTGATTATTGTTAATTTTGTTATTATTTGTATAAATTGTTTAATGTTCTCATGTATTTATTGAATTAATTGTATATTTTTAATGTATATGTTTTAGACTTACAATAATTATTAATCATATTTATTTTGTACCTAACGTTGTGTACAATGTATAATATATTATATTTTCATAATATTTAGTTCAAAAAACATTCTGTAAAATTAATTCTGTAGTCTTTTTCCCCTGTAATTGTTCTGGTTGCTCTTTACTGATATCCACCGGACTAACATCACAGGTTGTGAAGTTCACACACGTGATAATTGTCTACTTAGAGAAAGGAGTAAAATTGTTTCAGTAAACTTACCTCTCCCAAGTGAAAAGTATATCGACAAAGATCTCCGACGGTTTTTTAGAAAAAAAGAAATGTTGATAAAATAATGTTATACTAAGTATATAATGTTCTCAAAGAAAATTTATAATTTATAATAATATATATTGTTTTTACTGTTCAGATTTAAATGATTCTTTATCCCCGATAACCGAGTAACCTGATAAATCTGGTTTTTACATCGAAGTGCACATTTATTTCACTCACCTCATATTTCGCAATTTATAAGCCATTGTTAAAATATATTTTATTTTGTTATTTTAACAGTATGATTTATGATTAATAATATTAATATATAATTAATATTATTAACATACTGTTTTATGTAGTATAATTTTTTTTAAAACTTAAATTTTTGAAAAAAAAACTTTGATTCAAAACATAATGCTTAGAATTATATAACAAGTTTAATTAAACTAATAAAGTTATGTTTTTGAGCAATTCAATTAATATCCAAATTTGTAACTTTGAATGAGAAATGTCATTGACTGAGTAAATACAGTAGTCACTCGATAATTCGAACCTCGATAATTCGAAAAACTCCATAAATTGAACTAAACGCTAAGTCCCATGAGAAAACCTTTATAATTAGAAAAAAATACATGTATTCCGGTCCCCTCGATAATTCGAAATGTCTGTCGGTGAGGCACACTCTACAATTCGAATTTTTTTTCATGAGTCTCTATAATTCGAATTTCTTTAAACACGATTATATGTACGTTCATATGTATAAAGATTATGTACAATCTATTTAACGTACTCGTAATGAAACTAATAACGACGGTGGTTAAATATTATCGTAGTTTAATGTTATCGTATCTTACCTACCTAATCTATACCAAAATAAACCAAATTAAATAATAATTTTAAAATGTACATAATTATATTTATAATAAGTTAATGTCAAAATAAACGTTATATATATATATATGTATATACAATGTATTTTATTTATTAATTTTTTTCCTTCGATTATTCGAACATTCGGTAAATCGAAAACCTCTATAAATCGAATTTTTAACTCGGTCCCCTGAATATCGAATTATCGAGTGACTACTATACAATTGTTAGTCTAATATGCATTTTTTTTAATAATTTTTTTTAATTCTAATATGCATGTTTTTTAACGATTACAATAGTTAGTTAAATCTTTCCAATCGATAGTACTGCGAAAGAAGTGTATTTTCAGTAGATTATGAAATAGTATTGTTAAATGTAAACAGCTCTTTCTAAGAACTTTTTATAATTGTATTTATTATTTAATCATAGCCGGAAGATTTTTTTACTTAATACATTATTATCATGTAATTCTTGTTGATCGGTTACATTTTTCCTATCGTAGCTTTGTATATGATTTCCCAGAAAACAGCTTTTTAGTATTACTGGAGTTATCGTGTATTTTTTTTATTTTATGAATATTTTTTCAAGTTGCATGGTTAGCTTTGTTTTAATTATTAAATTGTTTTTGATTTAGATGATTTCTCTCTGTTCTTTTTTTGTAATCCAAGTATTCGGATTATATGCTTATAAGGTACACATTTTGTTTTTATCAGAATTGTTGTGTAATGTTTTAGTAATATAATCCTTAATAACTAATAACGGAATGATTATTGTTAAACCAATTTAAAATATGTATTTTTATGATAAATATCAATATTTTAGTGATTTAAGAATTTAAGGTATTTAGTAGATTTCAATTATGAATTATATCGTAAATGTGGAGCAGAGGTAAATTATTTATATTGCTTCTATGATTTCAATTGTAATTACGAGTAAGAGGATATTAACATAGTTTCTTCGGGTGACAATAAAAAATGGGGAGTGAACATGATTTTGCTTATTTATGTAAGAGATAGCGCTATACTACAACCTAAGTGCTTAAGCTTTATTTTTCTATTTAGTCGAGATTTTAGCGAGTGCTGTGTCTGGTGAATCGTTGTTTATAGGTTATACATTAATATAGTACCCAGGCATGTTTACTAAACACTACCTATGCTGATAAACATGGAGCGAAGTATTTGTTTATTAAATAATAGAAATTTTAAAATATTTAATATGTATAACTATATTATAATATTCAACATATTAAAAAATATCCTTAAATCGATAATAAGTATATGTATAAATAATAAATTAGTGATGACAATATTTTTGTTTTATCTCCAATTGTTTGGTTTTGATGACGATATGTTAACAGCAATTGCTTGGATTAACTTATGCAGATTATAATCTTCGTTATTCCATTCATTCACTTGAACTTTGTGTACTTGAGGATTTAGGTTGTTTAGGTTCGGAGTCTGTGAATACTTTAAACACATTACTTTGTAGGTTAAGTAGAACCATTTAACAAACTGTATGTATAACTTCTAACACTCATGCGAACAAAATATAAATACAAAATTACTTACCTTCTTTTTAGTACAGCAACCTGCATATTCTTTCCAAGCCCATAGATCCATATGCGGTAATATATGACCTTTACAAGAAACTCTGATATTTCTGTAAAAAAAAAAAAAAAAAATTTAGCTATAAATGATAAGTCAAAACAAATATGTATAGAAAATGTACTTGTGTTGTGACGGCAACTCCATAGCAAATGGTTGAATCGTTAAAATGTTGTCACTGTTATCACATAAGATCCGAGATAATCGTACTTTTTTGATTTCAGTCAGTTGCTCTGTAATAAAATATAATTTGTGATCAAAATTATTGTCATAAATAATATTTTATTTATGAAATACATGTATAAATTACTACTGTATAATAAAATACATTTATGCTAATAACTGATACAAAAACTGTCAGTCCTTTCCGAACTCAGTATTTAAAATCAGAGGGATACCAAAAGGAATAATGGATCGTACGAAAAATTACCTAGAGTGAATGAGTTTGGGAGACCGGGATTTTCATACCAAAACCTGTCTCCTTTTTTCAAATCGCTGAACGTTTTGGCAATGATGCAGCCAAACGTCGGTCCCACAATGCTGTCGTCGTTCGACCGTTCCGATACACCTGCCGACCACAGATCCACATCTTCCGGGGTTGTGTACAAGTCGTAGTAAGCCTTTACCGTAGCGTTACTGATGTCCGTTAACATGGAACTCCATGTTTTGATCGATGGAAGTTTGCAGTATTGTCGCCAGGCCGAATAACTTGGTATTCCGTGTTCCCTGGCCCGTTGAATGTTGATTGATGCCAGATCTTTGCCGTAGTCATTGGCCGGTTCTTGGAATAAGTGATTTGTCACCTACGTCACAGTTAACGATTAAAATTGTTATTAATTAATTTATTAAATCATAATATTAAAATAGATAAATTTTATAAAGGTAAAGTAAATGAATAAAGAATAATTAATAAGAACCAACTGATACGGGACATGAATATGGTGGAACATTGCAATAGCATATAAAACAATTTATTATGATTAATCCATACGAATGATAATATATCATTATAACCTAACATCGGCATGAACCGTTCAGCACAATAACTTATTATTCAATATATGCATATTATCTCATCGTTCAATGTTTAAAAAATGGAAAAAAATGTGTTTTGTTTTAGTCACAAAAT
Source organism: Sipha flava (assembly GCF_003268045.1). NCBI lineage: Eukaryota > Metazoa > Arthropoda > Insecta > Hemiptera > Aphididae > Sipha > Sipha flava. Next base: position 890,004 of record NW_020272843.1, read on the forward strand.
CGTCATCATTGAAATGTGATATATACTCGTATAATATATATTCATTTTTTTATTTTATTACTAGTCTATTATTATAAATAAATACAAATAATATTTAATTTGTACACTGTTTTATGTTTTAAATCGATTGTGCTATGGTCTTGGTCAACAGATTTTCGATATTTGTCTTTTTTTTTTGTCCCTCCACCATTATTTATATTACCAATCTATTCTACCACATATTTTCTATTACCTTATTGTTAACTTTGTTAAGAAAACGATAGTCATGATTAGAGAACAATGAGGTATTGAGACTTCATCAGCGCTCACAAACTTTTTAAGTTGTGTGTGTGTGTGTGTGTGTGTACATGTGGAGTGGAGGTAACAAGGAAGAAAAAAAAATATATATATAAAAAATAAATATAATGTTTCCTCTTACTTGAGATGTGACCGCGTCGTCCATAGCTTGTGACGCTTGGTTTAACATGCCCAAGAGGTATTGGTCCAGCCAACCGGGCTTGTGGAGATCGTATGGTTGCTGGAAAATTTCACTGAATCGCCTAGAACCCAGGAACTTGTGACTGGCGCTCCATCGTTCCATAGCATCGGGCAACAACGAATGGCCAAACCGGAAAGCCGCGGCGCCAAATGCGGCTGGTATCGTTATATCCGTATCTTGATCGTAGCTATTCGAATATCCTTGCGGTGACAGTTCTAGGCCATACTTTTTCATCGTAAAGCTACCCAAAAGCTTTGGTAGAAACTCGTTGTAAGTAATGTGTTGAATCATTGCACCGACAATTTTCCGCGATTCCTATTTACGGTAAAGAAAAAAAAAGTATTATTAAATTCTTTACAAAACGCTCTAATCTGCATTGTTCCTCGGAACCGTTATAATACATTTGGTTGTAAGATCTGGAGTCAGGAAATAAAACAAAGTTCAATTCCAGCCAATTAAAACTATTCTTGCTGTTTGATTTCTTTTAGTAGGCTTATAACGCACTCGTGTTGAAAAGTTAAGGAAAGTTAGAGTAATGATAAAACGACAATATTGAACTCCAAATATAACTTTATTGGTAATTATTGATATTTGTCGTACCATATGGTTCATTAATATAATCATTAAAAATTAACATTTTTTAAATGATGTAGGTAGAGTATTAAGTAATTACCAGGCCCGGCTCAAGTGTTTAAACAAACATAGGCGAAATTTAGTTTTTGCCACCCCTTAAGTGTGAATATTTTAATAAATATTTTATTTTTTATGCATAAAAATTGTCCAGGAAAAATGCGTGGGCCTATGTCGCCTACCCCTTGAGCCGGGTCTGGTAATTACTGAACGACTGATATTATTTTACTTCTGTTTTTTATTATAATTAGTAGCTATGATAAGCCAGTTAGATATTGTAGAAAACTATCTAATAAATTGTAATAATGGTAAACAATAGTAGGTATTTTAAATTATTTCGTCATTACCTGGTAAAGTCGTTCATCGTCCCAATGTGGATTAATCGTACAGAGTTCGTCAGCTATTCTATTATGTTCTCGAACGAAAATAGTGTGAAGTACACCAAGAGCTAATTGCTCATTCACTCGATTGTCACCTGATGACGTTTCAAAGCCCAATTAAAACAATATTATAGAGTTATATGCATTGCGAGCGTCTGTAATTAATAGTATGTAGTATTACCTGCTAAGAAGCAAAATAGATCCGGATGGGGTCTAATGCATCCATCGTCCGGTTGGTGTTTCTTTGGAGGCAGTATTGGCTTAAGCCTGTGACCCGGTAAGATTGGAACCAAAGTTAATTTGCCATTCTCGAAGGATCGAAGTTTTTTGGCCAAGTCCTCGTTAGAACCGTATATAAAGTTGCCATCGATAGGCGATGTTAAAGCATTCGTTTGAACCCGAGGACCTATATAGATCGAGTGCAAAGTATCGATTACAAATCGACGATCGATAAAATGATTATAATACGTAATATGAGCAAGTTTTGCTCGTTGTAATACTAGTTTTTTAATTAAACACTACTTTTATTGAAGAGTTTGATTATTATGCCTAGTATATAATTATTTGACACGATTTTAACATGAGAAACTGTATGGAAAAAGTGCAGAGAATCGATTAAATATCGACGATCGATAAAATGATTATAATGCGTAGTAAAATCAAGTTTCGTTCGTAGTAACACAAGTTTTTATATTAAACACTACTGTTGTCAAATAGTTTGATTATGATACTTAGTATATAATTATTTGAAACACGGTTTTTCTTACACGATTAATATTTTTAAGTGCGCTTTCGGATTAATTTTGTTATCGTCGAATCGGAATTACTTTAAAGTCATCCAGTCCCGGATGAATACAGAAAAACGAAAGTAGTCGTATGTAAATCTAAAAATAAAAATATTTTGGAAATCAGGAAAGTTAATGTACATTAAAAAAAAAACTGCGCAACGGTAGTACGAATTATCTCATGGACGGTAGGTAAAAAATAATCATCAGAAACGCGCAAAACGTAATGACGATCAAGACATACGCCATAGATCATATAGAAACCCTACTTATGTGTGTTGGTCATAAAATGTTTTATAAAATAAGTCAATCATTAAAAATCATTTATATGCCGACTAATTTTTTTAATTTTAGTTTTAAGAATTGCATGTTATACGGATCCTAATAATATTAAGAACCGAGAGTTTCTAAAATGGTTATGGACAAACAGCTGCAGAATCAATCATGCTTGGAATGTACGGCAGCGTTCACGGGGCTAGGATATACATATATATATATATATACGTCAATACAGCCGATCCCTTTTTGCCAAGGTGAAAAAAACCGATTTGTTGGCATCACGACTGGCGGGACAAGACACTCTGTCCTTTATTAAAATCTCTCTTTCTCTATCGTTCTTTCGCCCCTCGCTCGTTCTCATTCAAACCGTTCTCCCTTGTTCACGCCTTCCCTCTTTCTAGCGATGATGTCATGCGAAAAAAAAAAGAAAAAGAGCAAACAAAAATCTATTGGTCTTGGAATTAATAACGACGATGCCGCCGCTTTAAAAATCGCAGAGGGTGGTGCGCTCGCGCTATAGTCGTCCGAGACGTTTATATTGCCTCGTCTTACGTGACCGCTGGTTTCTTAAAACGGTCGTGAATGTTGCACCATCGCAAAACAACGCAAACGGGTCGTCTTGGGCGACCAGGGTCGCAGGAATACCGATGGGGATGAACCGACCAGTGCACTACAGGTTTGCGCGCGAATACCACACTGTACCCGTTTCGCTCGCGGACGGTGTCAAGGGACTCGGTCGAGCGAGGACAAAGAACCACGATCGCCGTGACGTGTGCTCGCAAAAAGGGACTGCAATCGCTTGCCAGCAACGGGATCCCATGTGCAACCATGACCAAAGCCGAGGGTGGTTTAAAACGAACGCCGAACCCTGCGAAAAGGTCTCCGGTACTAGGGTCCCAGCCGACGGTAGTGCGAAGGTGACTGTGTAATATCAACCCCCGATTTGCGCATGCACGCCCCGTAATGGCGGTGATATACGATAACCTCACGTTTTGTGTATCGCGGGCGTGTATATAACGGAGATTATATAACATATTTGGCGGCAGTGGTAGCATTGGTTTTTGCACCTGCCTCCATTACCCCCTCTCCACGTGTCGGTCAATTAATATCCTACCCCTCCCCGTTATGGTCATTTAATTATTGATCTACCTAACTCTCTCATGGTGTTTCGTTGTTCGATGACTATCCTCAAACAAAACGAAGTAATGTACCTAAAAATATTCAATACGTGTTAACAGATTTATGTAATAACCCATAAAATCATGTCACTTTTAAAGTATCGAATTTGATTGAAATTTTGTTTGACATTCACTGAAATTTATAGTATATAACTTGTAGATTATAAAAAAGAATAATTTATTAATATTGATGGTTAGGTTCAACCAAATAAATGCAATTTTTTGGCTTGTTAATTAATTATTATTGGAAGGTTTTGTGTTATTTTTCAATCATTTATACGCATAAAAATCATATTATATGTTTTAAATATTTATAAATTAATAAAGTATTAATAGTAGTAAAATAATAATATTTAAATTTGTGATATTGTTAAAGGAAATAATAAAAAATAAAGAAAATAATTATACTACAAAAATGAAATATGGCTCAAATGAAAAACCAAAAAAGTGAAATAATCCCTACAACTCCAATATTGGGGTTTTTTTATTACATAGGAAACCAATTTATATGATTACAAAAGAGAAACTTTATTAGTTATTAGTTTTAACTTACTGGAATCAATACCAATGAAAGAATATTATTAATATGACTAAATAGATTCTAAATTAATTTAAAATAATATATTAGTGAACAGTCGGAAAATATTATCAATGCATTTTATTGAACTCGAGCAGTTATGACTGAGATTGTTTTAAATTGTATACAATTAAAATATATACAATATCTATAAATAGATATTTTTATAAGTATAGTTATTATATTATTATATTATTTATATTATTTATGTGGCTAAATATTGCTTTTAATTAAAAAAAGTCACTAAAAAAACAAAAATTGAATAAAAGTAGGAATAAAAGAAATAATGAACATTATAGTTTTTATTTGGGATGAAGAAATCTAGCTATTAGTGAATAACTTTGATGAGTTAAGCATACAAGAAATTTAAAAAAAAAACCAAGTACACAATCACTTAAAGTCCTGTAATGTGTACATATTAATCACGTTCGATGAATTATAAATTATTTTTGAAATCATGACCTTTTAGGTTACTGATATAATTACCTAAGGGACAATCAGTGTTTACACCAGCCAGTGATCTTATCATATCAATACACCTTTGACGATGACTTCCAACGAAAAATTGGTCATCGATTGGTACGTTAACTGGTATACAGTATGGATGATTGGCTCCTGAGCAGCATTTAATTTCTTGTCTAGTGATTGGATCTATGCACATAAAGAAGTAATATAAATTAATTCCAAATAATGTAATAACGATAATAATAACTCATTGGATAAGGTACCTTTGGTTTCAGCTGTGAGTGTGAGGTCGTGATCGATTAGTTGTCCAAAAGCAGCGAACAAAAACGTAACATCAGTGCGATGCGGTCTAGCTACGTCCTTATGTACTCGTGCAGAGACAGACCTAGGATTGGGCAACGGAAATCCAGTTATACTTGTTCTGATGGATTTTATACCTGAAATAAAACGTTCAAATCAATTATACTATTATTAAAATATTATTATATATTATTTTAGTATTCAGGCATTTTCATTAGACACGGGCGTGATAGATAAGTTACTTAAATCAAAATTATTCATTATTGTAATGTAGTGTTTATAAAATGAAACAACAATTTATAGTTTGGTTATATCAATTTGTATAGGATTTCCGTATTACAACGTTCATGTACTACTATGTGAATATTAATAGTTTATAACATATACTCACCATCTCCGTAATCAGGTGGAAGAAGTCTTTTGAAAGGTAATTTTGCCGCGCCCCACTGTGGATGAACAAAATTATTACACCTTCCGTCGATTGAGCGGAATTCAATTCCATTTCCGCAGTCATTTCCCGGGTACGTCTTTAACTCTTTTGGACAGTATCCACCTATATCCGTGTTCTCTGTATTTATAATCGGTAACAGACTTCGCACTTGATCTTTTGTCAGTCCAAACCTGAAACGAAATTCTTCAGTTAAGATTGCTTGTTTTATAAAATATATTTTATAAGAAATAATAAAATCATTATTTTGATGAAATATAATTATTTATATTTTACTGAATTCAGTCCTTGTGGATGATTACAAGTTTAAATTCAAACTTAAAAATAGTAAATTCTTAAGTATTTAATAGTTATGGTAAAAACATTTTTTTTTTTAATTAAAATTGAAATTTCTAGTGAACCTCACAATTTAAATATTAATTTTTTAAGTTATTTTATATCAAATATAAAACTAAAATATATTTAATTAAAATTTATTAAATATATTAAATATATTTGAATTAAATAATAAAAAAATATTGATCCTAAAATATTTGATAGTCATACATAATTATTAAATACTGACCATTCACATAAAATTCTTGTTGTTTCCTGTATCACATCTCCTAAATTATCCAACTGAATATCCGTCAAATCGTTAGTTCCAGGTTCTATGTTTAAGACGCCTCTGCATGCTTCGCGAAAAGCTTCCGAAACATTATTATACGTTATACATTTTTCGCCATAACCAGCTGGCCTGCAATCAAAATGTATTAGGGAAAATTAATTTAAATAGTTTTATTCTTTATAAAGATTATGGGTGTAATAAAGTATAGATAATTACTATTCATAAATATTTAAATTTTTATGAAAAAATTACATTTTAATTTCACTGGATTTCTAAACCAGAATTAAATAATATAAAATAAATTTAAAAGTATACCTATTCATGAAAATTATAGTTCTTGGCAATAAAAAAAAAAAATTTAAATTTGTTTTTATAGAAATTAAATAACAAACAAAAAATTATATTCAATTTATACATTGGATGTGTAGTTCTGCTTTAGAATATACAAAACACTTTCTCTTTCATGTTCCAAGTTCGAAAGAAAATTTCTAACTTTCCACGCTCGTAATGATCACCCAATATATGTATGCGGAAATCTTAGAAAAAATCTCTATTGTTTTAGAATAGTACAATGTATAAAAACAGTTCCAATATGATTTTATTGTCGAATTTAATTGTTGCTAATCGATTTTATTTTAAAATTAAACGGGATGATAGTGCGGTTTTTTCTTAAATACATCTAGCGAAGTCATAACAGATTAATGTCGCAAGGTGTTCCTAGTAAGTGAAATGCTTTTAAACTTTCTCCCATTCGATAAAGTTTTTTCATCTATCACAATAATGAAATATATTTATTTTTATTGGTAATCATTGCCAATAATAACGATACATACACCATAATAATAATAGAATAAAATAATTATTTGTTTACCATGGAAATAAACACTTATGTATTGAATGACATCAAATCATATTTTAATATTTTAATTAAATGTGTGTATCACTCATATAATATCCGTTACAAAGAAAATATCAGTTAATATTATGTATCAGTTTTTAAAAAACAACTTGATCTAAAAAGCCTTTTATTTGTAGCAACTCAAATATGTAGGCAACTTACTATTAGTATTTATAATATTATAAAAGTCTTAATAATTATTTAGATTTCACGACTATTGATTTGATATAAGAACGTTAAAAAATGTAAAATTATAATTATATTTTTTGTTAAATCCATACATATTTATTAATGTTGTAATTATACTGTTCAATTTATCTTAATCTTCGTATTGTACTGAACTCAAACTTATATATTCCAATAATTAGCTTCATGTTTAAAGGGGAGTTGCAAATATGTATTCTATATACTTTTATTTATCAGTATATAATTGTATATTGTTTTGCTAAATAAAATTATTAGTTATTATTATTATTATAAATAGATACAACGAGATATATAGTATATATTTTAATAAGAATTATAAGTGGTATTTTTCAAAATTTAAATTTATGTATTTGTATGGAATAATGTTAGTTATATAACAAATTATCATATACGATATGATATACGTATGATCTTAATGTCATTTTTTTCGAGTAAAAATTAGATTGAGGTGTCATTGCTTCAATAATTAAATACAAAAACCCATATTTTAAATAATATCCAATATAAAAAAACAAAAATTGCCATGATCACCGACATCATATTTGTGTACAATACAATAATGAAGTAAGTTTGCACGGTTTTAATACGATTGTGATGTAGGCATATATTTTTTTACTTTATATATTTATATGAAGTTTATTTTTATTTGAGTGATAGAAGACTTAAGGGTATCCATAATTCGTAGTTTGACATAAATAAAATCTGAAATAGTCGAGAACTGATACTTTAATACGCATATTAGTTTTTTTTACATCGATAAATGAGGATAGACAAAAGGTTCCATAGAGTTACCGAATTTTTTTTTAAATTATCTATTGAGAATATAATATTAAGCTAACCTGTAATTTATAGCATTTTTTAATTTAAATATTTTTTTTTAAATATTAATAGATAATATTATTATAGAAAAATATCGGTTCATTAAATGAATCGACCAATTAAAATAGTTATTTAATATTATTTATCAATTCTAAACATAAAATAGAAGTAACTGAATTGTTTATACTTGTTTATGAAGTAATAAAGTATATATTATAGGATAATTTCATGATAGCTTATTATTTTAAAAATAAAATATAGTTTATTGGGTAGTTTTTCTGTCAAAATTATCACTAATTTACATATAAATAAATAATACTAAAAAAAAAAAAACAGTTATTTCCTGTTTCAAAAATTAAAACTCTTTTAAATTTTTTTTACAAATCAATTATCTGTATGTATAATAATTATATGTTATATAATATATTGTATTTTATAAATATTAAAAATATAACACTTTAAATCAAATATCAATAAGCCTATGACTTATATAAATATTATTTATACATTATTATTATTATCATGATTTGAATAAATACATAAATAGATGGAAGGTATAATGAAGATTATGTTCATTAATTTTTCAATAGATTCTATTGATTTTGGACATTAAGTATCTTATAATATTTTTAAGCTGTCTAAATTTTATCAATCATTTACAAATTCAATTTTATCAAACAAATTGGAATAAACTTTAATTTTTATTATTATTTTAAAATAGATAAAAATTTATATTAAATATAATCAAAAAATATAATAAATATATTAATTAATATTAATATGATGTAAATAATAATAATTTATTTTTTATTTTAATTGAAAACAATTAATATGAGAACGCATTTAAAAATGAATCCATTAACCGTATTTTCTAGAAAAAAACTCTTAACTACTCATACTTACGATATATATTTGAAGTGTTTTAAAGGCAAAGCGCATTCTTCATTGTCTGATCTCCAAGCATATCCCTGAGCCAACAAGGCCGATAGGAGGATGTGCCACAATATTGGAGTTCTAAAATAAAAATAATCACTATTTTTATTATACTCAAAACAGACAGTAAAAAATAATCATATGAAATTAAGCATAGCAATGCAAATCTATGATAAATATGGCAGAACTTACTTCATTTTGCAATAGTTACAATATGTATGATGAGCAGTCCGTTGGGTTGCAGTCTTTTATAAAAGGTGTCCCCGCTGCCATGGGACGCCATACGGAGAGGCGGCCCAAACGAAAGTCGATTTCGTTTTCAATGTGTTGTTGAAGTAATTTATTCATAAAACATACACCAATCAGCGTATATGTAGATGGATGACGTTTCAATCCTTAAAATTTGGGAAACTTTATTGATGTGTCAAGTTGGTATAGACTTGAAAACATAAAAATCAAGTCAAACGATGGTAAAGTTGGGTGTCCCCATTGTTTTCAATTAAAATTTTTTTTTCACAAAATTAGTTTTTCATTTATTTCATTAAAAACATAAAATAATGTTATAATTATGTGTAGTATAATTACAAATAATATTGTATTTTTTCAATTTTAATTTATCAAAATAATCATCATTTTTTATTGATTGAGTTTGAAAAACCTATCATTACAAACTGTGTTAAAAATTAAAATTTAAAAAACACATTTTATTTAAAATTGTATTTCGTATAGAATTATTTTTATTTAAATCAGCTTTCTTTATACAGGTATGTAACATACCATTATCACAATAATAGATAGTTTATGTTCGTACTCGCTTGAATAATAAACTTTGTATATATTTTTAAAATCTATAATTTTTTATGGGGTAGCAAAGATACCCCTCGATACCCCTTAGCGACACCTGTAGGTATGTTTATAAGACGTTTTACTATGTATTATGCATTTCATTTTTCATTCTATCTCATGGGTACCAGTATAATATTAAACAAATTTATAAATTGTTAAATGTTATATCAATGTTTTCAAAATGTCTCCTTCTTTAACGAGTTCACAAATATCGAGGACACCTACTATTTCGGCTATTTATTTTTAAGAATTAATTTATTGTTGAACAGGTAATTTGTATTTTAATCGTTGAATAACAAATATATTCTACATACGAGTACTACTTATAAAGAAATTCTTCGTAAATTTGTATTTATTAATTTTTTCTACCGATTTAATTATATTGTAGTCCGTATTCATTCATGGTATAGCGACACGATTAGCCATTATTCTAGGGTGTAATTTTATATAGAAATATTTTAATCTTATAAAATAACGATATCAATGTATGATTGTACATTCAAAGTCAATATAGCTAATATTTAAACGAATACATTTCAGATATTGAAACATAAATAGTTTAAATAATACATAGGTATATTTCAAAGACAATATTTTTATTATCATTTATAATTGTACTAAAATAATTTGTGTTTAAATTAATAGTTAATATAGGCATATAATTTAAGGTTCCTTATTATCCTTACATTTACTTAAAACAATACGATAATGATTAAACCATTTTCGAGTAAAGACAATGCAATCATTTGCATTCAACACAATCAGGTGCAAAGTTATTTTTCATACTAAAAACTGAAATTTATTTATTGAGAACTTATGAGTGATATTTTATTTATATTTTATGCAAATATTAATTTGGTTCGTCTTTTTTTAGTTCACTTTTTATTGTTATATAATAATAATAAGCTAAGTGATGTTGACCGATTAGCTGAAGACTATATCGAATCCATCCTATTCTAAATAATTTAGTAGTTTTTAATATATTAACAAATAGCAGTTAAATGAATTAATAAAACTATATATACGTGAAAGTTTCTACTTACTATATCGTCCAATAAAAACGCATTTTCAATTAAATTTTTATACAGTAGACAACAAGTATATGTTTGAGTAATCTTCCGTTATTTGGAACCTCAAATGAAAATTAACTGATCTTTCTTGTGTTAAACTAAATTGTGTATGAAGATTAATATTTTATTTTTTTTTTAATTATATATGCTTACAAGTTATTAAGTAATTGAAAAGTAGAAATTAAAAAATAAAATATCATATCTTCAGATGTATCCGATACATCTTGATCACGTAAATTATTATTTTATAAGTGGTTTTAAAACAAAATGGTCGATATGTTAGTACTATATTAGTGTTATCATAAATTAATAAAATAAGGAAGAAAAAGGTTTTTAAAAAGTGAGATTAGAAGAATAATGCACAATTTGTAATTTGTTCAATACTAGATTAAAAGATTTTAAATTTTTTAAAAATGTGTTAAGTTTTCTTATTTTTAAAGATTAAAAAATGATTTTATTATTTTATACCATAAATAGGTAACTTACATCAAATAGAATACCATTATTACCAACAGTACTAGTTGATGTTTGGTGGCGTTCACATAGGAACATGATGATGTGTAAGTTTATGTAATTCACTACAATAAAGTCATGCTGTGAATATTATGTATAATTTCTTCTGTAGAGTACTAAAAATTGATATGTAATTTTGTGAGTATTTCGTCCAGTACATAAACGGTTAAAGATTTTCTATTTAATTAATAGCTAAGTATCAAAAAGTGTATAGAAATTAAAAATAAAATGAAAAGTTTAGTTACTTTCGCTGATACTTAAGGCTATTCTAACGATTTTATCGTGAAATTTACCAAGAGTAATCTAAACAAACTACGGATATATATTTAATAACAGTAATTTGACTTCAATAAACCGCTAGCACATTGTTTTAACTAAACCTTTCCAATTTATAATCGTGTAGATTATAGGTTTATACAGTTTTAGACCTGTTTTTTAAATTGACTTCAAATAACGGTTTCAATTATGAAATTACATATTATTTTTTTCTACGATTTTCATACAAAAATACTGTTTTTGAAGACCGTGGTGAAAAAATCAAAAACGATTATCAATAAACAAATTACTTTAAAATTGATCTATGAATAATTTTTTTTGCAATCTCCGATAATATTTGTGTTTAACAAAATTTTCAGTCTACAAGATTGAGTTGAAAAGCATCAATATATGAATTTATATTATTATTATTACTATACATTTATGTTATATAAATAGGTTTTTTTGTAAAGTTTATTTCTTTTCGACTTTTTTCATCGTATTTCAATACATATTATTTCTTATATATGATGAAATCGAAATATTTTCTATGACGTTACAAATGTTTGTGTCACAATCTGCTGATGTTAATGTTATAATATAATGCATAGCTACAGCTCCATTAACTTATTTATTCGAGTGTTCAATATTTCATGAATATACATATTAACTACTTATTTTAATTTCGGATGTATCTATTGGTAATCATAGTATTGCTTTACTCGTTATGAATAAACTGTATTTATTTGCTTTCATTGAATGGCTTAGCAGTTCCAAATAGACCCGATAAATTATCACGTTCAACTTAGAATGTGTCTTATTGATGAATCGTTTTTAATAATTATAGAAAAACGATAGAACTTTTAAGTATTCTTTTTGATTGATAACATTTCATGTATGATAGTGTATATATATATAATAATAAGGCAATCATTTTTTTTCTAACGAAAACAGAATATGACATAACATAGGTAAATGTAAATAATTTATTAAAAACAATCATTTGAGACCAATAGACCACTATAGTAACAATATATAACCAATAGTAGCCAATATATAACTTAGTATATGTGAAATATCTAATACAAAATATCTATCCGGCAGTCAAGGTTTTAAATATTTATTATATAAAAGTATATGTCTTACATTTAAATGTAAATATGGAGATAATTTTGTAACGCCAAATGGCACCCGACTTTGAACTGTTCCAATAAATTACTATATTTAATTTTTTATTTATAAAATAATAACTTAACAATACCTAGTTTGCTTAATAAATAATTAGTTTTTACGGATCAATATGATTTGGTTTTTTTTCTAATTCATACTTTATCCACATTGGATAATGTACAAATTATATATACTTAAGGTAGATAATGTATATGTTATACGGTTAATATGGATCAGGTGTAAATTACCTGGACAATGTGGACATTACCTATAATATATACATTATAAACATTTTAATAACATGTTTTTTGGACTGTATTAAAAATCAAATTAAAAAATAAACTATTATTTTAATACAATATATGATTAACGAACATAAAATGCATCGATCAAGAATTAAAAGTTATGATAAATATTCAAAAGAGTTAACAAATAAAAAAAATAATTGGTTTAAAAACCATATTTTTGTTACACATGTTTATATATAACTATATTTTCATGTTATTTTTTTATTGCGTTGAAGTGAATCATTTTCTGTATCATATTGATTTATTCTAAAACCTGTAAAATTGAAAAGAAATTTAAGTTAATAGGCTTAATAGTTGAATGACTATAAACTTACCCCAAACGAAATTATTGAGTCTGAGACAAGTAACCAAGAAAATAGTAGGTATAATGTAACTAAGGAATGAAAACACTACGATAAATTTCAGAATCGTATCTAAATAAATGTCGATTAATAGGTACACCCATCTTCCGGTTTGAACTCGTAACACGATCATCCTGATAAATAATATTGTCACAGTTATTTTAATAACATATTACTACGAAGAAATCTATAGCGTTTTCTGTATCTATATTATGTGGTCATGAACATAATATTGCAATTGACAAAAGATAGTAGCGCATTTTTTAAGGTTATTTGTTGTTATTTTAAATTTAAAAATATAATTATCATACATAAATAGCATTTTAAATGCAAGTCGATTACCAATATACTTATCAAGGCTTCGTTAAAAGTTAGTAATTATTTTTATTTTGTTTACGTTCATCAAATTAAAATTTATTATTAATGAGTTATAAGTTCCTGTGAGCTAGTGATATACATTTAAAAAAGAATATAATTGTACTAGAAGTAATTGTAGCTACAATTATTTAGTCGTTTTTATATTTCAGAAATTGAAAATGAAATAAAACTTGTATAATTATTAGCATATAATCGTGTATGATGAATAACTTACGTAGCTAAATAAATAGTTTCAACAGTGAGGAGACTAGCAATAGCTGGTTTTATTCTTGGCGATGGATGGTAAATGAGCAGTAGTTCAATGAATGCAACGAACATAGGTGTTGAATGTGACACATGATTAATAAATACTGGGATAATGTTGTTTATCTCTGACGGATAAACAGCATTACCAAACAATATCCAAGCAGCCCAAAATCCGCCGCAGACGCACTAAAACACATTCAAATATGATTTTTGATATAAAATTAGTTTAAAAAGTATGTTTATTTAAATAATTTATATGCAATAACTATTTATTTTATTTTGATCGTATCAATTGTAAAATGTTATTTTTGTTAAGTAGATGATTATCATTGTGTTATTGTTATTATCCTTGTATAGTTGGTTTTATTTATTGATGGCCGAACAAAAAAAGTTTTTAGATAATTAAAGAATAATACTGTATTAATTTTGATAAAAAATGCAGATCCATTAACTCTTTTCCTTGACGTTTTAAAATTTCACTATGTTTAATATAAAAAACAAATATAAAAAGGAAAAATAATATTTTTTATGTATGAAATTCAAAAATATTCTTAACATTTTATTCGATTTTGTTATCGATTTGATCGCAAACACAAATATTTTTTAAGCACTCCGTTGACTAATGAGTATCTATATAAGTGCTATAAATAATGATGCAAGATGGTTTTGTTGCCTATATATTCCATAAAATTAAAAAAATTTTATACGTTATATATGTTACCTATTTATTGTCATAGTTTATTACTTGTATATAAATCGTATATTTGTATTTGTATGATTGTTTTTATTTTTTAAAAGTTGTTTACATAGAACTATAAATTATATTCTAATATTTTTTTATTGAAAACACAAAATTATGTATATTACGCATTAATCAATTAAAATTGTTTTATTTCTCTTCACTAAGAAAGGTCATTTTGATAATATTAAAATTCTTAAGCAACATTTTATTATTAATTAAAATTTAAAAAATAATCATGCAATTTGATTTAAGATATAAAATTTATCATAAATTATCACTATTTGTAAGTTCAAGAATTTTTAATTAATTAATATATAATGTTTATGAAAAGGTTATAAAAAGGTTTATGAAAAATTAGGTTAAGTAGGTTTTGAAATATTGGCCAAATCGGAAATTCAGTATAACATGTGATATTAGTCTTTTGTATTTTTAAAAACTTGTCAATTCATTATATAAATTTCCTTTTAAGTATATATGATTTATGTATATTAATGAAGGATGTAATTTGATAAATTTTCCAATATTTTCTTAATAATTACAAAAAAAAACTGATGAAAAGTTTTTAAAAGAACGGCTACATTTACGTTACACCGGTTTTCAACAAAATCAAATTCTTTTCATCATCATTCAAAAATCTATTTTCGTAAAACTTGAAATTTGTACTAAATGATTATATCATGTTTTTCTGTATATTGTATGATTTCCAAAAGATTTTGTTATGCTATTTATAAATAATTAAAAATTTCATGTTTTCTTAGCTTTTCTCGAAAATTGGTTTGATAAAAAGTTTTGAAAATGTAACATAAGGCTTTTTTTACATATTTCATACTGATTAATAAAAATAGAAAAGATAACTAATGTTTGAATTTTACATTTTGACAAAACGATAAAAATTATGAAAGTCTGCTACATTTTGGTAGTTATTATTATTTATTTCGTATGACTATTTTAGTAGTACGAAAGGCTTAAATATATGTTTCAATTTTTCATAATGTTTTCTTTCTAGCAAAACAAAAAATTAGTGAAAAGACACAAAAAAGTTATATAAGTGTTAAAAAATGAAATTTTAATGAATTTTCATTAAATAATATTAGTTAAATAATTGTTTTCCTTTAAATATTGATCGTAGATACTTTAAACATTTATTTAGTACTCATAATAGTACTTGAAAAAAATTTCTAGTTTTTATTCGGTTGTAGTTTGGTTACACAGGGGAACATAATAATATTTTAATATCATTTACTCACCTACCTAGCTTTTTCTTGCAAAAATTATACATTGAAATTGTAGTCTGCTATATTTAAAATGTAGATTCTACTACTATAATAACCATCTCTAAAAATATAAATCAATTCACAATATCTCTTTCACTCAGAATAGTATTTTTGAGAGAAATAGCACATTATTTTAAGCTTATAAGACCAATACAAAAATATTATTCAACCATTCTTGTATGGCATTCAACCTTAAAGTCGCATCTTATATATATAATTGTTATTGTTACATATTTATTATATAGTATATATTGATACACTAACGCATAATAAAGCTCATTTTAGAAATTTGTATACTAATTATCGTACATATTATATACATGATCAATTGCATAATAGACGATTTGATACTATTTGTACTGAAAAATAATTTCTTCGGGGGTAGAAAAACGCGAAGTGGACAAAAAAAAAAACCAAGGAAGTGAGTAAATAACTCATATACATGTGCATGTGCATGGTAGTGTACAAGAAATAATAACAATATATAAATAGATACAGTATTTGTAATACTTTACAAATATAATAATACTTCAGGCTAAGCATTTATTTATTTATATATTAATTTGCGAGTGTTAAAAATTTATTTCATTTTTAACTTTTATTTTATTATAAATATTAATCAAAAAACACAATATGTATAAAATATCCATTGGCTGTGGTTTTTTTTAATTATTTTAATATTCCAGTTTATTTACAAGTTGGAGCATTGTTTTAATTAATAATCATCGTAGGAGTATTTGTTTCTTATTAATACAATGTATTTGACGCAAGAATTTAAAAAAATATTTACCAATGATAATGGCACCATAACGGTCATGAAAAAAAAGTCATTTATCTCTCGAATTGCATTGTTAATTTTTCTAATAATGACAGGCAGTGACAGTAGTTCAAAAAAGTCCAATACAGTAGCTATTGAAAAAAATCCCAAATGCATACACTAAAAAAAACAAAAAAAACATTATTTTTTTTTTTTAATATTCAATATTTTTACTAATATTCTCATGATGTATGTAATATTTGTTCTATATTTATGTCAAAGTATTTATTGTTCTTTGATGTTAATTAATTAAAATTAAATACAAATATTAAGAATATTAGTACTTTATACAACAAATTAACTGTATATATAGGTACTTAAATAATAAAAATATATTCAATAAAATAAAATATAAATCACGATATAATAAAATCTTAATTATTAATACATTAATTATTATTAATTATCATTAATTATTATTATTACATTATTTAATATTTGTACTATACAAAAAAAAAAAAAAAATGGAATATAAATCATTTTTATAATAAATATGGCTATACTATAACTATAATATATAGAATTAAATGTAACTTTAAATCATTTTTATATAAATCGGTTTCAGAATAAGTGAGAATTAATTATCAAATCCTAATCGCGTGAATATTATTCTTTATTAAATTTAATTAGTAGTGTAATCCTATCTAGAAATCCAGATTTTACACCCAATATGATATAAATAGAATAAAATAAAAAAATTAATGTGTGTTTATATATAAAAATAAAAATACTTAAGAAGAAAGCAAAATGTGTTTTTCTATCAAGAATGTATTTTTTATTATCAATGGTGATTATTTATTATAAAAAATCAAATGCGCATAAAGCGTATAGCAATAATATAATCCGATAAGAATGATTTATATTAGATGAAAATACATAAAATAACATACAAATAATATGTACGAAGACATATATTTAAAGATAAAGTGTTTTTATAGAAAAAAATCAAAAACAGAAGTAATATTATAATATGAACATTAATAGTAGTTATAAAGTCTGACAACCGAATTAGGTACCTATCGTGGTACAGAAATCATAGTTAATATTATTATTTTATTATATTTATCATTGTAATACAGAATTTTACCCTAAATAGCTAGGTTTATTAATCCATCAATATTAGATGTTTTTTAAACTCTATACTAGAAAATTAAATTTGGCTAGTTTAAACAATATATAATAAATATTATATTATGAAACGTATTTGTTTTGTATTCTGCTATTTCAGTTCCTGTGCAAAACAAATTTTCAAATACTTCAAGTTCTCTACCCTACTAATGATCAATAATTTAATTTAATTATATTTTTTTTTTTTTTATTTAAATAAATATTAATACATTAATTTTAAGTAAATATTAAAACATAAAAGTTGTTTATATAGATAAATAAGTATTGTTATTCTGATAATTAATAAATGAAAACATTTTTGTTCATATTAAATTTGTGTTTTAAATTAGTTAAAAGAAAATATTTCATTATACCCAAAAGTATTCTATTAATTCTTATAAAATGTTACCCTAGATTTTTATTTAGTGTTCAATAATCAGCATTACGGATATAACTTATCGACTGATAATTAAAAAAATAATGCGTCTATAATTCATTTTAGTTGATTGTTTTCATCCAAGAAGTTGATGTATACCGCCGTCCAAGGTTAACTATATTTATTATGTGTTGTTTTACACCCGATGATGATTTTTTAAATTGAAACCTGTCATATTTATTAGCATTTATTATACAATAATGCTCCAATCATGAACTTTCGATTTCATATTTTATATATATACATATATATATATTGATAGTGTGATTAAAAAATATTTAGAATAATGTAATAATTTCTTATACTTATATTCTTAAATTTTGTTATTATTTTCGTTTAAAAATTTTTGCAATACAAGGATTAAGAAACTATGAAGATAATACAGCATTATTAAAGGTTAGAAGCTAAAAAGTAACTTTAGGAATGCAGAAATGTCCAAAAAATGATGTACTAGCAGATATTCTATTTTAAAATTAAGATTTTACAAAGATAGGTCGAGAAAAATATAGGTGTATCAGTGGTGTATTTACGGGGGGGAGGATATGGGGGATGAATCTCCCTTAACCTTAATTTTTTTTATGGATAGTTAAGTTGTCTCATTTTGTGTATTTTTCAATATCATGTTACTTTTAAATATGTCTGCTTTCTTAAAAATACTCACAAGTCACAGCTATTTTACAGAGATTTTTATTCGAGTGGAATGTGCAAGTAAACTTGAAAGTGATTATAAGATGTAAAAAAATGAAGAACCCTTGCTTAAATATGTTTTTAAATAAAAATTGCTGTAAATAAGTATAATATATTTGTTAAGTCCTAGTGAATAAAAAAAAAGTACATGGTTTAAAAGTGTTAAACGATCTTAGAGTTACCATATATCATATACATAATGTTTAATGCATTGTAATAAATTTAATTTATTTTTAAGTGTTATGGTGGGAGTGAGAGGGAGTGGAGTCCCCCGCTTAAATGTGTCTGGAAAATTAATTGGACCCCCCCCATAAAAAAATTCTAAATACACCATTGAGGTGCATTCGGTATGTTTCTGTTAGTGGTGGATATATATTATAGGCATGTGGCGTAAATTATCATCGCCCTATATACAATGTAAGAAATATTTGGGCTTTGAAAATTATAAACATTAACTTCCCTTATTGACTAGTTATAATAATATTACAATGACTGGTCTATATTATATATCTATTAGCAGTGACGTAGCCAAGGGGAGGGGGGCTAAGGGGGCTATAGCTCCCCCAAGGGCCGTGTTTATATGTATAATGTATCTTGACTATTTAATAGAATCAATGGATGCTCGTTTTAATCAAAGGCTTATTGATGTTATGCCACTTGAAGGACTTATTCTCGCCAATTTAAATATGTATGACGATAAAAATATTATAAAAACTGCTAAAATATATGTCCAAGATCTCCATGATGATACCTCATCTACAATCAGAGCTAACCTGTTTATATGGAGGCAACAATGGAGTCAAAAAACTATTCCAAAACCGAATTCTGCTCTTGATTCACTCTCTCATCACACCAATCTTCGACCTAACATTAAAATACTTTTACAATTATTCGCCATGTTACCAGTTACCTCTTTCACTCCGGAAAGAACGTTTTCAGCACTTAATCGCTTAAAAATTTATTTAAGAAACACCATGTCGGAAAACAGACTGAATGGGTTAGCTATGGCTAATATAAATAAAAAAGAGCAATTCGATGAAAGTGAAATAATAACTGAATTTGCCAGAAATTCGCCGAAGAGGATGCAGCTGTCAGAGTGGAGCAAGTGACTGAACACTGAAACCAAAATTATTATTGTTATAAATTATATATTAATAAATATTTTTAAAACTATACTAAAATGCTTGAATTACGCTCAGAAACTTGATGGTAGATGGGGGGGGGGGTTAAGGCTGAATTCTCATATCCTCTCTTACCTTACTTATCCAAAAAAGTAGTTAGCCCCTCCCATTTAAAAATCCTGGCTACGTCACTGTCTATTAGTATATATTATTTATATTATTATATATTATATATATACTATAGATATATATGTAATGTATATTATATTATAATGTTAGACTGTTTACGGTCACTATGTATAATTTATATCACACGTTAAACCTATAAGTTTATTCCGGTATCCTACATTCGATTATCACTCAAAGAAGTAGCTGAACGGTTTTCAAATCTAGGAGGTCAAGTTTATGACCGTTCCGCTTGTGTTAAAAAATGTGATACGAGGAAATACAATTGTAAAGTTTCTGGAATATTATGCATTTCCAAACTCCGTAATTACGTATCAAAATACTCGTATATAAGTATCAATGTATTACGATATTATTTTTTAATGTTCACAACAATTCTTTTTTTTTTTTTATTGAATTATTTAATATTTTTCAAATGAGTAACAAAAAAATAAATAAATATTTAAGCTTAAACATAATATTTTTATTATTATTATTATGTAAAGCATTTTTTTGTTCACTTGACACTGTCAGTACTGGCCATTTTTTGGACAATACTTAGTCCATGTATATAATATTATTCACGTATCTCGAAAAACACGGGGATTGTATATAATGCCCAGTCAGTGTTCACTATGGCAATTTCTCCACTTGGACCGTGTCGGTATATACATTACTATAATGGACAGACCGTGGGAATATGTCGGTATTTGTTGGGAAAACTTCGTTGTATGATCGCTGGCAGGTACCTATCGTGCCTGGACGGTAGGTCGAAAAATGCCGGAAAATATAAAGTTGAAAAGAACAAATCCCGTACCGTGATTACGCAACTTTAAACCGTTCTTGCTCGGAACGTATAACATCGGCATTACACAGTCGTTATACCCCCTTCAGTGGATATGACTATCCTATTTTATCCCCCCACCAGAAAAATATTCCTATGTTCTAAAAACACAGCACAAATACAATAAAATATTAACAAATATACAATACAATAAATTATTTTTTTAAGCTATCTGTTTTTTAATGTAAAGACAATTGTGTAAGTATATACGTTAATTTATTAATGAAATTGGTTTTTTCTCCTTCCTGTTATATACTTCAAATAATTTTTAATAAAAAAATCATATGCAATTTTAGATTTCAGGACCACAATTTTGCTAATTTTCTAAATTTTATGATTTTTTGGTAACTGGCGTAATATACATGTAAAAAAGTTCGCTGTAGTCGATAACGGGTGGAACCATTTTCGGCCAAAATGAACCTTTCCCTTTTCGGCCAATTCACTTTTTGGCTATTCTGGAATGTCCGTTTTCGGCCAGTACACTATTTTGGCTACCAATTAAAAATATTTTACACGGTTTTTTCTGTAATACTATACCGATTATTTTTTGTATAATAATCTTATAATATTATTTAGTAAAATACGTTAGTCAAATGATATATAGAAAGTATAAAGTCATAATTTTCATAATTTACAATTTATTTTAAAATCTCATATTATGTCAATTAACCCTTTGATGCCCACTATATGAATACCTTTTAGAAATTTTTTTTTTTGAAACTAGATTAAAGAAGCATCAAATAAGAAAAATTTTGATTTTTTAATTTTCACAACTTTTGAAGTTTTTGAAGTAATGATTCTGTATGGAGTCATTGGGTCGATACGGTTGTAATTTGATCCATTTTATAATATATACCTAAATACCAATTTGTATTTTCAATTTTAAAACTTCATATATACATATTTTCTTATAATAAACCTTTTTTTGAAAAAATTGAAAATAAATAATTTTTATCAAATATCAGTCAGTTTTATTTAACACTGATATAAACTTACTTTGAGGAACTTAATTATTTTTAATATAATTCATTCTATATAATAAATTATTGTACATAGATATTATAGGTAAGCATTTATAAAAATATTAATATATATAGATTTTTTTTAATAGTAAATAAATTAATAACTTGTTAACTTTGGTAAAATGTTAAAAAATTAAAATCTCGTATTATGTAAAGTAAAATAATATCTAAAAATTAAAATTATGAGTTTTGCTTATGATAAATTGATAAAAGAAAATTCCCAATATAAGTTTAATATATAGAACGATGATAATGATGAAAGATATTCTATAGGTATAGATAGTTGTTAATTATTACTTTTATCGACCGTTAACGTATAGATGTTGAATTCCCCATAATATAATCAGTAATCCCTAATAAGTCTTAATATAGAGGAATATAGAGGATATGTGTGCATGTGCTACAGTTATTAAAAAAATTAAATTTTCCTAGTTTTATTTTTTTTTTTTTTGTGTAAATTTATAATATAATGTAACTTAATATTTTTTATTAAGATATGATTCACTATACAAAAAATAATTGGTATAGTATTACAGAAAAAACCGTGTAGAATATTTTTAATTGGTGGCCAAAATAGTGTACTGGCCGAAAATGGACATTCCAGAATGGCCGAAAAGGGAAAGGTTCATTTTGGCCGAAAAGTGTCCCGCCCGTCGATAACGCCTTACAAATAATTTCCAAGAATACTATGATTTTGGTGAAATCGATAAACATCTGGTTGTCACAGTACTATTACCAATCTAAGGAAACCCATGGTCAATAATTAGATACCAGACATTTGTAACACACGTATACACGATAGTATACTAATCAAAGGTTCGTTTTTATTGGCCCGACCGGGTCAGCTAGATCATTGTATGCATTGCGACTATTGTGACAATAACAACGACTATATGAGGTAATTATGTATAAATGTAGGCACGTATCAAATAATGTAGATAACTATAAATAATAACTATGCTATAGTTCAAGGGTGGTCAACTCAAAGTTACTATCGGACCAATTTTTAGAAAATTAAAATCTAGAAGGACAGAGGGCTATGTAACATAAGCGCCAAAGGTACAAAATTTACCTATAATTTACGCCAAAATATGTAATAACATAAGCGCCAGAAGCGTATTTTAGGGGGTGGTGAAGGGGGCGACTCCCCCTCTTGAATCCGTATTTAAGGAATCGATTATTTTTGTGATATATGATGTATGTGAGATAAACATTTCAAATTTATTTAATGTGGATCATTTTATAACGATACTTAGTGTCCATACCAGGACACCAAAACGTTTTTATAACGTTATAAGTATAACATAAACTCTTCAAAAAGCGATTGAAATCGATAACAGAACGAAACAGAAACGAAAAACGATTAAAATTAATATCGAATAACATAACAGAAAACGATTAACGATTGAAACATAAAAGAAATTTCCATGTAAAAATATTTATAACTATCAGTAAAAATGATTTGAAACATAGTTATTTTTGTAAAATTGACTTAAATTACTAGGTAATCTAAATAATATATATATAAAAAGGATGTTTAAAACAGCATACATTTTTTAACTAATAATATATAAATAAGCATCATCAGTTATAATTTAATTGTAGTGAACAGTGGCGTATCCAGGATTTTTTTTCGGGAGGGGTTATAGAAAATGTAACATTCAATTTTTTTTGAATTTTGTGTGTTTTTATTATAATCAATAGACAATATACATACATTAAACATTTTCGAGGGGGGGGGGGGTTATTACCCCTAACCCCACCCCTGGATACGCCACTGGTAGTGAATAACATTGAATAAAATAGTATGAAGTGTGAATATTCAACCCATGGTTCTTAAATCTGCATCATATATTTTATAACGCACTGCAAATGTTATCTTGTGGTGTTATATTTTATAGTCTTAATAGAAGTTATAAACATGTAGTTACACAAGATTAATTACATTTTTTCGAATGTATCGAGAGAAAATAACTGTCGAGCGAAGCAAGAAAATTTATTTTAGGATTAATAGCCATATTTTTTTAGTCCATATACCCACAAATATATTTACCAATACACCACTGGTTAAAGGTAATATATATATATATATATGTAGTACAATATTTAAAATATGTAATGCTATTTTACATAGTATTGATTGCTAAGTATTGCATTTGAAAACGTTTCAAATTTAATACTAATTTAAATAACACAAAACGCTAAATTGTTCATAACGTTTTAATTTTCAATAACGGTACAAGGAAATGTTTTTAAAATTTAAATTTGTATAACGTTTATTCGCTTAAATTTAATAACGCTTAAATTATTTATAGCGTTAAACGTTCAACTGCTTGTAACGTTTAAATATCCCATAACAGTAAACAATATATTTTATTTTGATTAAAGCCCTGGTCTATATATGGGCTAACCTAACCTAACCAAGTATAATTAGTGAAATATTAAATAAATCACAAGTGAAACTTTCAAAACACAGATAAGTGTTAAAAAAGAACTACACAAGAGACCATTCTAAGTGAATCCAGCATTAGATTAAAAAAAAAAAAAAGAACCACAAATATTAAGGATTCACCTGATTTTAAATATAATCCAAAATTTTGTTTATAAATTTTGAACCTGAATTAAAGAAAAAATTTGAGTTCCCCCTCTCCTAAAAGCAAGTCTAAATACGCCCCTGATAAGCACCAATCTAATATTGTATACCTGTTATACCTAACATTTAATATAAGCACCAAAATTACTGTTTTATCTAAGTAGTTATTTAATAATTGCGGTTTTATAAAAAAAATATCAATAATAAATTATGATATACATTATACATGCAAATAAATATAAATTTAATAAATTAGTTGATTTTTTAATCCCACTTTTTTCACATATCTGTACTTTTCACTACATTCATTACTCACTGTGTATACCTAGGATTTTGGGCGCTTTTGTATGATACGACTTTAATTTTTATTATCTCATTTTGGCGCTTACGTCTTCCACCGGGGCAGAGCATAGATGGCAAAAAATAAAATATAGATTTTATATTGTCACAATAGTCGCAACGCATACAATGATCTAGCTGACCCGGTCGGGCCAATAAAAACGAACCTTTGATTAGTATACTATCGTGTATACGTGTGTTACAAATGTCTGGTATCTAATTATTGACCATGGGTTTCCTTAGATTGGTAATAATACTGTGACAACCAGATGTTTATCGATTTCACCGAAATCATAGTATTCTTGGAAAAAGGCTTTATCGACTACAGCGAACTTTTTTACATGTTTATTACGCCAGGTACCGGAAAATCATAAAATATAGAAAATTAACAAAATTGTGGTAATGAAATCTAAAATTGCATATGATTTGTTAATAAAAATTATTTTAAGTAGATAGCAGGAAGGAGAAAAAACAAATTTTATTAATAAAATAACGTTCATACGTACACCATTGTCTTTACATTAAAAAACAGATAGCTTAAAAAAATAATTGTATTTGTACTGTGTTTTTAGAACGTAGGAATATTGTTCTGGTGGGAGGGGGGGGGGTAATAATATCCTAGGAAAATCATACCTCCCTCGAGGTACAATATTCTTAGTAAATTCTTACCGGGAGGTAAAATTATCCTAGGATATATTTACCGAGGGGTAAAATATGCCTAGGAAAATCTTAACCTCGCCGCTAATATTTTCCGGGGGTTACCTGTTACACCGACACTGCCAGCCGCGGTTCCGCTCTTACACCGGTCGGTACGTATACACGGCGCGCCCGTTACTCACCAGCGTCCACAGCGTGAGCATGAACCGCATGTACTTTCCCACTTCGGTGATGGTTGGGTACGAGATCGAGTCCCAGTCCACGGAACCGGACATCCACATGGCGTGACCATACAGCCACGCGAGCACGGCGTGCACCACGAGCCGGACGATGGCCGCTGGTGGCTGGCGGGCGGTGGTCCTCCTGACCGTCTGCGCCTCGGTGTACATGTCGGACCGAAATGATCGGCTGCCCGGACGCTCGTAACGCACTTGCCGCGCGCGCCTATCTTTCGAACGCGCGCACGCATTGGTCGTCATCGCCGCCGCCGCCACCGCCGTCCACGCTAACATTTTTTGTACGAAATCGGTTACAATCGCACAGCCCATAATGATGTACGCGTTATCGGCCAAAAACGGTCTTTGGACTCGATTACCATTAATCACGTGGTCTCTGCAGTGCCGAACGCTATTATTTTGCACCACCTCTAAACAATCTCGCTCTGCATGTGCCCGCGTACGTGCGTGCGTTTGTGTATGTGGTGTGTGTGTTGGTCATAGGCACCGATAACATTTTAGAGGGACAACATTTTGGCTACTCACATTTATAATATATATTTTTACGTAAATAGTAAAATAATAACATTTAATGAATGAAAGAATACAAAAAAAGAACATTTTTGTGCGGGCCTAGTCCCCAAAACCACTTAAAAAGCTCTAAAAACTCCTTTTAAAAGCAAACATCGGAAAACCTCGATTATCGTCTCGCCGAGCGAAATTTGCCGATATTTCCAAAGTTTTTACCAGGTACCTGACAATCTCGTATGACTGTTACACTATTGTGATTTTTTATTAATAATTATTTCTCCAAAATCTTGCAAAATAGAACGTAGTTTTTGTGTTTATTAAACTGTAATTCAGATAAAATACGAAAATTATGAAAATATATGTAGGTATATATGTATATGTACATGTATTATAAATAATGTTTTGAGGTCTTCAAGGTACATAAAGTTGCCAGATAATCGTTTGATAAGCAGTATAGTTCCCTATAAAAATGAACCGGACTAATCGGCAGGATATTGCTTAGGTATATTATTAGTTTGATTTTAAATGAAAATAAAAATTAACTTTTAATTCCTATTAATTAACTCCTATTACATACTTTTGTTGTTTCTAAAATTTAATGCATATAAATACACCAGTCTGTATTAATTATTATTGTTTAATTATTCTATTAAGTTTTAAAACAATAACAAAATTGGATTATATTTTTTGTACTTAACCTAATTTGATAGTCCCTGGAAGATAATTTGATACGGAATTTTTAAGTATAATATGTATTAAGTATGACTGAAACTTTGTTTAAGATAGGGTATTAGACAGTTGGTTCTAATTTCCAATTTAGCATTTTTCAATACTAACGTATTTATTATAATATTTTATACTGAATATATTTATGGCTCATTCAATAAAATTAATATGCAAAAGTATAATTTGACAAACTCAAATGGTTAGATAATTAATCCCATAGGGTTTGGCATTATTTTTGTTAAAAAAAATCCAAATAAATATAGATGTAATTTTATAGACGTTTAATACTTTTAATCGGCAAGATCAATAGTGTTTAAAAACTATTGACCTAAGCGGACCTGACACTTTTTTTTCTTAACTCAGCACCTCAATTAACTTTAAATAGTACATAAAATATTATTTCACTAGCTTATCTCGGTTCAAAATATTAATTAAAAAACACTCAACCTCATATCAGTTGTAAAGTTCACGTGCTAATGTACTACATGGTACGTAAAGTATAGTTATCGTTTTTTATTTATTTATCCGTATGGCATGACTATAGCTAAAATTACGAATGATGAATGTATCGTGATAAGAATCAAATTCATTTAAAGTTATACTTCATACAAAGGAAATATTGATAATTATGTTTCCATCTTATTTCCTCCTTCGTATAATGCTTAATTAGCTTAATTGAATGCATTTTAATTTTAAACTACACTATACGTTTATGTTAAAAATCATTCGAGAAGTATTAAAGTTTTGAATAAAAATGATTTGTTGGTTAACGGATAGTAGTCGTGTGTACACACAAAAGTTAGTCAATTTATGTATAATTTCAATAAAATAGAGTAACTCAATTTGATATAACTTTTCGAGTATTCAATTTTGTAAATAAAATATTTAAGTTAGTAATCGATAAGTTTTCGATTTTTAAATTGATGTAGATATATGTATATTTTTTTTACAAAGTTTGAAAACCTATCTCTGCAGATACTATGACTCCTTTACAATTATGATAAAGTGTCAATATAAACACACCATTTTAACTATTAAGTAATTAAAATCTTCAATAACAATTAACACAGCACGTAAAATAAAAAACAATAAGATAAACTTATAACTAAGATAATCATGTTGTTATAAACTGTAACCGATCAAATGACATTGAGCTTAACATTAAAATAAAATAACGATGTACTTTCATTCTGAATATTTAACTCTTACTAATTGAATGATGCATCAAGCTATAAAAAAATATATTTCCATTCAACTTATTTAAATTTTTAAATTTTCTAATTTTAATTTATAATTTCTAATAACATACTTCGTCTTCAAAGTGATTCAGATAACTTTTCTCTTTGATGTTCAATAAAAAACTTACATTTTTATAATTCCAGATGCACATTTATTTCGTTTATTCGTTCTAAAGAAAAAATAACTTCTAATTATAAAATTGGAGATTATAATTTTAAAAACCTTGCTTATATTCGTGATTTAGAAACAGGGACAGAACTAAGATAGGGCAAGTGAGACATTTGTACAGGGTCTTGCGATTTGAGAATATTGTCATGACCTTGCGTTTGCTCCCATCAAAGAAACTAAAAAGTAAAATCATTATACTAAAAACGTGAACTAAGAATATCAATAAATTATATTTTTCTAATGGTATTAAAATTAAATTTTAACGTATTACATATGTGTTCTTGTAAAGTAAAAATAATAAGTAGTGCATTAAACTTTTTAAATTATTATACCAGTAAGTTGTTGACAACTATTTGTGTTCTCTCCATAATATTATTATTATAATGTTATCATTTTATATTTTTTATTGTAAAAATAATGTCTACGAAGTTTGGCTATGATAAGTAATACGTGGCGCAAGGTGATTGAACATTGCTCAAAGGGTTGTATTTTGTCATTTTTTAGTTTTTTAAAGTTTATGTTGAAAACATATCGCTTAGAGTACAAGTTGATAGATTCTTTATTGTATAGCATAAAAATAACTAAAAAAAATATACTTAAATATTTTCTTTTAAATCTATTATTTTTCAAGAAACACAATAAAATATTCAAATAATTCGTTTTAATTCATATAATTAAATTTTTGGCAAAATTCTATTTTTATAATTATTTACGATTTATAAATGTTATTATATCATTTAAAATATCTATTATATTATAATTAGTATTTTACATAATTTTATTTTATCCTTCAATTAAAATATTTTTTCTTGAATCAGGATGATTTTTCCGAAAGTCAGTCACGATTTGAAAAGGAATTATTTTTGTTCCTCGTTTTTGATTATGATATAATTAAAATCTTCAACTAGTTTCACTGCTCTTTCGGCACAATCATTTATAACTTTTAAAGCGGCAAACTCCAATTTTTTTGTCAGCTGTTAAATAAAAGTGTTCTAGATGTAAAACATATTTGTAAGATTTATATTACTTTCGCTATTCATCGTGCATGATAATAGTCATCTGGAGTTTAATTATAATTACCATAATAAAATTTACCACCCAGAAATATAATTGATAACTTTATTAATTCGTTGTTATCTTCTATTGGTTTATTTTCGGATATTCTTGCATTACAATATTTAATAATATTTTCTGTTGCATCATATAATTTCAATTTTACATATTTATCCTCAATACCTGGTTTTATATTCATAGACTCAGTCTGAGACCAATTTTGCTGTCATTTTTTAAACAAAGGTAAATTAGGGGTAGTAGATTAAGCTATATTTTTATCAAATAAACATATATGAATGATTTCAAATATATGGTGTCTAAAGGCAAATAAAGAAGATCCTTTTCAAGCTTTTGTTTTTTTAAGAACACACGATCCTTGCAATCTTCCCATATTTGAAGATATCATACCACAACAAATACCTTGAATATTTTCTATAAGATTCCGCTCTACTTATGTGTTATAAACTGCTAAAGCTTGATCTTAACCAGTTACTGATTTTATGAAAAGGATACATAACTGTTCACTTACATTGAAACTAATTGCTATTGGAAATCTATTAAAATTTTCTTTCTCACATAGAAATGTTAATCATTTTCCATCGAAACTGACTACAACTGTACTAACATATTTTTTTTCAGAAATTTTCACGTAGTTTTTTTTGCATGTTCTGTCCTTAAATATTAACAACAATGATTAATGTATGAACCATTTATAATTAAATACCAGTAACATCAGCTTGTATCGAAAGAAGTTACTCGAAACTTACCTCAAAACGTTTTGTGAAATAAATTAAGCTAAGAGAAATTTTCAGATATTACACTTATATCTATTGAACAAGAAATATCTAACAGCAATGACTATCAAAATCTATTAGAAACTTTCGTTAAAAAAAAAAATGTTTTTAGTCATATCCAATGGACCAAGTAATAAGTATACTAGAATACAGTATACAAATAATATTCAAGTATTCTTATTATTCTTATTATTCATCATCAATAATAGCTTATTTAAAAATTCCGTATTATTTTTCTTTTCACAATCGCTCCTATAATAAAGATTAAAATAATTTTGGACCTCGTAAAAGTGTATTGTCCTGGGCCTAGCAAACCACAGCACCGTCCCTGTTTATTAATTACTTTATCAGATAACTTAAGCTTCTCTGAACATTTCATCGTTGGCCTTTGTAGCAAATAGACGTTTAGTTTTTGCTATCATTATTTCTGTGCATTAATATTTTAATTACATTTTTCAGTTCGTGATAAGTTTTAGGATTTAAAGTGTGAAGTATGTGATACTCGTTTCGCAGAATTAAATAAACCTATAAAATGCGATGAATGTGCTGCTCTTGTACATAAGAAGTCTTCGGAACTTACTGCTTCGGAAATCAAATGTGTCTCAATGATAAATAGAATTTTGAAATTTTCTGTGTTGATTGTGATCGTAATCTAAAAGACTTGCGGGATTTAAAAATGATGATTAAAAAACTGCTTGTTGAATTTGAAAGTTTGAAAAATTCTAGCTCGCTTGATTCAAATTACTCATTAGATAATGAGTTTATTATCTATGAAATAAATTATCGTTATAGTAGAGTAACAAATCTCATTTTTTTTTTTTAATGTTGTATATTATGAGTCCACTCGCTTCGAAGAATGTATTACCCACGATTTTAATGAGATTAATAACGTGATAAAATCTATTGTTGTTGACTCCGAAATTATACTGTCAAATGTATTCATTTAAGTCGTCATTAAAGTGATAAATTTCGCTCAATAAAGCTGTATATTTGACTTCATCAAATACATTTGATGTTCTTAAAAATAAACGTAAACTTTCTCTTCAAGTTCCTTCTTCTCGGATAAATATTAGTTCAGATCGTACACCATGTAAAAGGGATTCCATAAAGAAGCTATGTAAGGAGTTAGCTGCTCGTTCATCAAATGGGGATGTCGGTTTGACAATCAAGTTTATCAAAGGCGTCCCACGAATTGTGAAAATGGCAGAAAAGCTTCAAAATCCCCACCGAAACCTCAAAATTATTTAGCCTCCATATAATTTACCAAAATGTAAGGGGTCTTAGAATCAAACTTTTTTTTTTTCGTAATTCTATTATTAATTTTTGTAGTGATTTATTATTTATCATTGAAAAATGGTTAAATACTTCTATAAATGGTTTGAAATTAGGCCTCTTTAATTATAATGTGTTAGTAATTATTTACTATAATATTATAAATTATTAAAAATAATTGCTTATATTACCCATTGAACTATATCCAAAGACACTTTTCATTTGATTCAAGATTGCATAGGTCTTGGCTCTCTTTTCATCAGGCGTAATTTAATAGATATTATGTTTGTTTATGATATTCTTAATAATTATATCGATTGCCAAGAAATTTTAAGTTAAATTGGATTTAGAATCCCTATTAAGAAAACTCGTAATTCTGATTTGTTTTATATATCTAAATCTAAAACAAATTGTGGAAAAAATTCATTTTTGTCAAGAGCTCTATTAAATGCCAATAGAATCTCCGCTGTCTTAGATTTTTTTAATATATTTCACCCTATTTTTAAAACGAAATCTGTATTATTTTTAAAACAATAATTAATTTTTAATCTTTATATAAACATATTATTATTTTTTTTATTTATTAGTTTTTTTGTACTTTTTATATTATGTGCTACTTTATTTTTTTTATATTATTGCTCGTCTAATCTTTTTCATGTGCTAACAATTATTGTACTCTTATATTATATTATAATATTTTGTTAAAGGGCTTATGTCCATTGATTATAATAATAAATAAAAATATTAATTAATAACTTAAAATAGTTGAAAATAAATTACTCTGAATTTAACAATCCTAATTCTTTAATTATCTTATACTTAGTTCTTGTAAGATATGTCTCTCAATTTGGTTAAACTGTCTAGAACCCAACTCTAGTTGGTCATAAAAATAAACTTAAAAAAATTCGAAGACCATTCTTCCGCATGATTGTTTATAAAATTGGCATTATTGGTAAACCAGTAAAAGATGTGGCTATAAGTTAGTTGCCAAATTCCTACCTTAGATCATAAACGACTATGTACAGATATGTCATTTATCCATAAACTTATAAATAATAAAATCGATTTTCCTGATTTACTGAAACAAATAGCCTTATAATATCTGTCAGTCTCGATTATTTTTTACTAGCCTAAAGGTAAAGATAAATCTGAGTGTTTATCGTGGAATTATTTAGGATAAACTAAATCGATTTAAAAAATATAACCCTTGGAAGAATTAATAGAAATATTTGTTAAATCTATTTCGGTATTAAACCACTTAAACCCTCCAGAAGCACAGGCGGGCTTAAGGGGAGGGGGCTAAGGGAGCATTAGCCCTCCTTCCTTAGGACTAAGCTATCTATTTTACAAAGCAAAGTATTATGATACATTAATATTCATAATAAAATATCGTCAATGGTCATTAATGAATATGATATCTATTTTATATATTTTTTTTATAAATAAATAGTTCACTTTTGTTGTTCATTATATGTATTTACCTATATTTTAAAATGGTTTTAGATTAAATTTGATACTAATAATGTAACTATTTAAACTTCGTCATTATTGTGAAAAAAATGACTTACTTATGAGGGACTCAAAAACATATTCTGTGATTTAAAATTTTATATAGATTTAAAAAACCAACTAACTAAATTCTTAAACCTCTATTAGCCCCTCCCTTGGTTAGTGATAAAACCCGCCCCTGTCCAGAAGGTAAGCATTTACTCATTGCCCTTCCATAAATATTATTTGCGTTCAAGTATTGTAAATATAGATTCGTTATTAGGAATAAATTCCGTTTCAATATATTTATTGTTTGCTTTAGAATATCTGCCACTGCATTATGTCATTCCACCTCTTAATCCTTTCTCGACGAATAAATGCGTATCATAGTTTGATAATAATTCTAATTTTATTCCTGTTTTTCTGAGTATAAAATTCTACGAGAAACTTAGGGTTGTATAATTCCATGAAGGATCTATGTTATAAGTTCTCAAAGAAAGATCACGAAAGTTTTCAAAAAAATTTGTTAATAAGAACACATCGATCTTGTTATATAACATTGTAAATTCTTTGAGATTTTTTATAATAAATATATTGCGAATTTCTTGAACATTTTTATACTAATCTTCTGTTATATATATATTTTTTAAGAGAATTATAGAACAATATTAATTCTTTTGGAGGTAAACATGTTTCCACTTACTTTTCGATACAATTATTCAAAAGGATAAGATAATTTTTTTGTAATTAAATCTAGATGTTTTGTTGGAAATTGTATTCCAAGTTCTTTAATCTGGGTTTTGTCTAGATTACTAAATAATTCAGTTAAGCTACAAGATAGAAATTTTAAAGAATCTAAAAATCTTATCTCGATTTTATTTCCACAGAATACCCTCTGTATTATTATTATGTCTGTTTTTACATCGATTATTTACAAAATCTTTTGATTCATAAGATAAAATATTTAAGAAAAAGATATTATATATTATATATTTAGTTTATTTAGTTTATTTAGTTATTATATATTTCTCCTCAGTGCTTAAAATTAAGTTTATTCTTTGATTTTTTTCATTGAATTATTTTATAAATAAATGCGCATCGTGACCTAATAGTTTATGGAAAAAAAAGAAACAAATCTAGGAATTAGGTAGTTGATATTACCATAAGAATGAGATGCTCCACTGTAATCTCCTGTTAAGTGGTCATAATCCCGAACTTTTCTTGTATTTTGTTTCAAATACATTTTATCTCTACATTTTTTTCATTAAAATATTTTAATTGAGTTTCTATATTTCTCAATACTTCTTCTTCGTAGTTTTCTGTTTGAATATATTTATTTTTTAGGACTGTATAATATTCTTTCTTATTTGTTTCTATTTTCTGTAATAATAGGGAGGTATTTCATTCATAGATATTTCGCAAATATGGTATTCGTTTGAATTTTTATAATTATGCTTTTTTTCTTTACTTAAATATTTTATAGGAACATTTATATCTAAATATTTTTCCGCAATATCTTTCGTATAATTTTGATTTGTTGAACAAATACCTTCGGTGTATCTAACCCAAAATATTCAACAGAGTTTTTAAAAATTCCGTCTGAGTATTTTATATAAAATACAAAGCTAATTGAAATGTGTTTATGGTTTGGGCTAATGTATGAAGCAACATAAATATATAATATATAAAATAATTTAAAGTTATTTTACCATATCACTATACCAAAAGATTAATAATAAATGTTATCGAGAAAATTTAACTCTAATACTGAAAAAATATATTTAACTTATAAAGGTTCTGAAAAATTGAACAATGAATATACGAGACATTTCCTTGATGTAACGATTTTTATTTAATATTTTATAATTAATAAATGGGTAAATATTTTAAAGAAGTTAAGTATTTTCTTTTTTTAAAAAGAATATTGATAAGTATAGAAAATGTAATTGTTTGATGACAAAGGTTTAGTTATTTGTAAGGTTAAAAGTGAAAAATATTTTAAAATGCAATCAATATTTGATTATATGAATTCCTAAAATCTTAATACATGCACCTAATGAATTTATAATAAATTATATAACCTTATAAATTTGATATTAAAATAGATAAAAATATCCTGATAATCCCAACACTACTTATTATTTCTTTAAGATAAAAAAAATAAAATATTTTTCATGTAGGTATAACACATAAAAATAGAGGGAGTGGCACTATTTTTGCTTAGACCCTGATTATATATTGTATTAATATTATAATACATGATAATCGGGATTTACCTAGCACGTCAACATTTTTTGGGCAGAATTTACCTAATCCATTTTCACGCAATTATTTGGAACTCAGATTACCCCGAACCAAGAATATTTTATAAAACCAGAGACTGGAATAGACCGAAAAAAATTTGTTTTGGAGCCTGAAACTTGGCCAAATTATGGAACCTTAATCTTTAAAGAATCTAAACTGGAACCGGAATCTTGATCAAAATATTTTTTTAACTTCAGGTTCAAAAAGTTATTTTAGTTCTTATAATATATCATGTATGTATTAATAATATTATAGATTTAAAAAGAAAATTGTGTGTATTTAATATATTAATTAGAATAACATGATGTAGTTATATGTTTTCAAAAAATCTAGAAAATGAATTATTAGTGCGTACCAACAGATTATTTGATTATTTGAAAAAATTGACTCTAAAAATCTAAAACTCTGAAGATACTACAAAAAAATAATGACTATAAAAACTATTTATATATTTTTTTTTTTGCTAACAAAAATCAAACATCACAGACCAAAACTTAACATAAAAGAGTATCATGTCAACAAGATTTCTTACTAAAACTAAAAAAAAAAAAAAAATTTCTCTTAAATAAACTATTATATAAATTTAACATATACATTAATATAAAATATATTATTTTGCTATTAATATTTTATACAGATTTTTTTTTTTAAAATGTCGAATATAATATAACTAATATATTATAATACCATAACAATTTTATGTTTTTGTAATACATATTATATAAAAAAAAATTATTTATATTTTAACTGCAGTAACATTTTTGAAATTTGTTTTAACAAGTTAAAATAAAACCAAAAATGAAGTATATCATAATAAATTTAAGGATTTATAAAAAAAAAACAAAACATTACAATTTTCAATTTGATAGCAAAATTTTCACAGGTACCTAAAACAGTATTTCATAACTACAATAATATTGTACTATTTTGATTAATTTAAGGTTTTTTTTTTTTTTTTTTTATAAGAGTGAAACATTTAACAATAAAATACATTTTATATAGTTTTTCCATGTTAAGAAAAAAAAATTGGAACTGGTTAAAAAAGGTTTTAACCGAAATCTTAATTTTGTATTTTAAATATAACCTAACCATAACCGAAACCGAAACCCTTAAAATTGTAAAGGTTCCAGTCCCTGCATAAAACATTGATGCACTAAACATTGTTTCCTAAATAATCAATTATTGATTCATTTTTCATGTTGTATTATGAATTTCCATTCACAAAAATAAAATTGGTATAAGAATTTAGAATTAATGGTATATAAAATAAAATATTTTACTATCAATTAAAGGTAGTTATTATAAAGCAAAAATTATGATAGTTACAATTTATATAAAATATTTGACTGTCTAAAAGAACTATAAATATTGCCAAGTTATTACTGTTTTATTAATTATTTGGATTAAAATGTACAAGTCTTTTAATTGATTTATACATTTTTTTTTATGATTCCAG
The DNA here is from genome assembly GCF_003268045.1 of Sipha flava. NCBI lineage: Eukaryota > Metazoa > Arthropoda > Insecta > Hemiptera > Aphididae > Sipha > Sipha flava. Next base: position 927,165 of record NW_020272843.1, read on the forward strand.
GATATCGTGTTTCAGAATGTTTTTTACGTAAGAATTTTTATTTAAGTGTTCAGATGACCGTGAAAACTCTTATGATTGAATTTCTAGAGGTCATTGACGTATTTCACTACCCTCGTGTAAGGATATATTCGTGATTTAGTAAATAAAATAAAAAAAATAACTATTATAAACATTTAATTGAAGTAAAAAATTATGTTCAAGTGATTTAAAAAGTTATGAATTCATAAAATTATTCTTCGAAAAACGGAGTAATCACCGAGGAGATATGAGCATGTTATCATATCTCCTAAAAAATCTCTACTTTATTACGATAAACTGTACATCATTGATAATCGTTCGAATCATATATATTCTCATAATGACGAAATTAAAATAACTTATTTTGTTTAATAAGTAAATTCTTATTAGAAACTAAAAAAAGTGCAGTAATTTACGTTAACCATTGTATGTAAAAAATAATAAATTTATTCTTAAACGATGAAGGTTTACGTGCATAAAATTTTGTGCGGTCAGCATAAACATAAAGCAGAGTGAAGGTTAATTTGAAATCATGTCTGATATTCTGATATAACATTTTTTGGGCTGTAAAAACTTACTAACAAGTTCATTAAATTATCTTTTTGTAGATAGGAAATACTCAAACACAACTAACAAAAAAAACTATTCTTTGAATTTATTTACCGTATTTTTGAAAATTATAAAATCCTGTTTAAAATAAAACGGATTATAAATATAAAAATAAAACAAATAATGATTTGACAAAAGTTTTGATAGTGGTGGTATTTCAGGAATATACCTCCCAAAAAATGTAGTTAAAAAGTTGGATTATTTTTATATTATTTTAATCAATGTTTTAATAAACTTAACCCGAATTTGATAGGATCTGGTCTAGAATTTATTAGGTGAATCATAAGCTAGCATTATTTGAAATTATTATTTGTCACAAAATACCAACTAGTCCACAATCCAATAAAATGATACACAACACTTTTGCTGCATACTTACTTGTTAATCAAGAAAATCCATAGATGGTATTAGGGGTGGCACGAGTGGGTTGTTGCCCCTCCAGAAAAAAATTTGAGGGGGCAAACTTATCATTTCACCCTCCTATATTAAATATTATTTAAGCAATTTTAAATTTTTATAAAATATTTATATAAAAATTACGTTTGTATAATTATAAAATAAATTATTCCCCATGTTAAGTCAAATCAATAGTATCAATATTACCATAAATTAATATAAACTGTAAATTGATTAAATATACAATGTAATGTATTTAATCAATACTTTTAAAACATAACATAACATACTACATTGATATTAATTGATGTACTTATTGTCTTATCAGTTATCATACATATAGTAAGAAAGTAAAAATGTATAATATTTAGATAAATTGAATGTGAGAAGATTTTTAAATTGGTCAGTAAATTGTGACTAATTTATAAAAAAGTAACATATATACATATAAATCATTGGTATACAATTAATATAAAAATAAATCTATTACTATCAATGTTTATTATTAGGTATACACATGAGCGCCCGCAGGAAATTTATCAGGGGGGGCATAATGAAATCAAACACAAAAAAAAATACATTAAAAAAAGTTTATTCCTTATAAACTACAAATTGTGTTAGAATTATATGAAATCCAACACCAAAAAGAACATTAAAAATATATTCCTTACAACCTAAAAAAATTAGTTAAATAAAAACTGAAGCTATGTGTGCGTGGTGCGTCGATCGTCATAAGTAGTTTACACAATAGGCGATTAATATAAATTCACAGAATTGAAACGTATTTAATTTTGCGCGATTAATGTAATACGCATTATTTTGTAGGTACGCCTTATAATATATTGTTATTACGATCAACAACACCACACGGCACACACTAAAGTAAAAATATCGATAAAATGTTGATAAATCAAAATAAGAGTTAAAATATTCAACATTCTATTGAATTGCAGGGGGGGCAAATGTCCCCTCTTGCCCCCCCCTCCGGGCGCCTATGGGTATATATCATAATATATTATCTATGTAGTATTAATAAATAACAATATTTTTAAAAAATATATTGACAAATTTTACTTAATTTATATTAGGATGATTTCTTAATAGGTTTTCGGTATTGCTTTTTTTCATCTTTCCCTGGAAATAAATAATCAATATGAGTATTTTTATCAATCATAAATTATTTTATTAAAAAATACATATTTTAAGTAAGTATATTATATGTCAAAAATAGGTTATTATCTGTAGGATACTTCCTACAAGTCACATAGCACCTTATTTTACTTTAAGATCAATAATTTATCGAATAATTATAGCAACTATGTGCGTGATTATATTTTAAGAATCAAATTGTGGATTCCAATATAAAGTCTAGGATAAGATACTAGTTCTATGAGTAACCAGTGGTCATTGACCATGAATTGTATTTTCTAAAATAGCCGCATACTCCATAGACTTATGTATTTTCATACTATCCAATTCAAAAATAATTATACAAAAAGCGAACGAATGAGATATTAAATTTAATTTGCCAATGAAGACTTTCTTTCTTATTGAACTTTATTCATTACTCTACATTTTTGCATTTTGTTTATCATCATTGTCATTTTTATTATTATCTATTAATAATTATTAATTATATTCTATGCATTTTATTGTATTCAAAATGCATTTCCTGTTAAAAAAATAAATTAATACTATACGAAATAAATAAAATAAAATAATAAATTGAATTAATAAATAAATATTGCAAATATACTTATGTGATTTCCAATAAGTATTAAGTAAAATATATTTATAATGTCTATTTAAGAAAGTTTTTTATTACTATTAGTCATAATATCTCGTAAATACTTAGTTTTTCGTTTAATTTTAAATTAATAAGCTATTGAATTTTATACTCCGAAGAATATTTAAAATACTTACATCAATACTAGGAAATGTTTGTATAACAGTTTGGTATAAATTAAAATCATTCATCTATTGAGTGTACATGTATTAAGTACATATATATTTAATACAATTATTAATTTTGAATACCTTCCCTTTTTTTAAATGTATTTATTCAATACAATAATACTTAGACGTACATATCAAAATATCAGATATTTGTTTTAAAAAATTAAAAAATATATATACATTTTTATATTTATATTAAATGTTGTGAAAAAAAATATACATATTGCACTTGCTAAAACAATAATATGTAATGTAAAGGAATTAAATTATATCTAAATTATATACTATATTTATGTTGTATATTATATTGTACTCACCCCAATACATGTTTTGGATGAATATGCCAACAAATAGGAATGATAACTTTAATACGAATAAAAATACCATAATACCCAATGCGATTGGAAAGCTATAGAGCCCGAATAAAGGATATACCCAACGTCCTTTTTCTATATATGTTTCCAAAAATCTAAAATCAAATTAAATGTTATTATTTTAAAACAATGGTTGTTGAAAAATAAAAAACTTGTCGAAAAATTCAAACTTACACGATTGCATAACACAATCCAAATCCTAAGTATAATACCAATGATGCTGAGACAGAAGGAAACTTATGTCTAGTAGTAAACAATTCTGCTAAAATAAGCGGTAAAATAGTAGTATGCATTCCATGGTTTTGCCAATACGGTATGTAACTGTCGATTATTTTCGGATAGACTATTTCACGATCATAAGCGTACATTAACCAAAATGTGACGCACACAAACTATATATAAAAAAAATTAATAAGTAATAAGTATTAAACTACCATGTAAAAAAATACTATATCAAATAAACCAAGGGTGTTTAATACTCCCGAGTCTCATATTATACAATAACTCATATTTTGAGTAAGTATCTACTATTTTTTCAAAGATTGATTTTTGATGTAAGTAAAATGTTTAGTTTGATTTTTTCATTTACTTACTGATAACAACAAAAATGGTGTCCCGACAATTGAGCGCGCGACAATTGAGCGCAGACAATTGAGCGAAAACAATTGAGCGCGGCGAAAATTGGGCGCTGCGAAAATTAAGCACCGAGACAGTTGAGCGCTTTAACATAATATTATACTATACTGAGTAAAAGCTTAGTGCAGAACTGCTGTACATGAAATTACGAAATTAGAAATGAATTTGTTCGCAGTATCTGCGAATACCTATATAACCCGTCAGATAAATCCTTATGTTTGATGATAATCAGATAATGTTATCGATACGGTGTTATTGAAAGAATAAAATTCCAACGACGGTAATGCAGCAGTAAATGTAGACTCTTATCGCTGGATAACTACACATGTGAACTTTGCAAGGTATTTATTGATGTTATATTTTCACACGTGCATACTGAACACTATTCATTTAATTGTATAAAACATTTTAATTTTTTTAAATTATAATTTTGATAATAAAATGGAAATTATTAAAAGTCAAAAAGGTCGAGACCTTCTGTGCTATAACGGATATTTATATAGATTTGACAAAAACAATAGTTAGCGATGTATCGAATGCAATACGAAAAAATGTCGTGGTCGTATTAATTTGATGAATAGTCAAATTATTAAAGAAAGTGAAAAAGAGCACAATCATACACCCGATATTTCAAAAATTGAAGCGAGAAAAGCAATGCAATTTTTAAAAACAACAGAAAAACATACTGAACTTAGTACTCAAGCAGTTTTAGGTGCAGTTTCTTTACAGGTAAATATAATATAAATTATTATTAACTATGACTTATTATTTTTTTTTTTTTAATTATTAACTAACTTTTTTAGGTTTATATCGCGCTCAATTGTCTTAGAGCTTAATTTTCGCAGCGCTCAAGTTTCGTGCGCTCAATAGTCTTCGCCCAATTGTCGTGCGCTCAATTTTCTGCACCCCAAGAAAACACGAGACTGCCATTACCCGACTCAGAATTGGACATACCTTTATTATCCACTCCCACTTGATGAAAAAAGAAGATCTCCCTATATTACATGCTGTGGGGTCCCCCTCACAGTCAAACATATACTAACCGAAAGCAGAAACTTTCAAGAGGAAAAAGAAAAGTACAAAATATCCGAACACCTAGCTGAAATACTCAACCCAGAGCCCACCAACATATCCAAACTCATACATTTCTTATCGGAAATGCAACTTCTACGCAAAATATGAATGTATAAATGTATAAATGTATTAATATACTTATAATATAATATAATATAATTATATTATATTATAATAATTATATAAAATGTATTAATGTACTCATAAAATATAAATAATAAAATATGTAATACGTCCAATGGCCATAGCTACCACGGACAGTTTATTTTTTATCTAATAAAAAAAAAAAAAATAGCTCTTGAAATGAATGAGTTTTTTTAATAAAAATAATGTTAACTGTATAAGATATTTCTACTAATTAAAGTAATCAATAATCGAATAAAAAATTTTTAAAAAAATTTTAGTTTTCTAAGAATTTTTTATATTTAAATATAGAGGTTGAAATGGTTTTACTAAATTAATATTTTAATAGTTTTTATTTTTTAACGCATCATATTCAAGAATAAAAACTTGTTATCTAAAAAACTAATTATCATGAGAAGAAATAAAGTTTAAGATTACGAAAAAAAAAACGTGTAAAGTGTACTGGCAATATGGATAATTCAGGTATTTTACAAAATGCCTTGGCATTATGCTAATTACCGACTCATATTAGGCAATGTAAATAAAACATATGATTTTCAATATTATTTTACATATATTGTAACATATACAATAATAATATACACAGATTTGATTATTTTTACAAGTATATTTTTTTGTCAATATTATAATGTATTTATTTAATTTCTCTAAATAGTAATACATGTATATGGTACTGGTCTAGTTGACCACCCGCCAAAAAAGTATTCTTCCGCTCGTCACTCATATTTAGTAGACGCCCACCACTTACTCTCTCGTGTCTGATAAAAATAAAAATTAAAAAAAAATAAAAAAAAATAATTTAAAAATATATTTATTAATAAATTAAAATTAAATGACATAAAAATTCAGGAGATCAAAATAAAAATAGATAAAAATAAAACTAAAAATATTTTACATAATTCATTCAAGAAAAAATAAATGCATAAAATAATAAAATATTAAGCAGGTAGACAAAACTCTGCTATGTTCTCCAGAATTTCTTTAAATAGATCATGGCCGTTTAATTAACTTCATCTCATAAACTCTGACAAATAAGAATCTAGGAAAATTTTTCTTAGTCCCTCTTCGTTTCTTGTTGTCCTATTTAGCAACCACATTCTCTCAACATTCTGCGTATGAGCTGCACTTATAGGACCCATAAAGTTATATTTATGGTTTACTGTTGAGTGTGTAAAAAGACCGGTTTGATGAATATTATTATAGGCTCGCCAGGAATCAGATAAAATGGTCAATCCAACTCGTATACGGTTTCAATTTATTGGCAATAACGTATTTTCCGATCGATTGAGTACACACACGACGAAGCACTCATTGTTCTCACGACATATGCCATCAAATACTCATTGCTGCGACAGTATTCGAACTGCATTATTTTTACATCAGACAAACAAACTCAACGATGAAACTCGCATCTCCTATTTTTGAATCACCGTGAGAAAGTTTCCATACACATACTTCCTTAATAAAGTTATTCCAATCTACAAAAGTATATTTGCTCATTCCGAATTCACATTTAGTCCACTGATGTTTGTTCATGAGCCCATCCATAAATAAAGTGAACAATACTTGGTAACTTCACCTGAGCACTTTGTATCCAATTATTGGTCTTAACACCTTTTTCTGCTCGACATAATCTTAAATTATCTCACCACCGACCCCTTTGTAGATCTAAAACCATTCCTTAACCACTGTCACAAGTACTAATTTTATGAATAATGTATGCATTTTGCAAAAAAATTATTGCTGATGAATTATCGTGTACGTTATTAAAGTATGTTGGAAATTCATGTTTTTTGTTCAGAGATGACTGAATAACTGAGGTAGTTACTCCATACTAATATTTACGTCACCCACTGTTATACCTATCTTAATTTTATAAAAATATCTTAATTAATTTTACTACACGAATTTTACCAAACATTATTCTATATATTCTATAATTTCGTACTTTTTTTTATATGCAGTATATATATTCTATAACGTCGTAGACACGAAAGGAGTAAGTGGTGAGTGTCAACTAAACAGAAATGGAGGGGGAATACTTTTTTGGTGGAGGTCAACTATACCAGTACCATAATTAATTATGTGTAATGAAACAGATTAGTGATTATGCCATTTAATTTAAGAACAAATAAATATCATTGATAAATAATAAATAATAAACTTTTTGTTGAAATCCAGTTATTTTCAATTTGATATTTAATTTTGTTTAAAAAAATTTTAATATGTAATTAAGTATTATAGTCTATAATAAAATTGTTCAAGTATATCAATACATATTACTTACAATTCCAGTTGGCAGTATAATAGACGAAAATGCTAATGAAAGTAATGTTTGAAATGTTGAACCCAATTTCAACCAGTTGGGACCATTTAATATTTTCATTACATCATGAAACAAACAACCGGCAAAGAACAAAGTTTGGAAAAACTGTGAATTAAAAGGTAAGTTGAATTCACACATACATTTTTCATATAATTATTAAAATTACATAAAAAGATTTTATTATTGTTAATATTGTATTAATATATAGTAAATTAATTATAATATCGTAAAATCATAGGCGTGTTTACACAATCGTCGCTTGAAGGGAAGTTAAAAAGATTTTCAGAGAACCTAGTAACACGAATGTTCTCGAGAGATAGTCCTCAGTTATCCAATATGGAAAAAGATTACAGAATTCCCAGATGTGTTCTGAAAATTTTTTTAAATATTAGATTTCTCAATTCAGTCCCAATATGTCCTACTCTCCAAGAAATTACTCCGTCAGCTATATCAACTATTTGTTCCACAAGTTAGGTGTAAATATAAGAGCGAGATTTAGAATTTCACCCATCCTAACTATAAACATCTACTTAAGACTATCAGGTGTTAATTTAATAAATCAATAAATCGTATATATATTTATACACAAATACACACACATATATATATATATATATATTAGTGACAGGTTGAACCGAACTTAAAATGAAAGAAAATCGAACCATACTATTTACCATTTAGGTATGTTCGAAATTTTAACATTAAAATATTCTTAATTAAAAAATCTACAGGCACGGATCCAAAGTAATTATTGTGGGTGGGAAGGGGGGGAGGGGGGGTAATTTTATATCATTGAAAAGTTCGAGCATAGGAATAAAAAAATTTTAGTATGTATTTATTGAATATTACTCAAATATTATGTTGTTTAGGGGCCCATTGTAAATTTTTTGTCAGGGGCCCAATAATTGGGCCCCTGACAAAAAATAATGAGCCATACCGACACTCTATACCAGGGGTTCCCAACGTGGTAGCGGAAGGCTCGTAGGTGGTATGCGAAGACATTTGTGGTATAATTATTTTTTTTACTATTTGCATTCAATATTATTTAATTTAGTTTATTTGATATTATCTAATTTGATAAATATCGATGATATTGGATTTGTAATCGTAGCAATTTATTTTTATTATTATTTATTCAGCCTGATATGGATGTTCTTGTACAAAATAAACAACAACAAATATCACATTAAATTTAAAAATATATAATTGTAATTTAAATATTAAGATTTAACTAAAAATTGAAATTTTTTTACTTTTATAAATTTCAAATAACTAAAAATATTAGTAAATGAATGAATAATAAAAATATACTTTAAAAAATTGTTGACTCCTAATTAAGTTTTAAAATTAAGGTGGTACTCGTATTGATTATAAAAAAGTCTGATGGTACTCGATGATAAAAAAAAGTTGGGAACCCCTGCTCTAGACAGTGCTCGACTTTAGAGGGGACGCAGGGGGACGGAGTATCTCAACTAATTTTCAGAAATTTTAGCGTTCCCCTACTATTATTACGTTATAATTATAACGCTTACCAAGTTTCGGGGATGCTCTTTTTTTTTAAAGTAAATAGAGTCCCTCTGCTTTAATTTTGCCAAGTCGAGCACTGTTGACATATAATATTATAATTTTTTTTTTGTTTTATTTCGTGATATTTGGATGAGGCATCGCTGCCATGCCCCCTCCCCCCCTTGTATTTACGTCTGATAATCTAAAACTAATTTTCTATACTAATTATACTCTATAGTTTATAGTAAGTTTAGTAGTATTAACTATTTATTATATATTATTACGATTAGGTTTGATAAAACAAAATAATTCCATGTTGAAACATGTGATGGGTGGTCATGGCGCTCGGTGTACCCGCACCTCTCGCACCCCCCTAGGAATGGCCCTACTTTTGATAAGTATTTCTGCAAATACTTTCGGTGTGCCAGGAAAGTTATGACTAGAGTTAAGTAGTAAAAGAAGGTGTATACAATATACAATAAAAAATAAAAAACAGTTATGTGATAAAAACTCCATATAAAAATGCTTAAACCCAACTATGATTTCACATTGATTTTACAATAAGACTTACAGGTATATGATTTAAATGAAACTTAAAAAATCTAATTAAATTAAATGATTTACTAGATTCCAATTGGTGAGGAATCGATATCCCATTTCATTTATGTCTCGATATTTGGGATCCCAGTCTTCTTCATTTGTTTGACTATTAGATAAAAAGTTACTCCAAAAGAAAACGTACCACAAGCACGCAACTGTGTGTAATAACATCGGATAAGCAGACATTTCAATACCTAAATAAGTTTTAAAATGTGGATTATTATTTTTTTCACTTAGAAAAATATTTAATTTAATTTAAATGCATAATCATGATGATAATAATATATGATAACATAAAATAGAATAAATAAACCATTTTATCAATTGTTAATCTTGAACTTAGATTCCTTGAATATTTAAAATATTAAAAATATAATTAAATGTTAAGAAAATATATTATAAATTTTAAAATGGATAGTAAGTATTATAAACTCTGATATTTTAATTATAAATCTATTCATTAACACGATATTAAAAAAATACACTAAATACAAGAAAAATGCAATACTAGCCATAAAACTGAATTTAAATGATTTTTTATGATTTTTATAAAAAGTAATAACTAATAACCTAAATACTTTAATGAACCAATAACAATGACAAGTAGTCAAATATAACATTTTTTTTTAAATAAAATTACATATATTTTTATTAACTGGCTATGAAATATTTCTTTTAATTTTATTTGTGAAAAATTTAGAATTAATTATAATTTATATTATTGTTGTACTTCGAATCTGCAAAACTATTTTATTCATGAAAAATACATTATTTATATTTATACATATGTATTACCACATTCCGTAAGCTTAATAAGAATATTGAAACTAAAACATGTAAATTTATTAAATATAAAAATATAATTAGGTAACATCATGTGATTCATTGTTTTATTTTTATAAATGTAATATCTAATTATCAATTATAATTAAACATTTTTATATATATATATATATATACAGTGTATTCAACGATAAAGGTAACACGAAATATTTTGAACGTATGACCTTGTATGCAATTTGGATTTTCTGTAATGCATAAAGGACATTCAATTACATTTATTTTTGTTAAATTTTTAAAAAATTTAAAAAAAAAAGTTCTGTGCATGCGCAGCAAAATAATTTAACTAATTTACATTATTTCTACAGGCATTTTAACTTTAATTTCTTGTAAATGGTATAATTTTGGTTAATTAATTAAACAAACTAACACATATTCTATTATTTTAATTCAGTTTTAAAACAAAATTTTGATTTTATTGAACAATTAAATTATGTACAGATGAGTTTTGATTAAATTTTACAGTTATAAATACATATAGTTACAGTATAAATTGCTCAAAGTTATTACCATTAAAAAGGTATTTGCAATGCATGCTTCACACTATCGCAATACTTCTTTGTGTGTTGCAGAACGTATTTGTTCCTCGGTTAACTGTACAAACGTAGTAATTTTTTTTTTTTCAAATCTTGAAGATCATTTGGTGGATTAGAATAGAAAACCGTCTTCAGATGTCCCAATAAAAAAAAAAATTTAAAGGTATTAAATCTGGTAATCTTGGTGGCCATTGTACTAGCTCACGAATGACCATCAATCTATGATTAAAAGTTCTCTTTAAATATTCATAAAAAATTGATGCGTTATGCGCAGATGATTCCGTCTTGTTGAATTAACAAGAAAATTGAGTTAAAATTTCTATAGAAGTAATGTAAATTACTTGTAATTATGAGAGTAAACTGAATTTTTAAGAAAAATTCATACGAAATCACTAATAAATTTGTAAAACTCTAAGTAGGTTATTGAAAAATACGATGAATACAAATGTTATAAATCGAAAATTTAACTTATCAATCAGTCAATTTTGAAGATAGAGCAAAAATTTAAAGGTCAAATTTGCTTGAAAAAATTTACATAATTCAAATTTAAACGTAAAAATGGGGGGGGGGGGTGCTATTTAAAAAAAAATTATTTTGTTGCAAATGTGCATGTTGAATTTTTTAAAAAATTAAGATTTATCAAAAATAAATGTAAATTTATGTCTTTTATACATTACAAAAAACCCGAATTGTATACAAGGTCATGCGTTCAAAATATTTCGTGTTACCTGTGTTATCGTTGAACACACTGTATATATACACTTACACACACACACATAAAATAAATAATAATAATATTTGTAAAGTAATCATAATTTACAACAAATATAATTATTTAATTCGTTTTATTCTATGATTGTAACATTCTTCTCAGAAATATGAAAAAGTTTTATAAACTTATTGTAAGTGATTATTTATTTAATTTATTTTAACTGAGGAAGTATTTTCCTTTTATAAAGTACATGCAGTTATTAAATATCTTATTCATGAATGACGAATAAATGTAAATATTATGTATATTATTTTGAAAGTATGAGTTAACATAAACACATTACATAAAATTATTTTAGATTTTACTTCAACAATCGCGTTTATACGTTTATTTAGACATTTTATTTAATATTTTATTTTATCTAGTTAACTATATTTGTATATTTAACATAAAATATAACGGTAAGATATATATTTGAAAAATCATGTATAAGCTATCAAAAAGTGTCAGTATTAAATTAAACATATACCTATACACAAGGTCACAGTAAACCTGCTAACGATACGAAAAATATAATTAAAAATTATGACAATCTATTTCAAATGAGTGGATCGGTTCTCTAACTAGAATAAGTAGTACTTAATATAAATAATTACTTTAGATTTTAAAAGAAGAGCCTGAGAGGTATGTAATTACAAATTAAAACAAAAAAAAATAAATAATTTTATGACGAATTAATTACTAAGATTACGAATAATAAACAAAATAAACGACAATCATTGTATTCTATACGATTTCATTCTGCTAATAGTATGATCGTTAATAATACCTATTGTAAACAAAAACAGTTCATTTATTTTATTTAGAAATAATTAATGGCTTGTTTAAAATAAATATAAGTTCAATTGAAATTCTGTGAATACCAATAATAAAATATAAAAAGTATTGTTCCTTGAGAATTTTTGTAATCTTTATTGAGATTTGAAAATTATAGAATTTTAAAGTATAATGTTCATAATCTAACCTATCATAATTACGTTATTAACTGAGAAACGCATTTGTGAGGAAATAAATTATTATTTATTATGGAAGTCATAGTTTACACTTTTCACTACAGAAAACAATAAATAATAAAAATAAATAAATAAAAAAAATAAATAATATAATGGTACAAAAATACCAACTAATAATATTATTTTTTAATAACTAAATTACATAATACCTTCACAGCATATTATTATTTAAACTGCATGTAATTATTAAGACATTACTCAATTAATGGACTAGTATAAAAATGTGTTAATTAGAAATGTATTATATGAGATGTTATGTTTTCTTGTGAAAAATATTAATAATTTTACAAAAAAATAAAACTTTTATACAATATAAACATTAAGCATATTATCATATTAATTAATTTTAAAATATACTGTATTTCATTTTGAAACCATTCTACATTTTAAATTACTAAATAGAATTTTAACCTAATGAGAGATATATTCTGTAGTTGGAAACAGAATATAATTTTATCATAAACATAATTTGCTCGGTCTCATAAATATTCAAAAACTAATCATGAAAAACAAAACCACAAACACGTTCAACGAATGATTACTGCAAATTTTCGAGGGTTCAATGACTTCAATGCACTTAATAAAATATTTAATTTTTGATATTTAAAAAAAAAAACATTTATTAAAAGTAATATAATATTATAAGTTTATGAATTATTAAAAATAATAGTTAGTTGGTTCAATGTGAGTACATAACTTTCGTTTGTGGATGTACATTTATTTTACTAAACTAGATAACCATCAAGTTAACAAGCCATGCATTAGGCCATTCGTTTACAACAAGCCTACGTCCATATATGCATACGGCTCTGAGAGATAACTGTTGAAATATTCGTAATCTCGGTTTACAAAAATCTTGAGCGAAAAGCGCAACTCTAATGATTTTATTGTTAAAACTATTGAAACATTCAGTCTTATATTGGAAGAAATTGTCCGTTGTTTTTAATTTCGTATGTTATTTGTGCCGCTGTACACATTTCGTTATTTTTTAAGTCTATGTAATATGATATTTCATAATTTAAAAAATTGTAATAATTTAAATAATAAATAAATATTGTATTAAATACCTGCTAATCTATTGGTGCCGAACGAAATATTTTGTTTAGGTTTGTTCATGTGCTAGTGGTCCACGTTTACGATAGTACGAGTGATCATACGTCACTGGCGGCCCACCACTTAGTAGCTACAGCAGTGTACCCACTCAGAAGCAGATCACGTTCTGGTTACAATAATGTTTTCTAGTGGGGAGACCAGTTTTTATTTTATTTTTCATCCATGTCGGTTGTATATAATATAATATTCTTCTTTAGACACACATACCTTTGCTCATCTCTCAATATACGTGATTAATTTGTACATAATGAAATAATTTGAAGGTTGTGTAAATACGGATTTGCAAAAACAAAATTTATATTTTCAACTATTTCACCGAGATAAAAAAAAATTAATACACGCACGTGCGCATAATGTTAATTAGACCGCTACAATGTATATACAAGATAATCATTCAGCCATTCGGGGTGATTTACAATTTCTATACTACATTTATAACCATGTTACAATATTATGTATCTTTCCTAGCAGCCGATGTAATTAAGATCAATAAAAAAACATAATAGATATCAAGCAATAAAATATACATTATCCGAGTTCAAACATTTACTAAGTTTTGTTTTTATTATTTTATTATTGATAAAATATAATTAATTATAAATGTCTATTAATGATAATAATCATTAAAATTATGAGAAATAATAATAATTTAATATCATTCATTCAAAAGTAAAAACTTAAAATAATAAAACTTTTTTTTGAAATCTCTACGTTAGATTTTTTAATTATGTACGTAATTATGATGTGAAAAAAGCCACTGGTAAGTATATTTTAACTATTTTCAAAATAAGTTTACAGTAATAGAATCTATATAGGAAAAATCATAAAAATTTAGTACAGTGAATAAAATGTAATTATCATTTTTTCTTTTCACAAATAAATATAATGAATAAATAAATAAATTACAACGTTCCACTTCAACATTTACCGATTTTACCCTATTGCCCAATGTTTCAATCAACATATAATAAGTTTTCATTTTTTTTACGTCGGTAAATCAAGTGTTATAATATTTATAACATAATTGAGCATAATAATTATAATCCCTATCCATGAACTTTTAATATAATAATTCATTAATCATGTACTTATGTTACTTAATTTTTATTTTAATCTGTAATTTATATCAAGAGCGATTATTATTTATATAATATAATAACCCCCCTCCCCCCCCCAAAAAAACCAAAAGGTGGATAGTTGGATTTATGAGGTTATTACCTTTCTCCTTGTTAAGGGGAGGGCTCTCGGGGTTACAAAGGTTCGAAAGCCGATCAATACAACTGGATAGGTATAATAGCACTTGTTCTATGGCAGTTGAGACGATGCATTAATCAGCCGATAACTTATAACTATTGTAGGGGTAAAGTGAAGTTTATTAACACAGGCACCGTATGCAGAACTAATGATGGATACCGACACTCGCACAGAAGACACACAACTTAAAAATGAATGCTAAACTATCGTTCGTTAAAAGAAGCTCTTGCGAAGGTCCCAGCGATTGGTGTACACGTACATAATCAAGAGTTTGGTATGCATGCACTGACGGCCTATGTGCAAAAAGCTTAGGAGAGGGTTGTGTGTTTCTGTTATATAGGGACTTTTGGCCGAATAAACATTGAACCAGTCCTTTAAAGGTTTTACCTATTTAATTTTTCAATAGGTTATTATTGGGTTAAGCTTCTATTATTTAAATTGTGTTGTCTGTGCGCAGATCGGAAGAATCGTTATTTATTGGGTTTTTTTTTACATATTAGTAGTGTACATCAATACGGTTCATTTTTGATATAATATATAATCGAATGATGCGCATCATTACAATAATTAAAATAACTCAAAATATGAGAATAATTTTTAAATAGATTTTTCTACATCTCTATACAGATTATTTCGATCTTCGCTCAGATTTAGTTCTCAAATATAATGGTTCATCAATACTTTCAGATTCATATAAATAACTAAAACACGACGGTCCTAGTGATCTACACAAAGTTAGATCTCATAAGTATATTCAGAATGCTATCAGTAAAGTTTCAATATTTATCATTTTTTAAGTATACCTATACCGATACATACTAAATTAAAATGATATTTTTCTGTGATCAAACTTCGCCTGTAGGAGATTTAGTGATAATTAGTTCAGAGGAATTGTATTTCTAAAAAAACACTAAATATGCAAGAACTTATGCATTTAAAAACCCTATATATGCACTAAAATTATGCTCTCACATTTTTTTTAATATGATTTAAATAAAAATATATATAAATCATTTAAATTTTATGTAACATTAAATCGTTATTCACCTTCTACTATGTCACAATAATTACAGTATAGGACTTTACCAGCGGCGGATTGGCTAAAAATTTCGGGCCGGGAAATTACTGTATGACCGGCCCACTATCCAATAATAATAATTTTCCATAAAAGTATCGTTTATTTATAGATTTAATGCTCGTAGAACTGTTTACATCACGTTTACAGAACTAAGACTAGATGATTAAAATATTAAATTATTAACGAAAAACGATTAACAAAAATTAGTACAATGAAATTTGTTGGAATCGTAGAATTTCTATCGGAAATTATATGATGTAGACTCAAGTGCGTCAAGGGGGGGGACGAACCTATTTTAACTCAATAGTTACTAATATAATACAAATAATGAATAAGTAGATACAATATATTATATAATAAAATCGGTTATTCGTTTATATTTAGCAAATCGATCTAACTCACTATCTACATTTTTATGAATGTTTCTGTGCACATGCATTAATGTCAGTCCTGTCAATCTATTTTGCCCCATTTGGTTCCTTAAATAAGTTTTTAATCTAAAAAGCATGAAGTAAAAACAAGCAATTATGTGAAAGTTAAACTAATATCTATCATTATTAAACATCATTCAAATACAGCAAATATTCTTTTAAAAACTTGAATAATTATTAAAAGTAAAGATTTATCATATTATTACTCTATGGAATATCTATAGTTCATGGTATCCATTATACACTTTATAGCCAGTACCATGGTAACAGTTTTCTATCTATAATCGTAATCAGTACTATTATATTTCATAATGTATTATGCAATTTTTTTCATTAATATTATTAAAATTTTTATCACTGCTCATTATTATTTTGTTAAAAAAAAGGGTTTAACAAATTTTTGAAAATTGCTTAATTGCTATGAGGGAGCAACTACCCCTTCCACCCCTTAGGGACGCACTTGTCTAGATTATGTGTTTACTGTTTATAAATAAAATTAATCTATTCAGCTATCCTCAAGAAATATTCCTAAGAACAATATTCGTCTGCGTGCAGTCAACGGTTGACCATTTACCTAACCATATTAACCATATTATGTAATCAACATTTAAAATTATTTTTAATTCAACAATATTTTGGTCATATTTTAGATGAAATAAATACATCAGCGAAAAAGAATTGATAAAATGATAAATTATTTGAAATATACATCGAAAAGTTTTAAATGGAATTAATTATGACCTTAAAACAAAAAACTCGAAGTATGCTTTTATATGTAAAATACTAGCTTTGTGAAAACATGAAATGTATTAATTTCGTACTCTGCTATTTTTGTGATTGTGCAAAACAAATATGCAAATGCTACAAGTCCTCTGCCCTAGTGATAATCCTCTTCTATTTTATAAGATCAGTTTTCTCAGATAAATTATTTTTCCAATATTAATAAAATTAAATTAAATTTCAGCATTCTGAAAGTAAAAGCAATTAATTCTCTATAATTTGATAAAATAAATAAATTTTAAATTTACGACTTAGCAATTTGATGGATGGTCTAATCCACTTTAATGCATGTATTCATAATATTTCTCATCTACAGTATATCAAATTCAAAAGTAATTTTTTAATTTTTATTAAATATTTGAAATATGACATACTTATCATTTTTACATATTATAAGACTATAACTTTTTTAACTTCAAATATTATGGACATTATAATAATTATTAGTACACAGTATTGTGTTTGAATGCTGGCATATTAAATTCCTTTTTTACATAATATATTTCAATAGCATGCATTCATATAGAAAATCAATATCACTTTTTAAATATGATGTTTTATTAATGATTTTCGATGTAAAAAAACATTAATTTATCCGTAAGTAACACTTTGCCAGCCATTTTCAAAGCATATCTTTTTAACTGCTTAGAACTTTGAAGAACCATCGATTTTTCTAAATACGTTACAGTTTAAGAATCTTTCCTGTCTCTTTATAAACCGTTTCTTTTGCGGCGGGTTGTAATGCGCGCACTTGGCCGACGAGCGACGCGAGTGGTCAGAACCACTACACGAGTTGCAGACCATTTTTTCGTAAACTCTAACATCACCGGTCACTACCTATCGCTTTTATACATGTCCGTGGTAAAAATAATAAAATTATTTCACTGTGATATAAAAAAATGAATATAAATAATGTCGACTTTCAGAACTAAACGTGTTAAATAGTATCATTGATTATAAATATATAATATAGTATTTAGTATATATATATATTAATTACGGCATAAGAAATCTTAAACCATGATATTATTATTTTAATCACCTAGAGAGCGTTGTATGCTGCTGTGATTTGAGCTTCACATTTTTATAGACGTTCTGCAACCATATTATCTTTAGCCGTGTATTATTGTTAATCTCCGCTGTAAAACATTTGAGGTTATGTTTATGTTACCCGAAAAAAATGATTTAAGTCATAGTATAGAATAATAATACGATATGTACCTATAACCCGACAGTGAATTAGCACTTTTTTTAAAAATAGTGTTTCTGAGGATTATCGTTTTTTCGTTGTTCGTACACGAATATTAACTTGTGAATATTTATTGGTATACACCGTTTCGTAAACGACTATTAAAAATGGTAATGTATCGATTTATTTTGATGGTGTAATATTACAATTTTCTGCCATAAATAACTCATTACCTCATAAGTTTTCATTTTTTAGAAATTTTCTGTTTCTTAGCAAGATTTTTTATTTATTAGTCGAACACAATAGCGAGTAGACTGACTTAAGCTCTAGGTTAACATTTTTTATGTTTGTTGTTTATTTAAATTAACTGCCTCGCAGGCAGTTCAATATTCTACCATATATATTTTATACATTAAATCATAATTTCTCAAATGTATTAAATTTCTTTAAATCTAATTATTAAACCTTGTTAAAATCAAATTATACCTATTTATTAATCTCATTATTTAAACGCAAACTTATTGGGTATGCATTGTTAATATGTTAATACCAAAAGCATAAATTATTCTAAATACTTTTTAATAAAAACTATTCATGTACTTGCTGTCTTATTAGTATTATTATGTATTCCAATTTAATTATTTTTATTATTACTAATATTTTAAGAGCATCATACCACATATTTTGTATTTTATTTAAATTGATATGTTCTGTTTTAACTGCTGATTGACATCTAAATGTCATCCTAAGTGTCTTATAACCTTTATTACTAATACCTATATATTATGCTAATAAATTATTAGCATAATATATAGATATTAGATATTGACTTAAAACTTATTGACTTAAGTATACTTGTAGAAAAACCCAACAGTAACTTTTTCAAATGCATTAAGTTTTTTCAATAATTGTTATAGTTCTGTGATTAATAATCATATTTTATTATGTATGCTTACAGAGTATTATGGATTATAATGGTGGTGCTTTAATTGGCATGAAAGGCAAAGATTGCGTTGCTATTGCTACTGACAAACGATTTGGTATTCAAGCTCAAACAGTGTCCCTCGATTTCACTGTATGTTTATTTTCATACTTTTTTAAAAATTTATGTATATATATATATTAATTATTATTTTGACTTTGAATTACAGAAAGTATATAAAATAAACGCTCATACATTTATGGGATTCCCTGGTCTAGCTACTGATATATTTACTGTATATGAAAAAATCATGTTTAGAAAAAGGTTATACGAATTAAAAGAAAATCGTAAAATATCTCCTAAGGCTCTAGCATCACTAGTTTCCAACTTGTTGTACGAAAGCAGGTAAATTATATTTTCATAATTTAAATAGCTAAATGTTTAAAATCACTATTTTATTATTATTTGCATATGACAATTTTAAAATTTCTAATAGTATACTTAAACAAAATTTAATTTTGTATCTATCCTGTATTTTTCAATAATTTCATTGTGTTTTTAATGTTTTAAGTTTTACTTGTATTGAAATAAATATTTCTTGTAAAATGTACTGATTATAATTAAATACCAATTTTATATAAAAAAACAACATTTTTTACCACTAGAATTTTATTAATTTGATTATATTTTTGAATTCACAGGTTTTCACCATTTTTTGTTGAACCAATGATTGTTGCTTTAGATGAAGAAACATTGGAACCATATATGTGCGACATGGATTTAATTGGTTGTGTTAATAAATCTGACAACTTTGTGGTTGGAGGTACTAGTTCAAGTCAGTTGTATGGTCTCTGTGAGGCACTTTGGGAACCTGACATGGAAGAAGACCAGTTGTTTGAAACAATTTCACAAGCTTTAATTAGTGCATGCAATCGTGATGCTATTTCTGGTTGGGGTGGAAAGGTGTATATTATGTGAGTACTATATAAATTATTGAAATAAACTAAATTTTTCGTCACATTTTTATTTTAAAAAAATCGTGAAGACTTCATTTACAATGCTACCCACTCTTTCAGCTAAATTTACTGTTGTTACTTTCTAGCATTCAAATATCTTGATGTATATTTAAACAGTTTATGTTACATTTTATTTCAGTAAAAAAGACAAGGTAATTGTACGCGATATCAAAATGAGAATGGATTAGATGTCAACCACAGTCATTTGAATTCCATGTAAACAGAAAATTAATGTTTTTTTTCATATATAATATATAATACAATTGTTTTTTTATATATAAAAATCATAAATTAAATGAAAACTCAATATATTATCAAATAAAAATAATTTTTTTGTAATTTTGTTGTATTTATATTTTTTGTTTATTATTATATTTTAAACTTATGCAAATATCTTTTCTTCGCGTCTCTTTTTGGGCATCATTACAGTGCCAGGTTTGTGTTGTGCTTCTGGATGATTAGCCAACTCTGGAGGACATGTCGATACCGGACTAGCCTGAATGACTTGTTTGAGATCATAAAATAATGGTGAATCGTCTTTTGTTAAAAATGAAATTGCCACTCCAGTCTTTCCGGCACGACCAGTACGTCCAATACGATGAGTATAATCTAGAAAAAAAAACATAAAAACATTAAAACACAAAAAAAAAAGCAACTATTTTATAAGGAAATTATTTTCTATGTTAGTGTCTTTATAATTGTTATGAATATATTATAACAAAAATTGAACAAAGGATTCTATTAATTAAATTACCTTCAATAGATTTAGCCATATCATAATTGATAACCATAGATACATCTTTAATATCAATACCACGACCAACAACATCAGTAGCAACCAAAATATCTTTTTGACCACCTTTAAGACTTGCCAGAGCAAATTCTCTCTGTTCTTGTCCTTTACCGCCATGAAGTGTACAAGCATTGTACTGAAATAGAAATTTTATTATATTATCAGTGCATAAAATATTGAAAATTAATTATACTCACCCCAAGTTTTTCCAGACCCTTGGCCAGTACATCAGCACCTTTCTTTTGGTTGACAAATATAATAATTGGTGGTTCAACTTTTCTACTGAGGATTTCAACAAGTCTTTTACGCTTATCATTTTCACTCATCATGTGCACTATTTGTTCTGTTCGTTCTACAGGTTTACCTATAGATCCAATGTAAACTACTGCAGGACGACGTAAATATGTTCGAGCCAAACGTTCTACAGCTGGAGGCATAGTAGCCGTGAACATAACAGTCTAATAAATCAGTTATGATGATAAGTAATCAAAAATATTTAACCATCGAGTTTATACTTACTTGTCTATATTTTTTCTTTGAATAATAATTTGCTAATAATTTAGATTCGTCTTCAGCATCCTCATTATCTGGCTTCAAATTTGTTACAGGCATATATTCTAAGATTTTTTGAACATCTGGTTCAAAACCCATATCAATCATACGGTCAGCTTCATCCAACACTATGTAGGTACACTGATTTAAAACTAAATACCTGTTTTCCAAAACATCAATCAAACGACCTGGTGTTGCGATAACGATCTATCCAAAAAATTTTGAATTATTTAAAATATAATTTAAAATTATTTTTTTAAATAATTACTTCACATCCTAATCGTAATCTGAATCCTTGTTCTTCTCTGGATAAACCTCCAACAACAACAACAGTTCTTATACCCAATGGTTGACCAAACTTTAATGTTTCTTCTTCTATCTGTTGAGCCAATTCACGAGTCGGTGCCAATATAATTGAATAAGGACCCTAAAATTCAATAATTTTTAATCAAATTATTCAATAACCTTCTATTTTATTATAAAAATCAGTGATTTTGAACTGGGGAGTCGTCAACAATTTTTTTAAGGGTCACATTATGTGAAAAAAAATTATTTCAAATCAACAACAGCAAAAGAGTTATTAAATTAAAAAATATTAAAATTTACATCATTTTTATTGTTTTTTTTTTCTATTAATTTATGCTAATCGACTTTATTATAAAAGGATCGTTAGACATATTGGTAACATTATAGGTGGTCGCAAACTCAAAAAGGTTGAGAACCGTTGATATAAATAATATCTCTACTTGATCAACATCTTCCATCCGTTCCATTTTAGGTAAAGACTGGATCCATTCAATAAGAGGAATAAGATAAGCCAATGTTTTTCCAGAACCAGTTTCGGCAACACCAATGATATCACGATTCTAAAAATAAAAACATAATTATATGTGTTAATAGATTTTATAATAAAACAGTTTACTTGAAAACCAATTGGAATTGCTTGTCGTTGAATAGGTGTTGGATCCTTATAGCCAACTTTTTCGATAATTTCCATGATTTCACTTTTAATTGTAGATTCTTTCCACTTACGAATAGGTTCAGGAATTTTACCCCCTTAAATATAAAATTAAATAATCAACAAAAAAAAAAGGACAATCTTAATTATTCATTTCTTAAATTACCTTTAATAGTTATATTATAATCTTCTCTAAATATTCTCCAATCTCTTTCAGTCATTTCATCCAATTCTTTTTCTGACCAATGTCTATCATCCCATTTCTGTTTATCTTCTTTCCTTTTAACTTTTTTTAACCTTACCTTTTCTTGCTCTTTTTCAGCTTCAGTTCTACGTTTTTCCATGAGTTCACCATAGAATTTTGATTGATCTTTCTTTTGAGCTTTAATATCAATACCAGCCACATTACCACGACCAAAAAACTGTACTTGGTGACGCTCCTTATATAAAGCATTATAATCAATGGATGTATCTTCAGATGCATCCCAATCAAAAACAAATTTTCTATCATTCAATCGTCTAACACGTCTTTTTTTTTTCGTTAATCCCAAATAACGTTCTCGTATAGCTTCTTGTTCTTTTTCTTTGTCTTTAAACTGTTCCTTGTCTTCTGGTTCTTCTTTTTTTTCTTTTTTACGTTCTCGTTCTCGACGGTCATGTTCTCTATCCCTATCTCGATCCCGATCCCTGTCTCTATGGTGATCTCTATCACGCTCACTTTAAAAAAATATATAAATATTTATGTATAATATTGTAACTAATAACATCAAGTTGTTTAAACAAATAAAGGTGAAGTAACCTACCGATCGTCTCTATGACTACTGCCATGCCCTCCATCTGCTTGGTGCAAGAATTCTAAACGCTTCTTACGTTCCTCTTCTTGCTTTTTTTTAACTCCTTCAACTTCTTCTTGTCTCTTTCGCAGAGCTTCAGCTGCTCGTTGTTCTTTGGTCAAAAACACTGGCTATAATCAAAATATAAAAACATTAATATACCTTGAAGCACACACAAATAACCCTACATTTACTTTGCTCCTAGCCAATTCTTCGGCTTTTTTTTTGGCCAACAGTTCCTCCAGTGATAGAGGTTCCTTTTTTTCCGTTTTCGAGGTTGTAGACGATGTCGTACTGGACGACGAGTTTTTATTTTTTTCCATTATCCTGATAAATTGGTACACTTACCTGGCTAGACCAATATCTGTGCCACAAATAAATTATTCAAAAACATTATCAAGAAAATAAAACAAATAACACTGACACGATGATGATTATTTTGACAACAGCGAGCAGCCGCGTCGCATGTTCAAATATTCGTGTTGATAATTTTAATAATTTTTATCTATGTTGTTTTGTGAGCATCACGATTTACAAACATAAGATAAGGGGATTATACTTCATGGAAGACAACACTATACGAACTCCATGTATTTGATAATACAGTAGAAATCGGTTATAACGAGTTTCAAGGGCCAACTAGTTTTTCTCGTTATATGCGGTTAGAACGAACATTCATCGAAACCGATTAAAAGCGGAAATACAAAAATAAAAACGACTTTTTTATTTTAGATAAAAAATTTTATTTGAGATTAATTTATACATGCACATACATACATTATTTATATATTTATTATTAATTATTATAATTGGAGATTTAATACATACATAATTATAAAACACTTTAATTGATTTAATTTTTATTTAATTTCTTAAAATAATCTTTGATCGAACTTTGCTTCGTGTTAGAGTTGATCGATGTTTCTAATAAAGACAACGCTTTTCTTTCAGCATCTGTACCTTCATATTTTGTGTAATAAAATCTTTCTAGTGTCCTCAATGCAGCACGAGCTTCGGATATTGACGGCACAGTTCCAAACTCATCATCAAGCTCATCAATATCAGTATCATTATCTAGCTCAACTTGTTGGCTGGCTATGACATTGTCGACTATATCTTCATCTGTTTGAATTTCTGACGTTATTAGGTCGTCATCAATCTGTAAGTAGTCCTCGTCGATGTTATTAATCAATCCACTGTCTGCTTGTAGCTGTGTAGTATCGGTCGTAACGTCACAAAAACTTGCATGCCGAAAACATTAGCAATCCCCGTCGATTTTACATTACGCCAAGCTTTATCCAGCATTATTATGGCATCCAAAACAGTTACTTTTGATTCTATTTGATTTTCAATATCCTCAATCATTTTCAGTACCAACTGATTCCGGTAATGAACTTTAATGTTCCTTATAACGCCCTGGTCCATCGATTGAAGTACAGCAGTAGTGTTGGCGGGCAAAAATACGAGTTTAATAAATTTCAAATGCTGCAATGATGGGTGTGCTGGACAGTTGTCCACCAACAGTAGAATTTTTTTTTTCTTACGGCGTAATTCATCATCCCAATAATTTAGAGTATTTTCAAAAATTGCTGAGGTCATCCAAGCTTTGGTGTTATTTTCATAAAATACGGGAAGTGATGAAACTCTTTTAAAACACCTAGGAATTTTCGATTTTCCAATAACAAGGAGTTTTCTTTTATTAGTTCCGGTCATGTTGGCTGCCACTAAAACTGTTATTCTGTCTTTAGATAATTTTCCACCCGAGCATTTTTCCCCCTTGAGGCAAAGAGTTTTATCAGGAGTTAATTTGAAAAAAAGGCCCGCTTCATCGACATTATAAATGTCATCATCACAGTAACCTGCTCGAAGGGACGGCCAAACGTTAGCCAACCAGTTAGAGCAGATATCAGTATTAACTGCAGATGACTCACCTGAGATCTTGCCGAAATCAATGTTGTGCCGCTGTCGGAAACGCTGAATCCAAGATGCAGAGCATTTGAAATTTTCTATTTTCATTTTTTCAGCCAGTTGGTCAATTTTTGTTTGCAAAATAGGACCACTTATAGGCATACTCAATGACCGTTGTTGTTTGAACCATACTAGTGCAGCTTCTTCAAGGTCCTTATGCTGTGCAGTGCGCAATCGTTTTGCATTAAGTGACGTTGTTTGAAACATATTTTTTAACTTACCTCGGTTCTTCCATATGGTCGAAATTGTCGACGAACAGGTGCCGAATTCTTTTGTAATTACGCTGTTTTTCTCACCATTTTCTAAACGCCCGATTATACCGATTTTTTCGTCCAACGTAAACTGACGACGCGACATAGTAAAACGTCTACACACAACTGACGCTATTTGTAATTTTATTAACTTTAAAACACCAGAATTTGTTAGAATAATGTTTATTATTAATAAGTAATCCATATCTACACAACTAAAGATAATATGTCAATGATTAATCGACCTAAATACGAAAATTGTTCGTATCTTACAGGTACTTGTTCGTAGTAACCGGAAGGTCGTTAGTCAAGTTAGCTTTATTTTACTCGTTATAGCCGATAACTCGTAATAACCATACTCGTTATGAACGTATATTTTAACATACAATCATATGCGCTCGTTCCGGGACCTAACGTTTTGCTCGTTGTAAGCAGTATCTCGTTCTAAGCGATGCTCGTTATAGTGATTTCTACTGTATATTCATGATACGTATGTATTTTTTCACACTGGATGTCATGTATTCATTACATGGAGTTATTTATTACTAGTAATTCAACTTAAATAAAATTCAAATAAACCAAAAATAATAAACCATTTATAAATTAAGTAAATGATTAGAAATAATATCAATCAATTTTAAATAATTAATACTGCATTTAATTTTATAAAGTTTAAATTCAAATTCATAAATAATTAATACTATTTTTGTTTTGTTTTGCACATTAATGTTCTGTTGTGTCAACTAAACTACTTTTAATTTTAACAACTTTCTATTACATGGTTGTGTACTGGAGGTAAGGAAATATGAAATAGATATTTATTTTTCGTAATAATTTGTTTTCAAACCTCAATATCTTTTTTTAAACAATCATTTGAAGTATCTAAAATAAAAAATATTAAAATGTTTTAATAATTTTATATTTAATTTAATATAAATATAAATTTAGTCATTCAATGCTACGTTATTGTACATAATTATATATTTACATTATTGGCGAATTTTAAGTCAGTATGAATTAAAGAAATAAATAGATTATTTTTTATTATAGTTATATTTTTAAAATGCAATAAACTTTTATTTAATAAATAAATTTAATATTAATAGTTAGAAATCTAGTAAATTATAAGATGACAATAATTAATAAAAAATATTCTTAAAATTACTTGAAAAAATATATATTTAAGCATTTACTGAAATACTTTTTAAAAATAATTTGTAATTTCAACTACAAACAATAATTACCATTATATTTTGTTGTTTTGCTTTTTACAAATCCGTAACATAATATATTAATTTGTTTAAGAAATAGCTCAAAATTTTCTGTCTCCCCAATTATTTTTGTATTGCGGATCACTGCATTAATTGATTAGTTGATTTTAAATTATAAAAAAAGTCACTGCCACTCATGATGAATACAAGACAATGGTTAAATAGGTTTCCTCACTCATATAAGTAAACCATACTAAAGTGATTTGAAAAAAGATTTTTTTTGTCAATTTATTAGGAAAATATAAAATACCAGTTTTGCAACAATTCTTTATTTAATTTTTTGTATTTGGATATTTTTCATAGTACAATGGAAGTAGTACAGTACTATACTTTTATAAAGTACTTATTATATTTAACAGTTTTGGAATACTACATTTTATGTCCTATTATAAATTGTCTGGTCTTATCTTAATAGCATTAATGAAATTGTGTAGCACAACTACAACCACAACCTACATTGTATAAAGTTGAATAATAAGTTAATTGGGTTTCAACCAACAAAAATCAAAATACGAATTGCCGCTCATATTTTAAATAACAGATATTTGCTTGATGATAACAACAAAATACTAAAGACTGTATATTGATAACAACATTGTGATACCGTAACAGTGTTTTTAACGACCATCAATGTGCAGGCACTATCTTATTGTATGTAATTTGTGCTTCCTTAATATTATGGTTAAAATATATTTGAACATTTCAGTATTAATATTCAGTAAATAGTTTAATATTATTATACGAAAATGAATTTTGATGACATGCATGTTTTGGCAAAGCGGATTGATTCTCAGATTAGATCGTTAGAAACTAAAGTATCAGATCCTATGAGTATGATGTATTCCAACATTTTTGGTCAAGGGGTCAAAGTATTGTCTATGTTGAAAGATACAATTGAAAATATTGGAAGGAACAAAGTGAGTGCTGTACATATTGATACCTTACTTGTGTCCTAATGTCAGTATTAAAAATTATTAAATTATTAAAATTAATTTTATGTATATAAGATGAGAAATGTAAAAAGTGTCTAATTTCCTCCACATTTCTTAATATCAAATTGAATGATAACATTCCAAAAAATACTCTTTAAATTATAATTGTAATTATCCTTAAAAACTCAAGTACTGACTATCTGGTAGTGCAAGCAAGCAGGCACGATCTAGAAATAAAACAAATAGGGGCTAATAAAATGAGTTACTGACATAATTTATTGCGCATGTCGATTTGTACAAAGTCTTGTATCTAATTTTTTAAATATTTTAAGTACATACGTCTGATATGGTTCTACTCCCGGTTCTATTTAATCTTTAAGGGTGAAGCCCCCTGACTGCAAGTATCATACCTTGATGACAATTATTTACATAATTACTATGGTAAGTTGGTAAAATACTAAAAAAGTAATACAAACATTTCACTGATTTTATTTAAATTTTTTAGATAATTATATAATAAAAAATTCTAATTCATGTAAAAATAACCTTTGAAATTTTACAATTTGTTACTTCCCCTTGCCCCAAACAGTAGTACTCGGTTAAAGGTCTATGTTATTATAACTCATATATTCAAGATTTGAATGATTCTTGTTTTGATTAATAATAATTCATTAGTTAAGACTTTAAATAAAAAAAATGTTGAAGAAGACACAGCTTATAAAATATAAATTTTAAAAAATTATCCAAATCGCACTTTATTGTATAATTAATAACTTTTTAACATTTCTATTTATGTATATGAATTTTTAGAAAGAAGTTGAGCATATGATTCAAGAAGAAAACTCATCGTTTGATTGTCTACTAGAAGATTTTAATACTGTTAATAGATTTAAATCTGAAGTTGAAGTGTTCTTGAATGATTGTGAAAATACATGGTCTTCTAGTTTTTCTGATTATAAACCATTCATATCATATGATAGTTCTAGTACAACAAATAAAGGTTTGAATGGGTTCAGTGATCTCAGTATTCAAGATGATATACAAATAGCAGATCAGTATCCTTTTTTACCAAGTTAATTTTAACAAGTATTATATTACTCAATAAAAATTAAGAGTACTTGTTTTATTCCCAAAATATATTGTTATGAGTAGAGCAGAGGACTTGTTGCATTTGCATATTTTTTTTTGCACAGTCACAAAAATAGCAGAGTGCAAAACAAATACATTTCATGCTTCCACAAAGCTAGTTTTGAAATTTTACTGTGCATATAAATGCAAATTTTACGTTTTTTTGGTTTTTAGGGCATATATCTTCCATTTTATACTTTTAGATGCATATTTTAAATAATTTATCATTTTATCAATATTTATCAACGTTTTTATTTATTTATTTATATAACCAAAATAACGTTGAATTTAAAATTATTTTAAATGTTGATCACAATATTAATATGGTTTTTGACTTTTCTTAGACCCATCATGCTTTTCCTAAAAACACGTCTCGAGAGTTGTCGATTAGATTGATTGTCGGATTATTAATTTTATTTATAGACAGATGTGATAATATTGTTCAACGCACAAAATATTGATTCGGGCCACGAGGACGCCTGTCGCCGACATCGGACGTATTCATATTTCAGTAATCTCTGTTTCTCGACGGTTAATAATCGACCATACGTCCTAACACGTTTTATCTACTATTTATTATAAAAAATTCCTATAGTAAGTATCAGATAAGAAAACCCATAAAATAAATCCAATTAATTAATTGTAACTTGTAAGTTGTTAAATAAAGTTGTAAATAACATTTATTCATTATAATACGTACCTACAGAAAAATTCTTATTTTTGTTCAAAAAAATTTAATTTAAAATGCGCCTTTTAAAAGTATATTTTGCATATTTAAAGGCATATTTTTAATGCATATTTTGTATATTTAAGTTCATATTTGGTGAATTTTTAGAGCTACAAGTCCTCTGCCCTAGTTATGAGATAGGTAAAACATAAATTCAAAATGTCACACTTATTGAGATTATGAACATGTTTAGATTTTTATACCTAAAGTTTAATTTTAAAATTTTTAGGAGTATTTAGACTATAATAAGCAGTATTAATTTTACAAGCATTTATTTATTTTTCTGTAAATTTATGGAATAATAAAATCGGGATCTATTTTTTCCTGCCTTCCATAAAAAATTTCATAAAAATACAATTATTATATGTTCATTTTATTTTGAATTTAAAAAGATTCAGCTTTATTAATTAAAGACTTCATCAAACTTATTTAATCTAATTTCGTATGGTACTAAATTAGATTAAATAATTTTACATTTAACTGCTTAACTATCATCCATAAAAATGAAAGAAAAAATGTATTTTAAGTTAAATATTTTCCTTATATTTATTTTTAGATCTTTAAATGATAGTCTCAACAACATCACAATGTCCTAGAATCTGAAGAGTTTTTTTTTTAAATTGTACCTTGGTCTTAATATTTAAATAATTTTAGTATTTTATAGTTTTGTAAATGCTTTTATTACAGTAGTTGCATTTATATAGTTATCTAAGTTTACTTTTTATAAAAATGTACATTTTATTATGAACCCATTAAGTCCGAATTTTTTTTTTCAAATTTGAATTTGATTTTGATAAAAAGCTTTTATCTGACGTATCTAAGAAATAATTATCTATAGTTTTTTTTTTTTTTTACTCTGTTTTTAAAATAAGTTTATCATTATCGTAATTCTAATTGACAAACATTGGTTTATTGATATTTATTTTTAAACAGTGTATACCAGTGGCTCCCAAACTTTATTTTCCGCGGTGTCTTTTTGAACCCAATTTAGCCACGGTGCTCTGGCTGTGAATAAAATTAAAGACAGAACAAAAAAAAAGTCTATTGTAACTGATTTTATTAATTTTAATAAAATTTAACTTAGTTATAAATTAATGAATTTTTAAACTTAAAAAATAGATAAGTAAAAATTATTGTAAGTATGATTATAATTATTATACAAAAATATTATAAGGTTAAAATGAGAATATCCGATTATATAATAGAAAATATTACATTATTTACTATAAAGTTTTTACGAAAACAATAAGGAAAATCAATTTTATACATTTTAAACTATTTGTTATGAACCGTAGACCACGGTGCTATTAGAAAGTGATCGTGATGTCCCTGGGGTACCGCGGTGCACAGCTTGGGAATCGCTGGTGTATACTATACAGTATATTTATATTACATTATCAATTAATTATAAATATTAAATATTACCCATTATTTTTCATTTTATTATTGTGTCACCAAAGGCATCATTTCAAATTTTGATAGGGGTGGGGCACAATTTTTGACAGGCCCATACTACCGGGGGAAATATGGAGTTTCGCTCACACGTTTTTATGTATTATATTATTATACAGCTTACATTTTTGCAAAATATAATTTTGTATTTTATAAACATTACCTAAACAAAGTTAGTTCCTAAATTAATCTAAGCTGTAAGAGGATATCTTCTATTTTTCATTTTTGAAAATACATCTATTGCATCATGTAAACTGATTTTTCCAGCAATATCACTTTCAACAGCTATAACTAACAAATCACACAGCCGATAATTTTCCTTTGTTAAGTGTAGATAGGTTTTAATTAATTTAAGGGAAGAAAAAATCGTTCATTGGAAGCAATTGTTACAAGCAAAGTTAAAAGAATATTAATAATTTTAAGAGTTTCAGTAAACGTTTTTGGAAGTTCATTTAAAATTTTAGAAATAGGAAAAAGATCAAGAATTTTATCATCTTGTTCTATATTAGAATAATTTAAGTTAATTTAAGTTTTTTGCAGATAAGAATTCAGTTTGAAGTATTAAATTATCAATTTTAAAATGACTATAATGATTAAGGAAAGACAATAAATAGGGACTTTTGAAATTAAAATAATCAGAACTGGAAGATAAAAAAATATTACAAGTAAAAATGATTTCATTGCTAGAATTGCTGAAACGATGGTTAAGTTCATTAAAAAATTAAAATATTCTTTTAAAACGCTCATGTATCTATTTATAGTTTATACCAATTGACAGTTACCAAATATTGTGGCAATAAATAATTAATAATTATAAATAAATATAAATATAAATAAATAATAAATTAATAATTTTCTTCTAGTACGCAGTATTTTCAAAATTATAAAAATACGTTTAATTTTTCATAAATAACAGCTTATGGCCAGGGCTTGATTAAGGAGTTGATCACCAGTAGGCTAGGTTTGATTTGGCGCCCCTATGAATGATCGGAGTGGTTGGAGGGTAAAACGAGGATTAAGAAAACGTAAAAACAACAGACTATTTTTGTTATTGGATTATTTAATAAACTGTATTCACTGCTAAAATGTTTCTACTTTTGAAAATTTCAAGGGGGCTCCAGACCCCTGGACCCCCCCAGTTACAGCCTTGATGTACATACATGTGGTGAAATATATACAGCCTATTTCATTATAATACAAGATATTAAAAAATATGTAAATTTTCATTAATATATTTGTTTATACAGAAAAGTTCAGAAAACTACTTTGACGAGTTTAAGAGAAAATTTAAGGAAGAATTTAACGAAGAGTGAGAAAAAGAAGGATAGTATGTCATAAATAAAATATAACACTATTTCAAACATTTATTAAACATTTTTAATTATACCAATAAATACAATATTTGAGTAATTTTATTTTTATTCACTTAAATTATTAATGATGAAAAATATATTAATAGGTAGGACTATATCCTAAATAAAATAAAAAAATAATGAACAAAATAAAAAATAAATAAATATTATAATTTAAAAAAAATATTGTTTATAAGTTAAATTCATTATTATTAAGGTTTAATAAATTAATATATAAATTTTATTTTTTGTAATTGAATGAACATCTTTAATTTCATAGTTCATTACAACACATATACCAAGCAAACTTCCAATAACCCAGTCCATAGATTATAAATTATGTAAGATCTTGGAACTCACCTGTGAAATTTATATAATTTCAGAAACAATTTAATTCTAAAAGTTAGTAGAATTACTTTTCATAACTTCAGTATATTAATTTACTTTAACTATTTTTTTAACTTTATAATATGAAGATTAAATTTAAAAAAAATATATTTCATGATTTAAATAAAAGTAAATAAATTATAAAAAAAACTATTTGAGAGAATCAAAATTTAAATTACAGAAGTACTATTTGATAAGATAACATCAACATATTCAATAAATGAATCAATAATAACAAAATGTTAAATGAGTAGGTTGCATTTGGTTTAATTTAGACCCAATATTTAACTTATGTTAAGTAAAAATTAATCCAGTGCATTCATAAAAAATATTGGAAGATTTATTTTAATCAAATTATTAATTAGTAGCTGGACTAATGGGATCTTTTGCATCAGACTTTGTATGTCGTTTCTGTAAAGCAGCAGTTAAGTCTTGTCTTAATAGTTCTTTATTTTCATCATCAGCATTTAACAGCACAACACTTCGCAAACCATTCATTATGTCACATGTTTTTCCAAAATAAACTTCATTTAAAGTATTACGCATTTTATTTTCCATGTCTTCAACCATACGTCCAATGTTAGCAATATGAGGGGAAGAATCTGACACTGGACTATCCATTTCTGTTTGTCGTGTCAAACTACCTGCTAAACTCATACTACCTGATACGGCTTTATTAGTTTGTAACCACAACATAACAGTTGATGTTAATTTATAATGTGCATTACGTCCAGTAGATTTTTCTTGCACTTCAACAACATGTATGGAATCCCAAGTACCCCGTACTTTCTTAGATCCATCTCCAACTTTTTTTATTAGTATTACTCCTAAACAAAAAATAAATACTTAAAATATTTAAAAGTATGGCAATCAATTCAAAAATCTATAACTACGAATTTTAATTTCAAAAATAAACAATACAACAATTTTTAATATTATTTAACTTTTTAAACTTCATAAATTTACATGATAAAAATAGATATATTCAATTAACACTTGTTGACAATTTTAATATGGGAAATTATCACATAAATATTGATATCTTAAAAAAATTAGCTCTATATATATACCATATGGTATATTATACAATAATAAACAATAACATCATCAATTATAAATTTACAACCTATTAAAAATTATAATAACTTAATAAATAACCACAAATAAAGGTCATGTCATACATAAAAACCGAACTTAAAGTGTATACATCTAGATGTATATACTGATCAATCGCAGCAAAATAGATAGAAAATAATTAACATTTCATGAATTGTAAATAATTGTAAACAAGTATAAATGAATTATATTATAAAAAGCTGTAATTATAAGTACTGAACAAATTTAAGATTTTAATTTCTTTAGAAAAAAATTAAGAACATAATTTTTTCATTTTTTAATATTTATAATTATTATCTAACCTATATGTTTTAATAGTTAATTTATGATTTACTAACAAACTTTGAAAACTATAAAAATTATGTTTATATATAGTTATATAATATAAATACGGTTTTCAAAATGTTGCTATTTATCTCAAAAAAATTCTAAAACTATTTTTTTTTGTTGCTTAAATTATCAGGAAGTATATATCATATCTATGCATTACATATAATGTCAAAATAATTTACTTTATCAGTAGCATATTAACTATAAGGGCAGTAATAATTCATCGATAAAGATTTTATGACATTATAATTCATTAATAATTTGTGATTATGAAATGTAATAATATAAAATTAATAATAAATTGTTATTACCAGCAAAACCTTGATCTAAATCCCATAAATAAACAGAAGATACTCCACCTTCGAAATACATTTCTCTATATTGATCAAAAGCCATATTAGCATCTATCTCAATTTTACGTAATTTCTCAGTTGGCACAGCACCATCTTCCAGAGGTGGAAAGTATGTATTACTCCAAGGGGATCTAGGTAAAAGTGAAAATAGTTTGTTAATTATATCAAAAAATATTGTATTACAAGCAGCTTTACCTATATGAATCTCCATCTCTATTATAATCACAGAGTAAAAAATCTTTACCCACTTGCTTATCTCTTATAATTTTTAATGGCTGGTCAACAGACGATAATAAATCTTCGCATAAACTTGGAACTAGGTCAATGAGATCACTCAAATGCTTTTCAATTTTTTGAGGTGGTAAACGCCTCATAAGATCTAGCGCACAATCCATCTGGATATCAGACTAAAAGAACAAAGTAAATTTAAATGTCAAAAGTGTATAACACAAAACAGTAATGGTATGACTGAGTTATGAGCATCTATAATATCCATACTGTAGAAATTATAAGGCCCGTAATATATGAAAAAAAATTAGAAATATAAATGTTTTTACTTACCATTTTTTAATCGCTATAAAAATCCACGAATGAGAATAAGGTCGATCGAATTATAGTACAAAATTAATTAATACTGTAAACGTTTAATAATACAAAATTGAAAATTATTTGCTTATCAACTTTGGTTTTTTATCGGTATTTGAATTTCCAGACTTCTAGCAGTGTGGCCAATAATGCCATAAAACAGGCCAGACAAAATAATGAGATCCTTTGGTAAATAATCCCATTACGTACTATGTATTGTCGTGTATTTTTAATCTATGATACTAAGTACCAGGTGCGTACCAAGGAATTTTTTATTGGGGGGGGGGTTCCAAAATTTTTATTTTATCTGATAATGGGAAAATAAAATACACTATATATCAGAAGTTCCCAAACTTCTTATAGTACGACTCATTTTGGAAATAATTTCAATTTTGACGACCCAAAATAATATTATTGACCTTTTTTTTTTTGCAGTTTTCATAATTTTAAATCGAAGAAAAGTATTATATTTATAAAAAAAAGTGTATACTATGTAATTTAATTAGTAAGTATATAAATTTAATGTGAAGGATGTAATTGTTTCCTATTTTTCATAACTGCATTGATATCCACTTTTTATTTTGATTGCAAAGAACTTGTTGTAAGCTCATCATCAATTAATTTTCTTTTTTTAACCGCTGACTCAGATATTATCTCTGTTTCTTTAGTTTTTGCAGAACTTTGAGTCATTGACTTTTTATTTAACCATTTGTCCATAGTCACTGTACAAAAGTACAAAAAAAAAAAAAACGAATGTATTGGTTATTTAAAAAATAGTAAGATTTAAACTGCGTGCATGTATCATACTTAATGTATCGTTTGTTAATGAAAATAATCAATTTATTTGAACGTCAAACAGGTACTAATTTGTTTCAAATATATTGCTATATTTTTTATAATCATTAATCCGTTTGCGTTGTGTTTACACAGTCGAGCATAAGCATAAAAAGCAATATTATTATTTCTATTGGTCACAGTAAATTTGTAATTGTCACAAACACAGATAACAGTTAATAATAAAACTAACTAAATAATTATACATCAACTATAAGTAAAAGAAACACATGAAAAATATATCGTGATCCACTAAAAATATAATCGCAACCCACTGTTTGGGAACCTCTGCAATATACTACTATTCTATTTACTATTAAATCGTTAATTATGTAGAAATTTCAATGTTGAAGAGGCGGACCCGAAACCCCCCCCTTGGGTAAGCCCTTGCTAGGTACTTTGAGATATACGAAAGATATAACAACTAGGGTTGCGCAAAAAACGATAATGGTTCGATGTATCGATACATACAGTTTTATAGGGATCTATAAATCGATTAATATTATAATTTATAATTAGCATGGCTTAAAGTAGGGGGGGATGCAAGGGGACTCGGTCCCTCTATCACTCACAGTCATAGGCGCAACTAGGGTAAAAAATCTGGGGGGGGGGGGCTACAGCCCTCCTACTAAAACTTAAAATAACCTATAGATTACTCCTAGGTAATCTTATATACCATGTTAAAATATTTTATATTCTGAGCCAAATTGGATTTACTGTAATGTGTCTTTTTTTGTATAAGACACTATTGTGAGTTTAGTATGCTGTATGTGGTATGAAATTGAATATTTATTGGGGGGGGCTAAATCTTAGTCCGGTGGGGATAAGCACCCGCCCCTAGCCCCACTCCCCTAATTGCGCTTATGCTTATAAAACGTCCCCTTTAAAATTTCTCTGAAAAGTTTATTGAAACGCTCAACTGTTTGTTAAAAATAATTTACAGAATAAGACAGTAGAAAAATTGGCTATGCATTTTTGTTAAACAATGTTCTACGTATGTACCGGTGAACATGTTTGCAATGAAAACAGTGTAGACAAAATGCATTAGAGTATTGTCTTGAGATTGATTGAATGAAATTAACTTGATTTCGAACAAAACGATAAATCATTATTGATTAGTAACCTATTATTGTTCAGTAGTGTTTTTTTAATTTACTTATTAATTTTTTAAGGAGATTGTCTAGTTTTGTTGGAGTCATTTTCCGGTTATACTCTTATATCCGGAAACTGTAAGAAACACTTGGCTATTGTAATTGTATAGGCGTGACTGAATGATGGTGGTTTTCAATATTTTTCTAAACCAAGAGCACATAGCGCTTTTCACAAAATGTTTATGGTCACGACCAACTTTTTAAGGCATTTAATTTTATTTTTTGATCGTTATTACATTTTTCTAAAAAATCGTGATACACTTAAAGAATGCTCGTAGTATTCAGTTTGAAACCATTGCTCAAATAGGTAGTTTGAAATTGATAAAAAATTATGATTAAAAACAGAGTTTGTACGCATTCCATATTTATGCTGTTATCGTTGTGGCTGCTGACGACTGCTTGCAATAATTCCGCTCACGGTGTCTATGTTCCAACGTCGAAGTGTTTCCAGATATTACAGTCACACAGGTGTTCATTTTTATTTTTTACTAACATCTTGCAAGTGCACAGTATATTTTAAAGCACGTCTATATTTCTTCAGATTAAAGTATACAATATAAAATATTGCTAGACAGTTATGTCACTATATTTCATTTCGATCGTGATGATGTGGAGTTGCATATTATCAGGTAAAAACTTTTTACGCCAAACAGAAATATTTTTTTGATATTTGATATTTATACGAACTTTTAGGTGATCACAGCCACGTGTTCGCCGGTCCACTCGAACTTCAATGCAAAAATTGTTATTGCAAAGGTATAACCGAAGAAAAATGTCCATTTCAAAAATGCCAACAGCTCTGGGTGAATACTGTTAATTTCTGCAGACAGTTCTTGCATACATTAAAGTAGTGTCGTCATTTTATATTTTGTTTCTCTAAGAGTTTTCATAAATGGTGATCTATAAAAGTCTTTAAAACAGAAAATGTCTTATTGGTACCTGTTGATCACGTTTCGGAAATTTATCAATAATTTTTATATGTTTTAGATAATAATATTAATTTTGTGAAAACATTTAAATTCGTCAACAGATTTTTCATTCAATATGTTTATATTGATATAAAAAAAGGTGTAATGAATGCGAATAAAGAATTATGAATTTATAAACATTTAAAAAATATCATGAAACAACGCAATCAAACCAAATTAATGTGATGAATAGTAGGAATGAAGAACGATGCGCATGAGTATCTACTGCAATTGTTTTCTATTAATTTAATTTTTACTATAACTTAAATTGAGTGCCTCACTGAAATGATAACATAGCCGTACCTATAGTTGGATATGATGTTACGAAAATTACATGAACACTTTTATCTGAAATTAGACGTTACAATTTAAATCGGGGATGGCCAACCCGCGGTCTACTTTGGAAAATTTGCTGCCCACGAAATTTATCAAACATTTACAAAAAAAAAATTATTTTTGTTTAAATAAAATATTCTGGAATGTCCGTACGACGCGGAATCCCTATTATTAACAACGTAATAGCAAAAAATGTTTTGATTCATCAACGAAATCTTTGTTCTCAAGTATGATGAACCATGTTATGCAGGTAGTCAAAAATAGTGAATTACCGTACCGACAATTTTTAAAAATTTCTTGAAAGAATTGGATTCAGAATTCAGTGATAAAAACAATAATAATTAATTTTGTTTATTTCAAATACTAATATAATTTTATATATGGCCTGCAGGATCGTAATGTATTTCCAAAGTGGCCCGCAAGATCATTTGGGTTGGCCATCCCTGATTTAAATCATAAAATATGTTGATTGTAATATCATAAACCATTCGTGTGTGATCCATTGGACGGAACTGTTGTTCGACCTTGTGATTTTCGTTCAAATGATCTTTTTTACCTAAACTCAAAAATAGTTATTTGGTTTTTGTCCAAAAAAATATTATTCATTCTAAATGAGAAAAACATTTTAGTTACCATTGCAATTTTTTTTTACTGAAAATGTTATAAAATCCGTAATTATATATTTTATTTTATTTTTATTTTTATTTTGAATATTTATGCCAAACGGCTATTTAAAATATAATGCACAAGATATTATAATAAGCTTAATATTAAGCTTAATGATGAACAGTAATATTTATGACAAATTATAACAATAGAAAGTTAAAAGAAACAATAGCGAAAAGGTCAGGCGCATCCAATATATTGTTGAGGAGAGCGTGGATGAATCGGAGGTCCGATTATACCTAAGTGTAAAACATATTAGTCAATGTCAGCGGTTCTCAAACTTTTTTTTTCGCGTACCACTTGAGTATATTATCAATCAGTCACGTACCATTAATGATTAAAAATAGAACCATACAAACTCCACAAAGTTAAATACATTTATTTTAAATAAAAAGGCAGTAAAATACTAAAATAAAATTATTATTTATTTATTAATACAAGTTTATTAGTGTTTTGAAATTAATATATTAGTTAAATATTGAATTTTTAATTTCCGTTTTATTACACCCGGACTTTCGCGTACCACCATGTAGTCTTTCACGTACCATTAGTGGTACGCGTACCACAGTTTGACAACCGCTGATCAATGTAAATATAAGTGTTAAACAAATTATTTGTTAAAGTTATGACATCTGGGTTTGATAAATTCATAGTGTCTGAGCTAACCAGATTTGTATTGTGTAATTTTAAATATATTTATTTCTTGTCGCTTCAATATTGAATATTCTAAAAAATTTGGACTATTCATTTTAATGTAAATTTTGGTTTGGATTTCATCTGCTGATCTGATCTTCTGATCTTTCATCAATCTGAAGTATCCTATATAAGCTGAAATTCTGAATGTATTTTATTGATTTTTTCACATGACTCGTATCATATAGACTTGTAGACAGTGGTAGCCAAAATTGTTTTTTCGTTTAAGTTAAATAACATTTATTTGAACGAAAACTAAATCAAACTTTTATGTATAAGGGTAAAAAAGTTAATTTAGACAAAAACCAAAAAGTCGATTTTGGAAGAACATACGTACATCCAATTCATTAACAATGTTAGTAAATACCTTTGAATATTTTAATCGTATTACGCCGAATCCAATAGATAATGAAAAAGCCATTGAATATTTTACTGATGATAACGTGCTTATCGACTCTGGTTGGTTCATGACATTAAGTACAAAAAATGGTGTATTTTCGAGGGGTTTCGGAGTACTCTCACCCAAAAAAGAAAAAAAATTCAAAGTTATAAATAACTTGATATGAAGGTACAGAGAAAAATAATATTTGTTTATGTGGTTGTAAATAACTCTTAATTTTTATTTATGCTCATAATATAATATTATTATGAATTCATATCTTACGTATATTTTTTTACAATATTATAAAATCTCTTATTTATTAGAAATATTTAAAACTTAAAACCCTTTCCCTACATAAGTCTTGAAAAAATACGCCCATGTGTATTTATAAAAGTTTATAAACGGCTTACCAGCAGTGGCGGCTCGTGGCTTGGACAACGAGACGATTGCACCTATAATTATTATTTATGAAAAGAAGAAAATTAATTCTGATTGTTATAGTATACCACAAAATAATTTATTAAATTATTTAATATTAAAAATACTAAATTGGTGATTTTCAAATAATCGAAATAATCATTTTAAAAATGTTGTTGAGGGCGATCACTCTGACTACCACGTGCGTATGCTATAAGTGCGAATGCGCCGCATTCGTATCCACCTATCACTGCTGAGTATTGGACGAAAGTCGCCGCCTGTCGATTTCGGACGAAAATCGTTGTCGCCCAGGCTACTTTATATAATATTGTATGTAATATATATATGTAATACTATGTGGGTACGGATACGATTAAGTCGCGGTATCCTGCAACACATCGCGTTGTCCAAACATATAAATATCAATGATAATTTTTTCCAAACTAATCTGTAGTATTTTCCCGCGGGTTACGGATTTCGATTATGGGACTAGGAATTTTATTATTGTCGATTATGTGAGTGTCTTATTTGATCGCGTGCGTTTTAAACCGCAATTGTATGCTAGCATTTGGACAATAATAAAATAATAATTTCAAAAATAAATGATATAGGAATAGACAGACACTTTTTCATATTGTCACACTCCCTTCATTAACACCTATGAGCCGCCACTGCTTACCAGTGACCACAGGATTGATTGTTTAATGGTTCACGCATTACGTCGGAACCACATAAGCGTTATTAAAAATTAAGTATTTACCAGCCACAACTGATTAATATTATAAAAAAACATTTTGTTTATAACCAGGACGATTGTATTTTGAAAAGATACAACGATGAGTCGTTCATGACAGAATATTTCAAACAAAAAGAAATAGCGGTGATGTATATAAAAATTCCATTTCGCAACTTACATAAGGTATCTATTTTTATATATGTAATCTATTTACTACCACGGTATTTTATTTTATAAAACGTTTGCGTACAATGAAATTAATTTTGATCAAAAATTCAAGCAAGATTTTTCATTAATAACACTTATTGTAAAAATAATTTCATAATTCCATAAAATCTTTATAAAATTATTTTCATCCATTTCATTACGAGTGATATTCATTTACTAAATTATAATTTTTTTTCTTTAAAATTCAAAATAATTACAAGTTATAATATTTTAAAAACATCCATCGTTATTAAATTAATGTTACAAAAAAAATTTGTGATAATCATTTTCTTTTTTTTTTTATATTTTTGCAATCCAGATAATCTAGTATTTTTAAAGAAATATATAAACATTTCCTCATTAAATGTTAATTTTTTTTTTATATATATCAATATTATCGGGTTAACTGCGAGGAAAACCGAAAAAATGCCTCTTGGAAATACTCAAATATAATATAAAAATAATATAAAAAATTGCTACATGATATTTTTTGTGGTAATAGGTTTTTTAACAAAGTTAACAAGTTGTTCTTATCATAAAACCTTATACTAACATATAATAATTTATACTAAACTATAACATTTACAATATAAGGAATTGTTCTAGAAATACTTAAATTTCTAAACACACATCTGAACTATGTAATTTATTTTTATGCAATAATCGTGTATAATTATTTATTATAATTGTTTATAATTTCTCATCAGTATTTGACATTTCTTTCTTATTCGAGTGAAGAAAACGTAACGACCGTCAGCTTAAGTTATAATGAAACATCAACGGCACGCCAGGTATACAAATTTTATTATTATGGGAAGTCAATATTTTACTAATACATAAACATAATTAGAAAAACCAATAAAATTCTTTTATTGATTGGATTCTTAAGTTAACTGATAATAATGGTCTATATACTCAAAACACGTAAAGGAATGAAAATAATTACGGCGCATTTAGATTTGAATTATTAATTTTATTTATTCATATATTTATGTATAATAACTAATAATATAACTAATGCAATTTCGCAGTAGTTTTGTGATTCCCGTAGAATTTATGATGAATCGAATCTTAGCGGGGTAAAATCTACGAGTAGCTAACCGTTTGTCACTATTTTTCACAAATGTTCACGTCTCACATTTTAAATCAATTATTTTGCAATTATAACGACCCTAACAAATGATTTCTTGCATCTATACTCGATAGATGTCTAATAGATGTCTCGATAATATCTATATACAATAGTTTCTCATATCTATATCCCAGTAGAGATGTTCTTAAATTACTATATATTTATACGAGTAAAAATTGTTTATGATTTGGGATGAATTATTATTTGGATGAATTATTTATGATAGAATTTTGAATTTTTTTATAGTATAACATGATACTAAAAATTTTTGATTTTACCAATAAATGACGAATGATAAAAAAAAATAATGTAAAAATTAAATTATGTTTTCGTTGTAATTTGTTGTTTTTCTAACTAGATTTTTAATACACCTTCATCAAAAAATGAACAGCTAAGTGAACATTTACCAGTCAAGTTTGGAACAAATCAGTCATTGAAGATGGTTAGTAATTTTTGTTTTTAATATACGGTAAATGTAATCTATTTTAAACAATTATTAAGTGGTTTTTTTCTTCAGTACCTACATTATTATAATTTTATATAACAGCCGATCCTATCGTCCAAAAAAATAATAGCGCTGGATCCTTCATATTCCATGTTGGATAATAACACTAATGCACATGCCATTAATGAACGTGAGAATTTACTTGTATTTGTTGATCTGATTCTTGTGCTATTATGGTTAACAAACGTAATTGTTCTATGCGTATGCCTACGTCTGCGTCGTTCAGGTATGAATATAACTATTATCTTATTACTTGCGGTATGCTATTTCATGATATTGTATTTTTGCAAATTT
This sequence comes from Sipha flava, assembly GCF_003268045.1. NCBI lineage: Eukaryota > Metazoa > Arthropoda > Insecta > Hemiptera > Aphididae > Sipha > Sipha flava. Next base: position 971,057 of record NW_020272843.1, read on the forward strand.
AAGCCGAAATGTCTCAAATACATACCGTTGATAATTTTTCGTGAAAATTCATAAGTATATACGAGTACCTATCAAAACTATTTTGTTTGTCAACAACACCATACAACGAGATAAGGTTTTAAAATAATAGACAACACACTATGACCACATAATAATATTATATAGGTACTACTCTGCACGAACTAGTGTACAATATATTTTATATAATTTTTATAAAGAATTCAACTACTCAAAAAAAAAACAACTATTTTTTTACTAGCAAATGTCATTACAATACTATTTCAATGAGTCCCTGTGAAAATCTCGAAAGTAAAAATTGCAAAAATAAAATAGCCAAAATAAAAATCACAAAATGTTTTAACAGCAAAAACATTAATAGCGAAAGGAAAGAAATTATTTTCATTAGTGGGTATACCTTTATAATATAATAATACTAGATAATCAACAATGTAATTTTGTACTATTGCGTCTTGGATCACGTAATAAAGATAAGCCGTGGTTAAACCTAACCGCTATCAAGCTTTATATATATATTCTATAATCATAGCATAGTGTGATGATGTATTTTATATATTTACACAAATTTAGGTAAAATATCAAATTTAAATTTTATTTTATATAGTGTTTTGATTTTAATGTTAATTATTACTTATTATTAGGAAACGGATTTATATGTAATTAAAATACAGAAATATGTACATATATATGTAAGTATAATTTATAAAATATGTGCTAAAAACATCCAAATATGTGGGGAAAAAAAACTTTAAAAAAAAAGTGATTATTATTATTAAATTATCAAAAAGATTTGTTGCATTGAATTATTACAATATCTTGTAAATTATCAAATGCTAAATGTCGCCTATTAGGTATCAAAATATTTTTAAAACGGCTAAATTATCGTTTCACATCAATCGATGTATTAAAAGCATATTTCAAGTGTATACTATCAGAAGGCGATAATTCCAAATTTTTAAAAGGTTGTCTGCCATTCATTATGTCATTGATTGTTTTAAAATCAATATTGCCTGGAATTTTTTTCTGTAACAGCATGAATTTTCTTTTTTACGACATCTATTGGTCCGCTTACGAGTTTTAATCGCTGATTTAACAATTTGCATACTATCATTTGGGGACATATTTTTTATTAATAATTTTGTTAAATTATTTTTAATTAAAATTAAATAATTTTCAATGTTTCATTTTGCATATTATTTTGAGCTTTTCCAATAGCGATAAAAGTTTCTGGATCTAATTTTGAAATAATTTCTTGTATTTTCGTACGAAGAAGACGTATGAATGATGAAATTATAAAAATATGTTTAAAAATAATTAAAAATTAGTGAAATATGTAAAAATATGTAATTATACCAAAATATGTAAAAATATGTAAAATAAAAGTATCATCATTTTAATAGGAATGATTTAAATCATAAACATTTCTTATCGAATCTTAAATATCTCGTTTTAATAAAAATATGCATTTACATATAAATCCTTTCCCTACTTATTATATTATAAAGATATATCCCGGTATATTTTTTACTTTTCGCTAATAATGTTTTCGCTGTTAAAATATTTCGCGATTTTTATTTTCGCAATTTTTACTTTCGCGATTTTAACTGGCACCCTAATTCAATTTTACATTATAGTATCACTATTATATTACAGTGATATAAAAAAAATTATTAAAAAACTATAAATGTATAAGTTTTATCAATCATTACATTGTTATTTCTAAAATATTAAAATATTATTGGATAATATTACTAAAATGTGTATAGTGTGGTCAAAAATTATGTGTACAATGTTATCACAATGTTAAATAATATTTTAGTGATTAAAATTTAAGTTTATGATAGTATTAATGTAAAGTTATTATAATCTAAAATTGCTGCCTGGGCTTATATACATTTTTATTTTCCCATTTTGTTTGTTCGAATTGAATTATTTTGTTTTTTCGTAGATTCGGCGAGAAGACAAAATCCTGTTTTGAATCGACTTCGAATTGATAAAGGTAACTCGTCCGAAATATTACATGAGGATGGTTCATTTTTATTAAAAGTTAATACAAACGATATTGAGTCCGTTCCTGTCCGTGAGCCGTTATGTCCAAACGATGAACAAAATCATTCAAACAATAACTGTAAATAACAGAACAATAGCGATTTAATTTTGTAGGAAGAAGATTTTGATGAGTGTTATTATTTCAAATAGTCTGTCACCAAATACTATTTTATTGTCCATTTTTAAACCATCTTGACGGATGTGGTTATTGCTCCGTATAACTATAAACATGATGACAATCGTTTTTTGTATAATATTTATTATGTATGCATATTTACGATTTTATGAATACTCAGCAGAGAATGAAATTTTTTATTTGCAGGCAGACAACATCATCGATAAAAAAATTTAATAAAATATTGAACCAATTACATAAATATCTTTTGCGCTTGTGACGTGTACATCTTGTGCTCACATTTGTATACATTTCACAGTGTTATATGTCAAGATCAGAATTATGTGCACTTATAAATGTTCAATATGCACGCAAAAATGCACTAAAATAAATTCAAAATATGTGTGAAATAACTGCTAAACAAACGGAATAAAATTTAAACTCTTACTGCATTTTGTAGTTTAAAGTATAAAAATAAATAGTACCTACATAAGAATGTAATAAGAAAAGTCGTATGACAAATTTAACGTAGTATTAGGTATATTCATTTGAAAAACAATGAGTTACCAAAGTGCTCCGACTCTGTTTCTGTAAAATTTTGATGGCAATACGTATTTATTTATTAATTGTTTCTTGCTCAACATCTTTTTGGATCGTTAGGTGTATTATATGCACGTTTTTTTTGGTAAAATTATGCAAAAATATGCAGAACATGCACTAAAGTCGGAATATATAGAAATATACTTTAAATATGTTTTTATTAAATTAATCAACTAATGATTTATTAATTGACTACTAATAATTGACTGCGTGCATATGATGTTGAAAATAACAAAAATAAAAATATGACTTTTATGCAAAATCCAGTATTGTTTTTAAAAAAATGTTGTAATTATATAACTAATCTCAACAGTTATGTGAATATGTTATATATGATTATAAAAGCAGCCTAGAGTTAAATAATAACGAGATGGTAGGATAATGGAAGTATTAGATTGAAGAAAATATCTGGCGAGTAACGGTTGTAATATTAAAAAAGTGCAGGAGTGAAAGAAACGAAAGCGCTCTGAGGAGAGAAAGGGGCAATCGAACAAAGTATGATTAATATTACCAACCAATGGGATATCGGAAAATAAACAGAGAGGCGAATCATTAAGAGATAATTTAAATGTATGTGAAGGAAGTAAGGTGTGGCCAGAACGGAGGCGAGAAAAGGAGCTAATTACTTTATGGAATAAGTAAGTTTAAGACGGAAACCATGGCTTAAATTGAATGGTGGTATTTATATCTCTAAACCAGGTAGCATAATTAGATGAGACATTGATGTAGAAATTGAGCCTTAAACAAATGACGCAATATTTATGATTGGAACAAAATCCGACCATGATATGAAATTATTAAATGGAAGTCGAGGAAATTTTGATTTATTTAGTTAAATTTCAAATAAAAATAAATAATTATCGCTAACAACCATACCACGTTGAATACACCAGTTCTCGTCCAATCACTGAAGTTAAGTAACGTCGGGCGTAGTTAATACTTGGATGAGTGATCGCTTGGGAATACTACGTGTCACTGGCTTCTTTTATAATTTCAACAAAATTTGATGAAATATTATTAAACTACTAAAAAAAAAAAACATATACAATATATATATATATATACATATTTGATTTTTATTTTAAATTGTCTTCAAAGTTTCTTAAGTATAAAATTTGAAGATGAAACGTGGTATTCAGTGTTATAACCTAGGCTCAGTACTTAATGCGCTAAAAAGTACTCAAATATGCATTTAAAAATAACATAATATGTAGTATAATATGCAGTAACATTTTGGAAAATATGCAATTTATTGAATAAAGTAGGACATAAATAAGTAGGACGGATTAGGTGATTGCAGATCCTCCACCTTCACCGGATCAAAAGTAGCTCAAGAATTTAACCTTGTCTAATAGGTAATAACTAATGTCTGTACGGTCTCGAAATCACGCTCGAGGTGTCCGAGGCTAGGATGAACACATCGGGCGCGAACGGCGCATCGTTGTCCAAGTTCTACGGTTCCTGCGGGAACGCTTGGCTGACCTCGTTGCACTTAACACACGTTTTGGCGTCAACATGACCATATTGAACGGGATGACCGCGCTACAACCACCAACTGAAGCGGCAGCAACAGCAGTGACACCGGACTCGTTGGAGTTCGCTACGTCGACCGGTATCTCTTTCATCTACATCACAATCCGGTTGGTGGCCACGTGGACGTTCCACCGGGACGCGGTAAACTGATGCGTGCCACTCAGAGTGGCTATGCACCGATACGTGTGGCAATCGGCGACCGCGTGCTTGGGCCCTTAGCCGGCGCCCGTCCACGTAGTGCGGCGCGTCCGGCGCGGGAAACAGGTTGACGCTGCCGCGGCGCAGCAACCACGCTAGCTTGTCCGGTCGATGGTACATGCCGATCATCCTCTACAGCGCTACCGTGGTCGCGTCCCTGTAGCTGCAACATGGCCAAGTGGTCGGCGCGCACCGCGAACTCAATTAGCATCGTGGCTGTTGTCGCCGGCAGCACGACGTCGCTGGCCGGGCTGCTGCCCAGGGGCCGTATTTCCCACGACTGAAACGGAAATTTCGAGTACCGTTTAACAGCCAGCCCAAAAAAACCCATTCGACCCGTACGGACACCATCTGCTTATATTATACATAAGAAGCACAGAATATTGCGACTCGACCTCTTCTAATCATTTGGCAAACTATCGGTTGTTTAAAGCATGAGATGTTATAAAATTGACAATTTTCGTAACGATTTCCATAAATTTTTGAAGCGATTTCATGCTATCTTTTGCAAAAAAAGCTTCTTGGTGTATAGTACAGTGAATGAAGTGAACAGTGGGACACAGAAAAATTAGTGGCTGTTAAATTGTTATTTGGTTTAAACACAACATTCAATTTACTTAATTGATTTTTAAAACTTTTCGCGTTGTACGAAATTAGTTCCAACTTTTCTTCAGTTGATAAAATGTGTTCGTATGCATTGTTTTGAATTGTCTTTTAACATTTCAACTGTGGCTACTACTGTTTCATTACACAAGCAACATAACGCTTTATTATTTTTTTGAACTATCCCGAAATCTACGGTCCATTGTTATCTTCCACTTTTACTTTTTGACATCGTTAATTTTACAAAAAATAATATTTTATTACATGTAAAAATAATTTTTTTAGTGAAATATAAAAGTAACACTCACCAATAGTGAAAACTGTCAAAACTTTCCATTCAATATTAAAGGCAAAGATAAAGTGTAAGAGCTGATACACATGAGCTATATTTTATCGTACAATTTATTTATCGACACTTTTGAATACACTTTAATATTTCAGGCGATAAGAATATTGTACGACTAAAATATTGCAATCAAAATGTACAAAAATAAACTAATTTGAAGACACGGACGATAATTTAGCAAATTCAGTATCATATCATCCTCCGAATTAATGTAACTACTTCGAATTCACCATCACTGAAATTTTGTGAGGATTATTTGAATATAGATATAAATGTATTTATAAGTGAAGTACAATGTAAATTTAAAAAGAGTGGCCTTTGAAGAAGTATGTGTATTATTTTATCCATTATTTTTTATTAAAAAATAAAAAAGAATGTATCACAATCACTGTATTTGCAGACGTGTGTTTTGTGTAAATGTAAAATTACAAATTTCTAAATTACGTAGTATCGTACGATGAAATATCGCTCGTGTGTAACGGGCTTGGTCCTAACACACGAATACGAATGACCGCAATGATGCAAAATCGCTTTTACATAACTACTAACCGTAATATTAGCCGTGAGCCAGTATTACACATATACCTTATCGAATACAATTTTCTAATCGAAAACATTAAAAGTAATAGTCGTTCAGTAGCGAAGAATCTACACTGTAAATATTCGATTCAGTATTTTATTTTTATAATCTATATACTTTTATGAAAAATAATATTTTTTAAATAGTTGCGTGTGCCATTTAAAAGGATGTTCGCGTGTCATAGGTTTACCATCTCTGTATTACACAAAAGTTACATTTTTTGTTTTTTAAGGTACATGTATATTATTATAAGGGTATGGAAGTGATTTACATATTCGATTTTAAAAATGGCTTTAAATACAACTCAAATGAACGATTTACAGGTTCTTTGTTCAGCGGACTTTTATTAGCTCCTTCTATAAGTCGTTCGTAGACGTTTCCATCATAAGAACCCAATGTAGAGTCTAATATTTCATCTCGAATATCAAAGCTATCTACTAAACCAACAGCATTTGGTCTAATATGTTTTAAGCAATCTTCTAATAGAGTTTGTACTGAATATACATTATTTGGTTTGAGATTAGAGTACTGAAAAAATAAATAATTTAATTAACGTTTAAGATAATATATATATCTTATACACATATAAAGACTTATATGAATAGCTCATGCACCTGAAGAAAATCACCAAGTCGATTTAATATCCAATGTGCACAAATTAACTGGCCAAGTTGAGTTAGAACAAATTTTAACTCTGCTGATAATGTGGTGTTTTCAATAACTGTTTTAATGTAAGCGCTAATTACAAATGCTCTACAGTGTGCCTATAAGAGAAAAATAATAACAATAGAATATATTTAAATTTATAATTTGTATCTCTATGTCAAATTTAAATTATATTAAATGATTCGGAATAATAGATACAGAATAAGATTCATAATATTATATGAATGAAATAGAAAAAAAGACATGTTCATTGGTAATATACTAATATTAAACACGACTTAAATGAATATGGTCATTTAAACAGCCAAACTGTGTATTATGGTGTACCTAATCAGTTAAAATTAGGAATGAAAACCATTAAGTTTATGTTAAAACTTATACGGTTATAAAATGAGTTTGGAGAAATATCGAATAATGAATTAGAATTGGCGTGGAAATAATATTTATTTTGACAGATTAAATACTTCGGATGCTTGAGTCAGCTTTATGGAAGTTTGATTCCAAGCATCTTCTTGGCTAAATCCAGAATCTACTAGTCTTTTTATAGTGAAATAACAGTCTTCAATTTTACTAGAAACATTTCGAAAAATATTAAAATTAATAAAATATTATATATTTTTGAACCGATGTCGAGCATTTTACCTCCCGGCGACTTGAAAAAATGCATCGGACATACACTCTAGTGTTGTTATCCAATTTAATCGCTTTAAGTTATTGTAATTTTTCAAATACGATAAAGTTGTCGAAACTGATCCATTTCCTGACAGCACAACTTGATACGATTTCATCAAAAGTCTTTAATTTTTTAAAATACTCGTATTTCAGTAAAACATTTATTAAATTATTAAAAACATGTTGTACCTAGCCGTTTGTAAAAGTAATACCGTGTTTTCCCCTTCGTAAGTTTCTGTTGCAGTTATAAGTGCATAAATATTCGGTAGATTACTGCAATTCATATAACCATGACCACCGCATGCTAAACGACAAGTAGTCACTCCAATAGCTGCGTCAGTCGAACCAACAGCTTTCAAACAACAAGCCATAGCATGTAACTAAAATATATTATAACTAGAGCGCGGATTTTCATCTAAAAATATTTTTTTAATGGATCTATACATAACCATGGGAGTAAAATATGTCAACAAATCATAGTACAAAGAATCTGAATACGAGATTTTATTTTGCATATAGGTATATATTTTGGTGTTGGGAGAATATATTCATATAAAATCATATTTTAGGATGTTTACTAAATAAATATATATATTTAAATATTTCCACAAATTAAAATATAGGTACATTTAAATTGCTGTGATAAGACACATCCCGAATAAACTATAATATTTTGTTACCACCACGGATTTAAAACACAGACAGCAAAACTAGATTGATGCTGTCTCAAGTCAGGTGGCAACTACCCAGTTAAGTATGCACAGTGAATTGCATAAAAAACGACTAAAGTTATATTAGTATCAACCAATTACTTATTACTTCTGTAATACTTTTGTACCTTCTGTACAAAAAACTATTATACAATCATTAAGAAATCATTTGAAAGGATGAATACTAACTTATTTAAACAAAAGATTGTTATTTGATTTATTATTTTTATTTGTGTTTTTTCATTTAGAAAATTAATATTAAAAATTAAGTTTAAACAAAAAAATTATGTTTATTAATTTTGTTTTGTATGTCAGTCAGTACATACTTTAATGTTAAGAAAATATATTTTTATATATTTTTCAATATTACAGGCATTTATTCAAAATTTTAAGAAAATATATGCACCATATTTTGACTTATAAGAGAATATAAAACAGCGTTCTAATTATAACAAACGAAAACAATAGATATGCATATGAATCTTCAAATTTTTAAATTTAATACTATAGTATATTTAACCCAAGTCAATTATCGAATATCGATTGTACATAGATGACAACGAAAATACGTAAATTTTCGTAAATTTTTATTAGTTCTCCTCAAAATATTATTTATTCGTTTAATTACCTTTCCATTTTTATAAAGCTTTTATATAATATAAATTTATGCAAAAATACAAAATTTTTATTTTTAAATTATCTATGTTTATTTAATAAAGGTATTTTTATTTATTTATTTATATAATTTATCAAAAATTTGAATCTGAACTGTTTATTTCGGTTAAGGCTGATTTCATGAAGTGCTATTTAAGTAGTATTATAAAAGTAATAGGTTATGCAGACGATCTCAACATCCTCAGAGAATCCTTGGATGATACAGTGAGAGCTACTGAAGTATTAGAATATGTAGCAAAACGAATAGGGTTATACATTAACGCAGACAAAACTAAATTAATGGAACTTCATAAACATTGAAACTAGAGATGGGTAAAATTTTTTGAACATCGGTATTCAATGTATCGATACATTGATTTTTAAGAACATCGAAGTTTAAAAATATCGAAAATAATTTTTTTCCCTCTAGAGCTGCCATCTGTTGCACACCTTATTATTTGTACAGTATACTATTTTTTTGATTAAATAATAAATTTAAGAGCTAAAATACTATTGTTTAACTTATATTTTTTAAAAACATATTAAATACTTATAATCAGTTCTCGTAAGTTCATGCATATGCATGTACGAGCGAATATTATTTTATGTAAATTCAGCGAAATCGTTTTTTGTGGAAGTCAAAAAAAAAATAAATTAATAAATGTTTGAATTCATTTTTATTCACTTTTCCAAACTTGTTTATAAAATTTTAGTATTTTATCAATATTTTTAATTTTTAATAACATTAAATTTTATAAGTTAAAAGCAGTACCACGAAAACAATGTTATTGCGCACCACTACCACTCTCCTCTTATTAACGTGTCCATTGTAATCTATTTATTTTCGTTGCATCGTATGTTCATTAATTATAATTTTAATAAAATGTTATCGAAGAAAAAATATAAATAGATAATTCTTATTATTTGAAAAAATCCTTAAATGTTTTTTTTTCGTGCATAGTTAAGAATTTTTAATGCATATTTGATCAAATGTTAGTGCATTATTGCATGCATATTTATGCGTTTTTTAGTGCATGAACTTACGAAACCTGATTATAACTATATAGTGTATACTAAATAAAAATGTTTGTTTACTGCATACTAAAATAATACGAACAAAATAAAATTCGAACTTTTCGATCAAAACATCGATATTTAAGTTCTAACATTTCGAATATAAACATCGATGTTTAATCGATTAATTGAAAAAAAATCATCAATGTTGAAACATCAATATATTGACCCGAAACATCGATGTTTTTTGCCCATATCCAATTGAAACATCGCTAGATGTATTGGAAACGCTACCATATGAGAAAGGCAAATAGTTTCAGTATCTAAGTACACTACTAGGTACAAAAAAAATGATTTTTCGCCTGAGATCCAGACGGAATAGCAAAAACAGAGAGAGTTTTGCCTAATTAAAGTTTTTTAAACCTAAATTCTTTTCAAAATTAACAAAAATAAGACTATATACATCAATAATAAGGCTGATACTAACATATGGTTTTGAAGTATGGACTACTACAAATATAATACAACGAAGATTGAAGACGTTTGTAAACAAAATATGGAGAAAGATATATGTCCCAGTCAGAGTTACGAGGGCCGGTCAGTAGCGTAGGAAGTTCTACCAAGAATTGAAGAAAGAATTAAAAGTAGTAATAATTAATGAGTTCATAAGGAGTTAAAATATACAGTGGCTAGGACATATGATGAAGCGTAATACTAATGCAGTAACTAGAGATTGGCAAAATACATTGATTTTTTAAAAACATCGATGTTTTCGTTCTATATATCGAAACCCTGCATCTATGTTTTTATTGCGACGTATTGAAAAAAAATTGGTTTTTTTTTCGAATCCGAAGTCTGATATTTAAATAACGTATTTATTTAAACATTTTACAATTTATATATAACATAAATACATATAACATAATACAATTTTTCTTAAAAATTATTAAGGTAAACATCGATGTTTTTGTCGAAAATATCGATCACCCACATCGATGTTTCAAATATAGGTACATCGATATATCGGAACATCGATGTCTCAAACTTTTTTCCCATCTCTAGCAGTAACAAAATAATACTTAATAGGAAACCGGATGGAAAAATGCCGCGGGACCGTCCTTGAAAGAGATGAATGGATGTTGTAAAAAAAGATTTAGAAGACCTTTGAGCACAGAACTGGAGGGAGATAGTACAAGATCGAGATAAGTAGAGGGGTTTGGTGATGACGACGAAAACTCTTGGAGATTTATAAAAGCCAGAATAAAAAATATGAATAATTAATTTTATTATATACTATGTTATGGATGTTCAAAATATAAGAAAATCTTTATCATTAGATTTTAATTTTGTAACGCAAAATCTTCGTATCATATTTCTGATAGAGAATACTTGTTCAATAGGAATAAAATAATAGGACCCTGCATCTCTCATCCGAATATTTTTAATGTACTCCTGTTCCAGGAACAATTTATTTTAACGTTACGATATTTTTTTTTGTGGTTATTATTTTGACAAGTAAAATTGCATCAAAAGTCTAACGCTATATCTAATGGGATCAAACATTTGACAATACTATGATTCGTTAATTAGTTAAATGGTTTATACATTCATAAAAAAACCTGTGAACATTTTTTAATTGATTGTTCATTTTTTGTTAAAATAAAAATTTGTTATCTTTTTAACTTAAACGACTTGACATTTATGAAAGTAAGTGTACAGTAATATATTTAAAATATTACAAGGAAACTGCAAATATTTCAAATTTTTTGACGGATACTATTTCTGTAAGTAATTATATTATATTATAATAAACTGAATTAAAAAAAATTCATGTATGTTAAAATTATATCTTATATTAAAATTTAAAAGCGCCTCTTTTAGGGTCCACTCAACAATTATATCGCATTGTTTAACATTATGTAGTTTTGTATTATTAGCTAATGAAAGATACTTATTTGTCATACAAATATTGAAGAATATCTCATTTTTTAATTTACAATTAACTGTATTTTGTTTACCTCCGGTAATTGATTCAAATCACCTTGTTCTAGTTGTGTCTTTACTAATAAATATTTATCCCATAACCATTTTGCTGCGAACTTATATGCTAAACATATAGCAATAACTGGAAATAATTTATACTGTTGTGTTTGATAATCTAAAATTTGAGGTTCTCGCTCTCTAAAAACCATGTAATTTAATTGCATTAAAACAATATCGTAAAATTTAACTTTAAAAAAATAGTATTATATGTATAAATTACCCTAATTTAAGTTCTGATTGCCGTCGTACTGCACTATATCTTACTGCGATAGTAGCTGATTTCATTAAATTAGTGGTAACCAAAGTTCTAACAATTAATACTCTAACTAGTATCATTGTGCCGTATGTTAATTTTTCATGAGGTGACTTTTCATAAGTACCATCCTAGATTTACAAACATTATAGTTTTCATATGATAAAAATATTTTAAGTGTTATACCTTGTGGACTTTCGAATTTTTCATCAACATATGCATTCGAGGCAGTCGAACGTTATCAAATGCTAAATATCCATTATTTGCTGAGTTCATACCCATTTTACTACCGATTTCTCCAATTTTGATACCTGATCATAACAATTTCACGTATTTTTAATATTTTTAAAATAAATAATTTTTTTTTTTAAACTTTTACATTATATACATTCATATAAAATCCGCATATTTAATTTTTATTCTTTATTCACTTTTCATAAATCTACTCCAAAAATTATAAATGAGCAAATTAAAAGAAATCCATTTAAATTATATGGATAAGAAGTTTTATTATTTGTATTTAAATAGAAACTCATAGCGCCTACTTAAATATTTTTTAAATTTCAATTATATTAAACTAATACACGTAACCTTTAATTATAAAACCAATTTACAATGTTTTTTTATTTTAGTATTAGGTATTAACAATATTATTTTTGATGTAAATTATACAGTAATTCTAAAAAAAAAAACAATGTTGTTTTTTGAATATTATACTAAATATACAGAAAAATTAAATTATAAAAATAAATTTCCTGCCTTATGATTGAAGTAAAATCACTCAAATAACAATAAGTTGAGATAATATAACAATAATACCAGGCATAGGCATCCATGTTTCTGAGTCTCTTAATTGAACAATAAATGGATGTATCCCTTGATTAATCCCTTGAGTATAAAGTTGAGCGAGAACGATTGCGTAGTTACAAGAATGTCCAACTTAAATTAATTTTAAAAAGTATATTAAAATATAATAACATACAGATGACAATTTTTGTTAAAACATACGTCCACCAGGCCACCATTTGTACGACGTTAATGTCGGACTATTTAAAATGAAGTGTTCTGTAGCTGGATCGTAAGTACAAGTTGTTTCTAAGCCTCGAATAAATGTCCCATGACCAAGTTCAGTCTAGTTTAAAAACATTTATTTACATTTTAATATTAAATTTAAGTTGAAAACTATTTAAAAAAAAAATATATATATATATATATATATTCAATAATTAATACAGATCATCTGTTTTTGGTTATCACTTATAATTAGGGCCCGGTTTTATATGCATTTACATGTTTTTTTTAAACGGTGCGAAAAATTACTAGGTATACCTACTTATAAATAGGCAAGGTTTGAATTATATTCAATAGATCCAAAGTTTTATTTTACATATTTTGCCATTTTTTGATATGTACTGCATAATTCTCTATTTTATGAATTTTTATTGTATATACAAGTTATGTGTATGTATAAGGTTTTTAAATGCAATATTTTGCTTATATAAATTAAAAAAACGTATTTATAGTCACTGTAATTTGACGAAATCGTTTTCTTATCTTATCTGATACTGAACGGGATGAATAGTAATCTGTTATTGAGTAGGTTTTCGCGAATCATACATTAGTCGCGTTTGTTTCTTCGTGTTTGTCTTGATCTGAGTGCGAGTAATTTTCATTAGATTTAATTTATTTATATTTAAAATTCCAAAAATCAGTGCAACTATGTCTAGTAGGCTTAATAAATTTGTTGCCGAATATAAAGGTATATTTTCTATAGATAACTTGATTTTGTTCTGTTTAAAATATAACGTCAACAGAATGGCGAAAAACGTTTTACAGTCATCCAAAATTAACTGAAAAACACAAAAGTACAATTGAACGTTCGAGTTTACTAGAAACAAATAAACATTAATTTTAAATGCAACTTCTAAATCATGTTTTTTTCAAGACATATGCAATTCAATGGTTTCAAAGATATAATTTTTAATACACTGAATAAGACTTTTTTTTAATCAATTTTTTTTTAATTTTTTGTATTTATAATTAGGTATATTCCTACAAAATAAGATAATACGTATATATTTTATTGTGCATATTTCTGAGGTTTTTAGAGCATATAAATCCAGGTCCCACTTATTATAATAATAAGCTATAAATTCCAACCAGAAAAATTCATAAATCGGGTGAAAATCCATAATACCACAAACGAAATTACCTAACCAATAATACTATTGGCAAGAAGTTAAAACAAAAATAAAAACAAATAATCCTTAATTTTTTAGTAATTTGTTGTTAAATTTATAATATTACCTGAGCATAAGTACCCAAAATTGCACTTTTAAAAGCACGTTCAACCCATTTTTCTATTTGTTCTGGAGTACCATTCCCTATTAAAGCTGGTAGAAACATAACTACATGAACGGCAAAAGGTAAACTTTGTTTAATAATTGCTGTATCTATTCCACTACTCCAAATGTCTCTGAACGTATAAAAAAAGGTGTTTACTAATTAAATTGTTAGACGTTCCTAAAAAAATTCTACATTTGTTTTCTTTATAATGATTATTATTGATTATTTAACTATTGCAGTAAATTTAAAATAAATATTTTTGACTGCGTATAAAACCATAACATGGTCATTTAATTTGTTTGTATTTCTTATACTTATTTACAGATGAGTCACAAAACTCGATTTATAACATGACTTAGAGATAGAATAATCAAAATTAAAAAGCTTGTAAAAATTATTGATCTTGTATGAAAAAAACGTTGTAAAATTATGAATATAATAAACACTAGAAGCTATTTATAGTTCAAATAAAAGATTATTAATATTAAAAACGTAGTAAAAAAAATAATAAGCTACTAAAATATTATAAATAGTGAATAAGAAAGAAAAATATATTAAAATAAGTAATTTATGTTTAAGTTTGGAATTCTATAAAAATAATGATAATTATTCATACAAGAAATCGATTTATATTAAGTTTATAGTTTGATTAAGATTACGTATTGGGAGAAAAAGAATTTTAAATCATAAACTCTTTATATTAAAATGTACAAGATATAAAAATCGTAAAATAGTTTAATAATGAGGTAAAATTGAGAATTATTTTTTTTTTCGAATTTAGAATAGAATATTTTATCTTATAATTCATATAGACAATATTTAAAAATAAGAAATGGATAACTCAGAATTTTAGAATACTTAAATTAAATATATTTCAATAATAAAACGAAATCAAATTTGAACTTACGTATAAATCTGTAAGGTATGACTATTCGATATTTCTTCCCATTCTTTAATTTTTGTCAAAAATATGCATGATTTCTTAATAGCTTGTTCGTAATGTTCTTGATGGCTTAAGTATTCCAAAGGTACTTCATCTTTAAAACGTGGATCGTTTAGGAAAAAATCCTCTAAAAATTATAATTGTATAAATATTTAAGCACAAATGTCACATATTGTAATATAACAAGAACCAAAAAGTTATTGGTTACAATGATTTATACTTTGGCTCGTAAAAACTTCGTTACAGGTATCTATTTTTTACATCTATTTTTTTTTTTTTTTTTAATGTTTAGGATAAAAGTATGTTTTTTTTCATTATGTATTAATAAAGTCGAAATTTTATTCATTATTTATATTTTGGAAAACAAATAATAATTTATACTTTTAATAAGTGTTAGTTCATTTAAGTTGTAATATTTTCTACAGCTGCATAAGAAACTTGAAAAACACAAACTTAAAAGCTGATACAATTAAAATAGCAAGTAAAATGTAATAAAAATCATTTGATTTTGAATTTTTTCTAAAAATATATTTTTTGCTATGTCTGTAAATACTACTGAGCACTTGAAATCATATTTATGTGCAATTAAAATATTAAATTTGATACTAATTAAATGTATCGTTCAATAAAGAGTTAAGAAAAAATAATATGATCCCCTAAAATAAAAAAATATCCAACCCCCGATTTATTCAATTCAGTATACCGAGTTTTCGTCTTTTTTTGGTATTTTCCACACCATCGTCCAAGAAATTAGTTAATTCCTCTAAATTGAATGTACACGTCGTCCGTTCTTTCCGCAAATCTTCGTTGATTGTTACTTTGACCATATTATAGTTTATAAAGATTATACTTCAGTTGTATTTTGAATAATTGTAAAATTAGAATGTAAATATAAAACAATAATCGTTAGATGCAACTGATGTTTTTGAACACATTTAGCAATTGAATGTTAAATAATGAAGGCAAGCTTTAGGATTCGATATAATTATTCTATTTGTGGGTTACGACACATTATTATAATAACAGACTCAAGACTGAGACAATTGCGGCATATACAGTCGAAAGGAAATGAGGTGTACATTTTGACAGAGGGTCAATCGCAATAATGAATTTGATTAGTGAATAAATAATTAATATCATCCGATTCAAGAAGGTACCTATGAAGAAACTAAACTAAAACAAACAAACGTTTAATTAAGTAGGTAATAATTGTTACATTTTTGGCCGTTTTCATATTTTAGAAACAGTTATATTTCGAGTGTAAGTATTCGCAACATTTTATGGTCATAAGTATGATATATGTTTTGAAATCACATGTATCCATATAGAAGACTTCATTCGCGCCCGATAACAAAGTGTTGAAAAAAAAATTGTATGATCACCAACAGGTTAGTAATGTATATTCATATAAAATAATTTATTTTCTTTACTAAATAATGTCAAATCTATAGTGTGTAGGTAAAAAACATGCATACGACACACCAATCTCAATACCTTACTTGTATTGCTTATAGGTACATATAGACAGAAATGGTGGACATTATATAAACCGTATTATATTGCAAAGTATAAGTATTTCGTTCATTCTACTAATATAATTTAAGCATGTAAAGCTACGTAGGTAATTTAGTTCACAACTGTCAATTGTAAGTGAAAATTGATCCAATACTACAAAAGCATAGTGAAGAAAAAAGTATACTTTTATAAAAGCTAATCGGGTTTTATTCTTGATTATGGGTATATAAAACGCATAGACGAACGCAGAGTTTTACATTTGCGGGTGTCTAGCATTTTTCTTTTTATATTATAGATGGAAGGCGATAAACAAATTCGCCCGTTTTTATTTTTTTAGTTCATTCTTTTTTTTTTTTTAAGACGGTTCATAAAATACACATAAGTTAAAATATTTTAAATAATCATAACTTGCTTAATAACCAATACAATAACATATCATTGTGTACTATTTATCTACATAGCTATTGGCTAGGTTAACCTACTTAACCTAACCTACAAACAGTATAATATTATGTAGGTTCCTAATATGTAACTTGTAAATATTAATTATAATAATGTATTGTTTAATTTTTTTAATAAATTAATTTGTATAACATTAATTTATACGTAGCAATAAAAATACTAAAATAACACTAGTTATAATTTTATCTTGATTATAATTAGAACGCGGATTTTTATGTAAATACATAATTTTAATAAATGTAAATTTCTCAATTTCAATTAAAAATAAGGACGTTTCATAACAATTTGAATAATATAATACTTTTTTATTTTACATATTTTCACATATTTTGATTTAGGTAAGTATATATTTTTAAATATTTCATCAATATTTACATGTTTTATAAATATTTCACATTTTCTTACGTATACAGTTTTTATTTGCGTTGAAATTATTATATTAGAATTAAATTGAAGAAAAATTAAAGAAATTATTTAACATCTTGATTCAGATACTGCAATTATTATTACACAAGCTTCTGATATTATACAAAATAATAACCTGAAAAATAATTTAGCATATTTTTTCATATATTTTTTTTCTTGGTTAAAGTAATAAAAAAATTAAAAACATTTAAAAACAATTGAAAGTCTTGCTATAATGGAAAATGCAGAAAACAAATTAAATCAAATTCAAGTAGGATCCGAAGTTTTAATTAGAAATAAATTAAACTACGTACTCAGTAATAACGCTGGATTACAAAAAATTAAAACTATTAGAGATATTCTTACGAATAAAAATGAAAGAATAAATAACTACATCAAATAATATTGAAGTAACACCATCCGGCATATTTAGTATGAAATATGTCCCATTATCTTCGGTCGATGTTGAATATACCTTCAGTCGTTACAAGTCGATTTTAAAATCTAACCGCCGTACATTCAAATTTGAAAATCTCCAAATGTACGTTATATTCAATTGTTTCGAAGAAGGGAACAATGAAGATGATTATATAAATAATTATTAATTAGTAATTAAAAATGAACGTAAAATACCGATTTTGTTAAGTATTTCACGATTTTAATACATATTTTGACAAAAATGAAAACATATATTCTCCTTATTAGTTAGTCTCTTTTATTACTGATAGAAAACAGTATATATATAAAAAAAAAAAATTTGAATCACCGCTCTACGATGACAATTTTGGAATTTCACAGGGTTGTCACTTAGCTCCATCTTTATTTAATATATATAAATGATATAAATATTATGAATTCCCATTTACTACTTTTCACTGATGACTTAAAAATATTCCCAATAATTAAGACTCCTAATGATGAAAAATTGCTCAAGATTGATCTTAACCTACTCAATAATTGGTGTGCTCTTAATAAACTATATTTCAATATCGATAAATGCAAAATTATGACATACACAAAAAAGCGTGTAACTCAAACTTATAAGTATTACTTAATTGATACTGAACTGGCTAAAGTTTCTCATATCAAAGACCTTGGTGTTAACTTTGACCCTTACTTATCTTCAATGATCATTATGCATACATCATAAACAAATCATCTTCAATGTTAGATTTTATAAGCAGACTTTATTCTGATTTTAACAATCCTATAGCTCTAAAATCTCTTTATTGTTAATTTGTTCGTTCTATACTCGAATATACTATATATATACGTTCTATACTCTGTCGTTTGGTTTCCTTGCATGTCTGGTCCCACTGATGATATTGAAGCGGTTCAAAGTCGCTTCCTAAGGTTGAATTTAAAAGTGGTGTCCATCACCAGCGACATACATCTTATTCGCCATTAACTTTACGAATAAGGAGAATAAGACCTTAATTTCACTTTTAAGTTACTAAACGGTATCATTAATTGTTCTGAGCTACTGGCTAAATCTAATTTTCTAGTACCCGCTTCTTGTACCAGGAACTCATATACATTTTATGCACCATCGTATTAACTATGCTAAAAATGCTCCCATCACTAGGTCAATGTGCCATGTAAACATGTTTAATGTTGATTTGTTCATTTGTAATAATATTATCACTTTAAATGTATAACTTAAAAATAATGTAAATATTGTTTAATTATTATTTGTACATAATGTAACTTTATTCTGTCTACCAACTAAATTGTATTAGCATAAGAAAACACATGTAAACTATACGCTATAAACCAACATGGTCTTGTCTTTCTTATATATATTGGACCTAACCCGTTTAAATTTTCCATAAATAAATAAATAAATATATTTATATACTTTGACTTTTTTATTACATAAAAAACCGTTCCCTAATTATAATAGTATAATTTGGGTCTGATATGTTTGCCCGACACAACATTTGCCCGAGGCCCGACAATATATTTTACATTTTTTTACTGTACGTAATACTGATATACGATATTTTATTATTATTATTATTATTATTTATTAATATGCAATATAAATATACAATAATTAAAAAAAAATTAAATCAAACGAATATTTTATCATGGATAATATCTTTCTGTGAAGAGATACTAAGTATTGAGTAATACTTAATAAGAGCAAGTGTGTTATTATTAGTATAATTTTAAATTTAACATTCATTTGTAAATAACATAATATAATATAATATTTTATTAAAATTTTGAATAATTTTTGACACATATTTATTTATAATTAAAATAAATGTTGAATTTGAGATTGTCGAGCACGTGTAGTGTGAGGCAAATGGTGTCAGGCAATTAAGGTGTTGGGCAATTTAATGTCGGGAAAATGTACTGATCCCATATAATTTATGTATCATTATAATTGTATAAACTTATAATAACAATCATCTTTGAAATGGTAAAATATATTTAAACACTTCAGAAAATTAATTTAGAAATTTAAACACCAACTGTTAATTCCTATTCGACGTATAACAACGGGCATATTGGCTGTTTAATATAAGCGCCAAAGGTACAAAAATGACCTATTATTTGCGCCAAGTCTGTAGGACATAAGTGCTAATAATATTATGTACCTGTTTTACCCGAAATATGACATAAGTGCCAAAATTAATATTTTATATAAGTAGGTAGTTATTTAAAAATTGCTATATCTAATAAAAATTATATTATATATTATATTAATATTATTATGTCGATAATAAATTATAATATATATATATACAAATCAATATAAATATAATAAATGAATAAATTGGTTTCTATTTATAAAAAAAAAAATGTCAATAATAAATTTAATAAAAATTATATAATATTATAATGTATAAATTGGTTAATTTTTTAATCCCACTCTTTTCACGTATTCTGTACGATTTATTTCACCATCCTGGTATTTCTTCCGTTGAACAATTATTTCTTCGTGAGATATCATTAATTTATTGATACGAGGAGATTTCATAAATAAATATTTTTCGCTTTGTAATTTTAATAATACATCAATTACTATATGAACGGAAGAATGAACCACATAAAATTGATCTTTTAAATGTCAATGATATGATTCAGCTGCATTTGTAGTTCGTATAAACTCATTATCCGGAATTTCAGTTCAAATTAATATCTGTTATTTAACCAAGACTCACAGGTACCTACGATTTTGGCGCTTTCGTGCGATACGATTTTAGCGCTTTTGTACGATACGACTTTTTTTTTCTTATCGCATTTTGGCGCTTATGTATTTCACCGGGGCATATTTCGACTCCGCCGAAAAGGTATTTTTACCTATAAAGCCCGGTTTACATGCAACGACTTATTGCACGTTTTGCTGGATATATAAAATGAACAATAAGACGTACATTTTATAAAGTGTCTACACGTTCCAACTTTTACTTAGTTTTCCATCCCAGTTTCAACTGTATTTCTGTTCATTCTTCAATAGTGTTCAGTTATTTTAGTGATGTTTGACGATATGGAAGAAGCACTATTTTGGTTTATAATAGTGTAATATAACATAATGTTCCTAGTACGTGTGCAATTTCGTAGATCAGACATGTTCGCAAGAAAACAAAAAATACCATGCGAATTAAATTTTATATTATTTATTAAATATTATAGGTTAATATACCTTCTAATAGTAGTTCCTACTATAATCTGTATATATAAAACAGTAAGCTGATTGACTGCTATCAACGCACAGCTCAAACCATTGGACGGATCTGGCTGAAATTTGGCATACAGATAGCTATTATGATTTAGACGTGCGCTAAGAAAGGATTTTTCGAAATTTTGAATTTAAAGGGTTGAAATCGGTTTAATATTTTTTGACCAGGTCGATAATATTAAATAAAACTATTAAAAAATTATTAAAAAACTATTAAAAACTATTTAAAAACTATTAATTTTATTTTTGGTAGTAAATGACGGGTATTGCATAAATATTAAACAAAAAGATCCCGCAACAGGTGCCAAAACAAATAAGAATGTCAGTTCAAAAAATTATTATGCATATCGGTTGATGATTAGACGCGATCAGGACTAAGTTATTTTACGATGCATAAGCTTTGTCAACAATTCATGGTCGAAATATATATAAAGATAGATAGCGAACGATTTCGATACTTCGATTTCGATTCAATCAAAAAAAGCTGCGTGCAAAAGATTCTCAAAACAATTGTTAAATATTGGAGATGGGAAAGTTACTACAGATGAAACGAGATGTATAAAATTACCGAACGATTTCTGCACAATCATTTATTCGCAAGATGCTCTCATTGACCAGATATGTCCCAGTGTACACAGACAATACACAAATCATGAGTGGCTGGCAGAAAGAGCAATTTTAGTAGCAAAAAATGTGGAGGTCAACGAATTGAATTAATTCATATGATTATATTATAGATAATAATTCAAAAAATAAAATAAACTGTCAGTAAAAGATAACAAATTTAATCAAATTTTGATTTACATTTTATTTTTATTTTTATTTTTTAGGTATACTTTAAACCTTAAAGTTTAAGGTGTTTTTAGTCGTATTATAATTAGTTTTTATCAGTACTTTTTAATGATATGAAATCTTAATACTGATAATTATAATAAATTATTATTATATATCATAATATAAAACCAAGTCAATGTACTATGGTACATACTTGGTACCTACCACCTATATATTACCTACAAAGTCATAATTTGAGATTATCAATTATCATTATTAATTTATCAATGATATTCTATCCTTCGGTAATATTTATTTACGCAGGAATGCACCATATTATTTACATTATTTCATATTTAATAATAAATAATGTACAATTTTATACATACCCAGATATTTCAGCATAGAAGAAAAACTAATGCTTACTTATAAAAAATAAATAACTTTGTTTTTCTTATTATCATTAATAAAAATGGGAGGACTATGACAATACTACATGGCATTTTCAATGACACATTTTTCAATCATATAATTAAAATATAAAAACATGCTATTATTGTTCTTTTATTTCCTCACAATCACTTATTGTACTATTATACAGATTGTAATTTTATATTCTTTTTCTAATAAAAAAAAATAAATAAGAAATATATTTTAAATTGTACTCTATATAATTGGTGCCAAACTACTGACTTATACAATGAATATGGCTGTAGCTTATTATTTAGAAGTAATTTACAATTTTGAATATATTACACACATTGTAAATTTGTAATTACTATATACATATTATATAAGCTATTGCTGTGCACATTATATACAACGCGAGAGATAACATGCACAATAAAATAGGTAAAATTTATGCTTTCCGAACGTTTTAGTCTTTATAGTCCGAAAAAAAAAACATCATATTAAGATTTATGAGCACGTACATATTCAACCGAATTGCCTTCGTTGTACGAAGACATTTTAAAATTCACAAATTTGGGAGGAAGAATAAAATTAAAATAAACAAGTAAAATATATATATATATATATGTATATAATATAATATTATATAATTTTAATTTATGTAACTATATTTGAATATACTTAAATCAGTGGGGATGACAAATAACAAATTACGTAATGCCGGCCATACACGTTACGGTCTACCGGAGAGGTATACCTGCGCAGGCATGCCTGTGCAGGTATACCGGACGTCGTTTGTGTCTCCGGTGTACCGGAGAGGTCTTCAGTTTTTTCATGATGGCATGCCATACACCGTACGGTGAGGCTAGAAAAAATTGATTTTCGATCTTGCACCGGTCGCCTGTACAGGTCAAAAAAACTGCACAGGTCTATTCCCATACACACTACGGTCTACCTGCACAGGCATGCCTGCGCAGGTAGACCTCTCCGGTAGACCATAACGTGTATGGCCGGCATAATTAACGTTATTGTTCATCACACGTCACACGTTTTTCAAAATTGATTGAAACGCGTGGCGTGGAATTAAGTGTTAAAAATATGATCACAAAACTGATTGATATTTAAAAATTGCAGCGTTTTAAGGCTTAGCGTATAAATGCGTGTTGCGGGTTGTGAATAGTGTACTAACGTTTGATTAGTGTACTACTTCTCGGTCCGTGTACTTGTGTACTACGCATGGGCGTAACTTGGAAATTTATTAGGGGGGGGGAGCAAATATATAATTACATATCTGACGAAAAGGGTGTCCGCGGCCAGGGTTGGACTAGCTCTATAGCTCGGCCCGGGCAAAATAATTTCGAATGGCCTCAATGAAACTTTATAAGTAGGTAGGTACCTAATCAAATTATTGTTTAACTGAAAATGTATCTTCGTAACTCAAAAAACAATATACACACAAGTACATTTGAATATTTTTAGATATAATGTTATACCTTAAATAAATATAATTTACGCATAATATATTTTATCTATAATATTGATATAATGACCTACCTATTAAGATAAATTTTACACCATAAAAAATGGTTTGATTTAAATATGTTTATACATTTAATTTTAATTGAGTTAGAACACTAGGGTTAGCAACTAATTTCTCTTTTATGCAGCCTACAGTAAATTTCAAAAATAGCAAATGTCATTAAATATCATATAAATTTTTTATATTGTCTGACCCTAGAACCATTTTAAATTTGTGAATGTGGCCCAAAGGTCCATATAGGTTGCCGACCACTAAATTAGAATCAACATATTGTTTTTAATAAAATAATTGCTTACCGGTAATAATTAACTTGAAGTCAACAAAGAGGTTGGAAACTAGTAACAGACTCGTATAATAATTATTTATTTAGACTATTGTTCAACTAGTAACTGAACGTCAAAACTATTAAAATGCTTTTAAATAAAAGTCTAATAAATCTTATAAAATTATTATTATCGAAAAACAATTTCGTAATCGCATATCTTTCATGACCGTGTCTACCCATCCCAATATTTTCTTTTGGTTAAATGTTGTTTGAACAAACGCGAACGGTACGTCGTATGATTAACATATTGTACACATCTTTTATATTCAAATTTCCTACAATTTTTCTATTTATAAATATTTTGATGAAGTTATTATTGTCAATCAGCTTATCTCGATATTAGGACCCCTTTCACACTACACCACTACGGTGGCGCGGCCAAAAGAAACACAGAACTAGATTATGATTTTCACACATGGTGACGTGGCCAAATTGGTGGCGTCCCCAGTCGCGAAGGTCGCGACCAAAATAGCTGGACGCGCGATCACATAAAGTGGCGCCACCAAAACATTTATATGGTGTCTTATGAAAAACGGGCATTATTTTCAATTGATCGACCACTAGACGTATCTGCACTGTGTTTAACAAAATGGACAGCATAATTTAATAATCATAATCAAGACGTCTATTGTTAATTTTTTTTAAGTATTATAGTACATAACCTTTTCGGCATTCTTAAAGATGATTTAACCGGCCAACATACAAATATGAGAAACTGTATTTCACCTGTAGAAAAATTGATCATAACTTTAAGGTAAGATATATATTGGTTAATAAATATCTTACCTTAAAGTTACGATCAATTTTTCTACAGGTGAAATACAGTTTCTCATATTTGTATGTTGGCCGGTTAAATCATCTTTAAGAATGCCGAAAAGGTTATCAAATAAACTGATCGACATTCTTAAATAATTAAAAAAATGTTCTTCATATTTTCTTAAATCATAGTAAAATAAATTGAATAAGCCTTTTGCCGAGCGATCAGCAATTAATGAATGTACTCAGAACTTCCTGTTTTTTTTTTCTTTGCACGTCTACTACAGCTGTACAAATAAGCAACACATGTAAACTCTTCAACTTCCATTTTGGAACTAAATATTGGTTTGATTAGTTTGTTTGAATGTTGTACATTGTAAAATAAAATAATAAAATAATGTGTCTGGTGGCGTGTTTGGTGGCTATACTTTTTTGATGGCGTCACCATGGCCGTGTGAAAGGGGCCTAAATATGTTCAATTTTCAAACTCCGAGTTATCTAATCCTGTGTCGCCGCATTCATTAGTAATGTCATGTAACAAGGCGATATTTTTAATTTTATTTTAAGAATAGAAGATAGACACATTAAATTAAAAACAAAAAAACTTAGCAATTTTATTTAACCGAAATTACAGCAGCCCACAGGGGCATGCCCCGGTGGCCTAGTCCAACCCTGTCCGTGGCTAAATGCTGCTTTACTAACTACATATTATTATACAAAATTATTAATTTTCTAACATTATGTTAGATGAGCAAAAATTGAAAATTAAGATTTAAAAAAAAATAATTACATAGTAATAGCTATAACAAGTTGTTTTGTACTTATTTCAAAATAAGATATATTGAATATCAGAGGGGGCACTGCTCCTCTTTTCCCCCAAATGTTACGCCTATGGTACCACGATTTTATTTTTATTAAGGGTACACATAATCAGTAGCGCACCTAGGATTTTCTTTTTGTGTGTGTGTGTGTGGGGGGGGGTTTGGCCATTAATAA
Organism: Sipha flava; assembly: GCF_003268045.1. Taxonomy (NCBI): domain Eukaryota; kingdom Metazoa; phylum Arthropoda; class Insecta; order Hemiptera; family Aphididae; genus Sipha; species Sipha flava. The sequence continues at coordinate 997,275 of NW_020272843.1, forward strand.
TTTACTATAACAATTAATGTTGTATCTAATTTTACATTAATGTTAACCTTATGCAATCATATTGTTAAACATTGTACAAAAACAGTATATACTATTTATATTTGCACATGGAAAATAAACCCCTAACATGATATTATTTGTTATTATTCAGTATACTTAAAACTTCTTAATTTATCATGAACAGTTTATAAGGTCAACGGAAACTAAATGAAAATTGTTAACTGTAAAACATAGTTAGGTAAGGCTAAAATTTAATAAAGGAAGATATTTTGGGTGGGAGGTTATGACCTCTTAACCAACCCTGTGTGCACCACTGCACATAATTATAAAATTAGGAGGTGGTTAAGTGTTCCCTCCACTACACCAAAATTATATGTATATCCTGATCTCATGTGAACTCCTTTATATTCTCTTTCATCACAGTATTTGGGTAATGATATGCAATAATTGAATTATTCCATACACGAAGTTTGTTTTATGACAATTCAAGATGACTTATCTAAGAAAATCAAAGACATACCTGAATTAGTTATAGTAGGTACCTACATTTATAACAATTACTTTATACTGTATGACTAACACTGAATTATAAGTGATTGACTTTGTGATCGCATGTTTAATGTGCACTACCTTTCTATGTATGAATTTATATATTGTTATAATTACTCATTACATCTTTTATTATAACATTACATGTTATTAAACTGATGACAACTTCGTCCTGTACTATTTGTGCTCATTCATGATTATAATATTAATAGTTATTCTAATGCAATTACTTCTGTGAAAAGGAGGTTTTCCCATATAATGCTATTCTTAAGACCTAGATTTTTGTATGTCCGTAACATTTACATACAATTTATAATAATTTAGGCAAAATAATTAAAATTTATTTTCTCCGATGTAACAGAATTGTTAAGAAATAATCAAAAAGTTAGACACATTGACATAATTCACAAAAATATGTTTATTATTTCAAAAATACTTGTTTTATTTTTACTGTAATTATTATAATAGTTGATGTTAGTATAAATATTTTTTCATAAGAAATATGTCAACACTTCAGTATATTTGACCCAGTTATTTTCTATAATGGCTACTGAATATTAATATTATGTTTAGTTTACATTTTGTTTTTTTTCAACCTGTAGTGGAAGTAGTCGTCAATTTAGAATGCATTTTAATTAATGCTTTTGCATTCTAAAGTTATCTAAAATCTAAAAAAAAAAGTCAGATTATCATGTATTTATTAACATTATTCCACTACAATATAAATAAAAAATAAATTTATACAACATGAAATTACCATATATTGTTACATACAAAAATAATATGTAATCAATGTTTTTATTTTCAAGATGTACATAATAAGTTTATAAAAATCACAAAATATTTTTAAAAAGTTTATTAAATATAAAAACAAATCAAGAGTATAGTATAAGAAAAAATTAACACCAGTTACTTTTTGATAGATTAATTAACAATTAACCTTAATTAAAATATTTCCAATAAAAAATAATAACAACATAACATACTTAATTCAATCACATAAAAAACAAATAAAAAAATAATAAGTTATAAAAATAACCCACTTACAATCTTTTTAAACAATGAAGAATACACCTAATGTAAAAGATTAAAAAGAAAAAAAGAAGTGCTTTAAAAATTTTTCTTCGGTAAAAAGTAATAATTTTAGATAAATAGAATAGTAATCGCTCTACTAAATTAGATTTATTTATAGATTTGATTTTAAAAATGGTTTTAAATATTTATAAAAAGATATATTAACAGGATCTTGATTTAAAGGGCTTTTGTTAGCATCTTCTATTAGACGCTCATAGACATTTCCATCATATACTCCTAAAGCAGAAGCCAATATTTCATCTCGTACATCAAAACTATCTACCAACCCTACTGCATTGGGTCTAATACATCTTAAGCATTCTTCTAATAAAGACTGTACTGATGGAACATCATTTGATTTAAGATTTGAATACTAGAAAAAAAAGGAAATAATAAAAATGTTAATAGAATAAAATAAGAACTTATACAATAAAGACACTTACCTGAAGGAAATCACCTAATTGATTTATAATCCAATGACAACAAATTAATTTACACAACTCTGTAAGTACTTTCATTAACTCTGCTGAAAGTTTTACAGTTTTAAGTGTTGTAATAAAAGTGTTTATTACAAATGCTCTACAGTGTGCCTAAAACAAAAAGTTTAACATTATTTTATTATACAGATAAGGAATAATAAAAAATAACTATAAAACAAATTAAACTAAAAATTACTTCAGTTGCTTGAGTTAATTTAATAGTATTTTCATTCCAAGCATCTTCTTGAGACATTCCAGAATTTACTAATTGGTTTATAGTGAAGTAGCAATTTTCAATTTTACTAAAAATGTCAATAATGATAAAATATCATTATTATTAAGATACATTGTACAAGAAATACAAAATTTACCTTCCAGCAACTTGTGTAAATGCATTGTTCATACATTCTAAATTTGTGTTCCAGGTCTTACGTCTTGAGCTTTTGAAAGTATTTAAATACGATACAGTTTCAGTTAGAATTAAATTACATTTTGCATCATGACATGATTTAAACAAAAACCTTTAAATTTAAACTGGTGATTAACAAGAGATAAATACTTAAATATTATTATTTATATGGCCAAGAAATACACTTTATATTATAAATAAAAGTTAAATACACAATTAATAATTTACATGCAATTTTTTTTTTTTACATAATTTGACAAAAAAAAAAAAAAACCTTAGCTTGAAATGAATAATGCTTAAAATTTAAATATATTACCTTGCTGTTTGCAAAAGAAGCACAGTATTTTCTCCTTCATATGTTTCAGTGGCAGATGTCATTGCATACATATTTGGAAAATTACTGCAATTCATATATCCATGTCCCCCACATGCTAAACGACATTTTGTTACTGCAACAGCAGCATCAGCAGTACTGACAGCTTTTAAGCAGCATGCCATTGCATGTAACTACAAAATAAAGTAATTCTTAACTAACTTATATATCTGTTTTATTATGAATATATTTTGTTAAATAGTTTCTTGAAATTATACCTCTGGCAATTTTCCTAAATTGCCTAAATCTAACTGTGAAGTTACTTCATTATAAGTATCCCAAAGCCACATTGCAGCAAACTTGTATGCTAAGCTAAGGGCTATAGCTGGAAAAATTTTATATTGTTGTGTTTGGTAATCTAAAATTTGAGATTCACCTGCACTAATATCATAACAAACATTAGTATAAATACATTATAATAAAAAATATTTATGTATAACAAGCTCATTTTTAAAATAAATCATTAATATTTACCCGGGCTTAAGTTCTGACTGTCTTCTAACACAACTATATCTAGTTGCTATTATTGCAGCTTTTGATACATAACTACATACTAAATCTCTAACAATCACTACACGAACAAAAATCATAGTACCATATGTTAGTTTGTCATTTACTGATTTTTTGTAAGTTCCGTCCTTAAAGAAAAAGAACAAATATAGTTTTAACAAATAATTAAAATAATTAAACTTTTGGTTTAACATTTTTAAAAATGTATTATAGTATCTAAACAACAAAAATATTTATAAAATAGACACAATAGGATAAGCTATAAAGTATAAATAATTAGTGTAAATAATAAATAGCAAAAAAAAAAAAAAATAGAGCTCAAATGTTTATGACTAAAAGTTTATCAAAATATGCATTTGGATAAAACAAAATATACAATTATATGTTTAATAAGGTAGTTTTTTAATTTTTAACACAAAAAATTATATATTTATCCTTGAGTATGCAATTTTAATTTAAATTATTTAAAAAATAAAAACAATATTCACCTTAAGAACTTGGGCATTTTTCATAAGCATATTCATTCTAGGTATTCTCACTTTATCGAAAGCTAAATACCCATTATTAGTTGAATTCATTCCTAATTTACTTCCAATTTCGCCGATTTTTATTCCTTATATAATATTTGAATTAGTTACAATTTTACAATTACAAGAATTTATTTGTTATTAATATATTACCAGGCATTGGATTCCATGTTTCCTCATCTCTGAGTTGAACTATAAATGGGTGTATACCAAAACACTCTCCTTTGGTGTAGAGCTGAGCCATTACAACTGCATAGTTACAAGTATGTCCAACTAAAATTAAAAATGATATAGTATTTATATTAAATTAATTTTAAAGTTACTCACGTCCACCAGGCCACCATTTATATGACGTTAATGTAGGACTATTCAAAATAAATTCTTCTGCAGCTGGATCATAAGTACAAGTTGTTTCTAAGCCTCGAATAAATGTCCCATGACCAAGTTCAGTCTGTAAAAAGTTAATACAATACACAATCAATGTCGTAAAAGAAAATATTTTGATTTCAAATTTTATAGATGTGGGAGCATTTATAGTAAATATTCACTAGAATGTTAAAACTTTCTAGATATAATTCTTTTAAATTATTTAAAAAAAAAAAATAATAGTTCAATTTTTAAAATAATGATCAAGATTTTGGATATATAGGGATTTACATTGCATAAAACAGAATAACAAATAGTAAAATACCTGAGCGTAGGTTCCTATAATTTGATTGCTAAAAGCTCGACCAACCCAATATCCTTGCTGTTCCAATGTTCCCTGACCCATAATGGTTGGTATAAACATAACATAATGCACAGAAAAAGGTGTACCATCCTTAATTATTGCACTACCTATTGATCCACCTAAGAGTGATCTGAAATTTTAATAATAGGTAATTTATTATATATATATTACTATTAAATATATGTATAATTTTAGATTCATACTTGTATATTTCCATGGAACTGCTAGTACTCTCATCAGATTGTTGCCATTCATTCACTTTTTGGAATAAAATACAACTTTTACGTACAGCATGCTCATAACGTTCTTTGTGACTTAAATATTCCATTGGAACTTCATCCTTCAATCTCGGATCAGAAAGGAAAAAATTTTCTAAATTATAAATAAGTATGAAAATAAGTCCAACAATTAATTAACATAAGAATATCCACAAACCAAGTTTTCTTCTATTCAAGGTTTGTGTAGCACCTCCATCCAAAAAATTAGTGAGTTCTTCAACATCAAAAGTGCATTTTTCACGTTCTTTTAGCAGATCAGCATTGACAGTCAATTTCATTTTAACTCTGTAGGTATACAACTACAATTTACCAAAAAAAAACCCTATTGCAAGGCTATATGTTTATAATATTTTGGCTCAATTGTAATACTGTTATTACTATATATGATATAATGTATGTGTGTAGATGCATAAAATAACAAACAAAAAATAAATGTTAAAACGATAAGAGTAAAAATATAAAAATACTAAATTAACAACAGTGGAATATCTCAGATAAAATGGTTGTGAAAGTTAGTCATTAAGTAAATAACGTAATATGAGAGTGAAACGAAGATGGGAAAAGCAAGCACAACGAAATATTTACCCAAACTAAAATTAATATAATTGCGAAGGCGAAGGCAAAATACGGGTAAAAACGAAAAAAATTAAACCAATGTCGGACGCGTAAAAAAATGGAAATAGAGGACGGTTCCAGTGGGTCATTGAGAGGTACCGAAGGCACCTCGTATACGTTCAATATTGCGTAAACGCCTTGTAGCACAAAACAAAATTACTAAACAACACGCATACGTCTACAGCTAACATACGAACAGGTGGCCTTCGACGGACGACGGGGAATGGTCGATAGTTATCAATTTCCCGAGAACGAAGATAGCCCCAGCGTGAAGATTACGATTTCATTAAATCCTGTGCGTGATTTATCAAGAAATAACTTATCCGAAATCTGGTTCTTACCACGGCACGAGAGATTCGTAGGTTTAAAGAACGGTTTATACCGTTCGTACAGATGCTCATTCCACGGTATCCGGTGAACTCGCCATCGTCTGCCCCATCAATATCAATGTGGGACATACCTACTTATTTTTGATTACGGACTTTACGTGTCACAAGTACTGTTTGGAAAAATAAAAATAGTAGTGATACAAAAATATGTAAAAGTAAAGAGTTCGGATGTCGTTCAATGATCAAGTGAAAAATAAAATATCCTTACAACCCCGGAAAAAAATGTCCCTTATCAGAAATATAAAAGTTTTCAGCTGCTGCGCAGCTTCTCCATGAGAACGACTGTCGAAAAATGATATCGTATTGAAAACAATACAATATAAATATAATAATGTAATCAATATTTCCGAGTTTAACCTTAAAAACAAACAATTTTTGCCGTTCCAGCACTATAGTTGTGTATGTACATAGTACATGGCCTAAGTATGATTTACCTGAGTAGATAATATTACACTCCATCGTATTCTTATAGATATTTTATGGTTCTTGAATGCGTTTTAAAATATTATCATTATTTATGCGTACAACAGTGTTAATGTTAAATTGATTGCTAGATTTATCATATCAGTTTAGAAATTGGTAGAACTCTCGTTACCAAAATCAATTGTTATTCAAATTATTAATATAACACGTTTACCGCAGGTGTTTTAAAATTTATCAGGCAAACTTTCATGTAAACAAGGAGACTTTTGTTCGTTTGAACATTGGTCGAACCAATAAATCGAAACATTGTCAAACATGTCTGTCAAATATGTATTGGTTTCTGATGAAGAATATGGTGAAGCTGTTGAACTTCCATTAGAAGATAATGGCTCATTACTATTGTCTACATTAACGGCACAGTTTCCGGGAGCTAGTGGACTAAAATTTCGTACGGAAAATAATGTTGTGAGAGGTGTTCGATTAGCTGATGGTCGATTCCATGTACCTGATAATGAATGGGGAAAGACTCCATATTATTGTGTTTTCCCTAAAGGTATTTTACTTAATTAGCTCATACTATAATAAAAAACAATATTTTAACTTGTTTGACTTTATACTAATTTATAAATAATTAGTAAGATTTATTATTATGTAGGTATATGCTTAGATACTATGTTCAAACAATAACTAACTAGTCATTAAATCATGTAATCATTTATTTTAAGAAATTCTTTTTTAAAATAAATCAATAATTTCCTAGGTTGTAATCATATTAGTTAAATATTATATACTTAGTTATAACAACTATGATTTTTAAATATCCTAGATATTAATAAATTTAATATAGACGGCCATAAGAAAATTCTTAGTTCTTATACTACTATTTTTACCCATGTTTTAATATTATACCTTACAAAAATAATTTTTTGATAATTAATTTTTGTTTTTCTTGGTTCTATAATATTGTCATTCAGCAACATTTTCCATAAATTAGATATTTTTTAGCACAATTTTAAATGTGTATGCGTTGATATTCTTTTATGACGTAACTTAAAACTTTAATCAATAAGTTTTTTCTTATTTTGATGATTTTTTTATATCCAATTATTATTCCTAACTGGTTACTAAAATTATGTATTGTTTTACATGATCACAATTATAATATTTTATAGAAATTTTAATAATATTAAAATGTATACTAACAATAAATTAAGATACAATGCAGATATTCTAAAAAAGTGGTTTGTAAATGTAAAGAGTATTTATTTCTTATTTCTATACATTCTACAATACTTGTTGTATTTTCATTTTATCATGAAACAATTAATAAATGGCTATTTATTAAATATTTTATTTTATTTATGTAAGTTAAATAACTATATATTAATTAAGCTTTTTATTGCAATTAGAAGTCCAGTTTAAATTGAATGTTATATATGTTAACACTTAAACTGTTGCTGTTTAAATAATTTTAGATACCTTGATGTTAATGATTTCAAAATTAGACTAAATAGTTATATTAAATGTATTTAATTTTATTTAAGTTTTCTTTTTTCAATTTATAAAAATAAATAAAGAAAAATAGTTATTAATTTGTAATTTATTGTATAGGATATGTCACTGTTTTAGGTTGGGTTATTTAACCTATTTTTTTATAAACAATTTTTAATGTTTTGAGATTTCAGTTTTATAACTTATTAATTTAAAAAATGATTTAAGATATTCAACTATGTTTTTAATAAGGATATGATATCTGAGACCTTGTGACTTTTGAAGTTACTTTATTATAGCCAATTGGTTAATAATCTGTCAACTAATATGCTATACAAAAGCACTGCATGTATAATAATTAGATTTAGGGTTTAATAATAGGTTTAAGGTTTACTAATAAGTTTTTTAAAGAAAAATTATTTATAGTATTTAGCTTTATATATTTAAGTATATCTAATTGTTTTTACATTTTGTATTACTCATTTATGTATCATAAATTGTTCTAGTGGAAAATAAAAGGAAGATTGATGATAGTGTAGAAAATCCAACAGCTAAGACAAAGAGATTAGAAACTAAATTGAAATGTTCAGATTTAGTTGTCTTAAATATACCATATACTTATGATGAACAAAAATTAAAAGAATATTTTGGTCAGTTTGGAGAACTACTAATGTTACAAGTAATTATAATAAGTAGAAGCTTATCAACCTCATTATCAAGTTTTTCATTCCATTATTTTCATATTTTATTTTTAACACTTCATTATTATTAGATTAAGAGAGACAAAAATGGACAATCTCGAGGATATGGGTTTTTAAGATATACCAATTTGGAGTCACAAGTTAGAGTTCTTTCTCAACGTCACAAGATTGATGGTCGTAACTGTGAAGTAAAAGTTCCAAAATCTAAGGTAATATACATTTTAGTCACCCATTATTCATTATATTTTTATTAACTAAAGTATTTCTATAATTTAGGAAGGTAATAGTTCAGAACTTTCTGGAAAAGTATTTGTTGGTCGTGTTACAGAAGATTTATCAGCTGATGACATTCGTGAGTATTTCAGCAAATTCGGAGAAGTCATCAATGTTTTTGTGCCCAAAAATCCATTCCGTGGATTTGCTTTCGTAACCTTTCTTGATCCTGAGGTAGCTGCTAGCTTGTGTGGTGAAGACCATATTGTTAAAGATGTTTCTGTTCGTGTTTCTGAAGCTGCCCCTAAACCACAAGTACCTAAAAATCGTCATCAAACTCCTCCACCTAGTGAGCCATGGGAGCGTTCTAATAATCGCCTTAATGACAATTATCGAAATTGGTATCATTCTCTTGATAATCGAGGAAATGTAGATATGCCTAATCTTCAATCTTTGGGTATTAATGGACAAGACAGTTATCCAATGATGCCTTTAAGTCCTGCTATTGTTGCTGCTGCATTAACACAGGCTGCTGGATGGAGTTTAGCTAATGGCCGTATGATGCCACCTCCACCACCTCCTAATGGGAACAATCAATGGTCTCAGCGAAATAACTATAACAACAGGAAACGTGCTAATAATGATTACAATTCATCAGGAAATCGTTAAATGAGATAATGGTAATTTAATAAAATGTTAAATGAAAAATATATGTTAGGAAAATTATTTATTATCCTGAAATAATGCCAGTTCTCACAACTGTTTTGATTTTTCATTAATATACTTTGTACATATTTCATTATGTATAATAAAACTGGCTTGTATTTTTAATTTAAATTTCGTTCAAGAAGGCATTGCTGTTGGAATAACAATCATTTTTATTCAAATACAACATGTTTTCAATATGAAGTAGCATGGCCGAAACAATCTTATTTTACTGGACAAATTTATTTGTTAATCAAAATTAAGAAATTCATTTACACACTTATCATGTGTATATATAAATATACACATTAATTTATAGTTACAACACAATTGTTTATATAAAAATATTCTTAGTTATATAATTCTTATTTAAATTATTTTAAATTATTAAAATATATTGTCCTTTGGTGGTACGAATGATCTTACAAACAGAATGAATGTAATTTGTTTGACATTTTTTGATTGAAAATTATACTATCTTATTTGAGACTTGTAAGAATTGTGTTTTGCCTTATAATTTTAACATAATATGCTGCTACCATAGTATATATAAGAAATAAAAATGGTCTTGCTTTTTATATAAAGATCTTTTATTATGTGTCTGTATGTCTAGTGTGTTACTTAAGACTGGATTTTTTATTATATAAAGAAAATTATGGATGGTATTATGGCTTTCAATATCCACAATACAGTTGAAAATGATATCATAAATAATTATTAATTGTATTATATGCTATATTCTTAAAATAGTATATGAACCTGTATGTTAATACATTAGGTTTCTGCATATTTAAAATTGTATACTATTTTATTTATTTGAATATATACTAGTATATATTCAAATTTACTAGTTTTCCAAAAATATTGTATTATATTATATACAAAGTTATAAGTGTTATGTTATATACCTGTTTGAACCCATTATAGGATTAAAAAAAAAAAAAAAATTAAAAATATGTTTATTATGTTTCCGTGGCATTAAATATTTTTATTTGTTTTTCTTAATAGTTTGTGTATTACATAAATATTTATAAAATCTATAAAAAATGTATGCACAAAATTTAATTTTCAACATCATATAATATTCAAATATAATAAAAATAAAATTATAAATGTTGTTTCATTTTACAGTTAAATAATATAGAATATTATATAGTAGTCAATCTTTTAGTTTTAATATACTTTGTCTAAGTTTTAATAAACAATATCAAATATTAGAGCTTTTGAAGGTTAAAATATTCTCTTTTTTTTTTTGTATTTTGTAATATATTTATTATATTTTACAAAAATAATATTTTAACTTTTTTAAGTTATATTAAATAATAATTATTTGAATAATTTTTATTATTAAATAAAATGTCTATGATTGAAGTATATTAAAAACCATGATTGCCATAATCCTCCTTGTATTTAATTATTTCTAGTCTGACTGAATGAATGATGATTTTAATCTTATTATCATTATTGTTATTTTTATTGGTGCATAGAAAACATTTATTGTCTGCATAGAATAAGTTGTTGAAGTTAAAACTTGTACTAAATGTGTGTAAAATCATCTGCCTGTATGAAGTACTCTGATTAAACTGAGTTAAATATGTCTTACAATTTCAACTTCGAATAATATGATATTTATTTCTTATTATTAAAAATAAAAATTGAAATTTGGGCTATAATATTGTCGAATAGCTGTAAATTTGTGTCGATGAATGTCTTCAACAAACGGAACATCTCCAATGTTTTGTAAGTATGTATGTTTTCATGTGTATTTGCTCAGTTTCTCTATTACGTATATTTTTTTGTTTGTTTATTATCCCAGCATGTATGTTTTATTTTTCCTTTATCTATAATATATAGTTTTAAACTATGATCCAGAATATATTGATTAGCTTACATTTAAGTTCATTTTAATGTGATTCTGTTACTGTTCTGTTTGGTATACATAATATATACGTATAGGTATTTCTTATTAATGCTTATTATTTTAAGTGTTAAAAATAGTGTTAACATTTTTATTCATTTAAAATATTTTTGAAACAGTAATTAATTTAACTTATTTTATTAACTCATTTCAGCTTCACTTGTGAATTTTCATTGGCAAGTTCCGAGGACTAAATATTATCAGTCATTTTCAATATGAAATTTAAAATATTTGCAAGTCGTTAAGTAAATACATTAATATTTCTTCTTTATGATAATTCAGATACACTAATTTTTCTTTTTTCACTTTTACTTAATATTATTTTTCATTCGTTTTCAGGAAAGTACTTTGAAATGAGTATGAATGATTATATGAAAATAACATTCTTCAATGGGTTAGTATTTAATTTTTTTTTTTTTTTTTTAATTTTATTCTATCTTTAATTTGTATAAATTAATCGATTTGCTTCATTATTTTGTTACACCTATATTTTTGGTATCATGGTTATCATTTAACATATTTAAAATCCCTTAACTAATTCACTATTTAGTAATTACTACTTAAACATTATTTATTGTAATCCTGAGGTTAACTCAAAGGATATGAAGTTCCAATAATGAGTAAATATTTTAGTGAATACTCTTATTAGAAAATAATTATTTCATTATTCAAATTGTTAGTAAATTAAATGTTAAAAAAGATAAAATAATAGTTAATTATTAATTTACACTGGGTGCTGATATAAAATTACTTTTCAATTTAGAATTGATTTTATACAAATGAATCACAATAACAAATTATATTTTAAATCCCTTCTGATAAATGATAACTATTTTTGTCACTATAGGTGAGTTGATTCCCAAGACCTATTTTATGTATTAGTTGATTCCCGGGTCATTAAGAAGTATGTACGAGTTTATTCCCTATTGTATATTAATTATCAATATATTGCATGAGTAAAGAGCTTATGACTGTAAAGAGTTCGACCATCACATATCAAATAACTAAATTATTTTATATTTTTTTACCTTACTACTAAATGTTTTTAATAATAATTTTTTACCTACTACATTTTTTTATTAACCCGGCGTTAGAAAATATAAAACAAATGTTTTATTAAAAATGTAAAAAGAGTGCGGTCATTTTGACCATAGCGCGACTAACGCCAGATTAATAATTGAATGGTTTTCAAAATATGAAAAAACTAAAAAGAACATTTTTGAGAAACTTGTCAGCCAACCTCTTCGTAGTGTTTCTTGGGTTATGCTATTAGGCTGAATATTTTACTAAATATTGAATAAAATATATAATGACTCGGGAATCAACTTGTTCATACTTCTTGATGACCCGGGAATCAATTCAATGGTATTGGTGGAGGTAAACAAGTACCCGGGATACCTTTTTACAGCAAAATTTCTGCAGTACTACTTCTAGTATACAATTATATTTAAAATAAACATACATGTGGAACTAGATTTGTACCAAATTTCAAAAATATTCTTAATTATTTACAATGATTGATAGATATAACAATACATAATATTGCTACGTTGAGAGTCAAAATATTTTTAATTTATGCAATAGCTTGAGTTAAATGCATAAACATTTCTTGTTAAATATGCGGAATGCAATGCTAGTTGACCATTGCACCCATTCAGTATAATAAAATCTTGGTTTTATTAAGAAATACCAATAATAATATTACTATGATGATTTATATTTCATATCTTATACTACATTGTGATGAAAATAAGTGTTGCATATAATTAGGGCTCGGGACTTTTAGGAACTTGCATGTTTTTAAATAATTATCAAAAACATAGCTAAGTAATATATAAATTTGTTTCATAGCAATACAAGTTTATATTTAAAATTTATAGTTGCATATTTTGCATATTTGACCATTTTTTATTTATAAATGCATATTTGACAATTATTCATATGAAGGAGTAAGTTTTTAAATTTTATAAAAAAAAATTATAATTTATTTCTTTATATATCATGTGACTTGGAACTCAGGTGTCTTATTGGTGCACTAACTGAATGCATTAAAATAATTAAAACTACAAAAAACGTATACATTCTGCAAAAATTGAAGAATCTGCACAAGCTAAGGCTAACTACTAAAAATATTGAACATTTTAAATGGAATAATGAATCTATGGATGGATTGCCTGCAGATATTAGTAGTAGTGACCTACGAATTTTTAAGTTTGCACCAATAAGTTCCGTAGACGTGTATTGTTCCTTTTCTAAATATAAAATTATTTTGTCTGATAACAGGCAGTCATTTAAATTTTCTAACTTAAGAAAATATCTTATAGTCCAATGTAATGCTCAAAGTTAGAAGAATTATAACTCTATTAAAAATAAAAAAAATGTTTTCAATTTAATTTATTTTTAAAACCATTTTAAGTATTTTGTTTTAGATAAAGACTCAATATAAAATGAAAAAAAATTTGAAAGAAAGAAAAAATTATCTCAGATTATCATATCTATCATATATAAAAATATTATTATAATTTTTTACTAGTTAAATTTTTTTATTTAATTAATTATTACAAATATAATTTTTTTTAAATTCATATTTTAATAGCATATTTATTGATTTTTTTAGGGCATAAATGCATACATATTTTAAGGTTTTTAAGGGCATGAAGTCCCTAGCCCTACATATAATCAATGACTGTTAACCATTTATAATTATTTTAAATTCTATCTTATAATAAGCATAAATTTAATTATAATACATTTTTAACAATAGAAAATTTATCATAAACCATCGTAAGAATTTATCATAGGGAAATTGAGGATAATTGATTTAAAGTTTGGAGTGCTGAACACTCTTTTCCTTTATTTGCATATTCTGAACTGTACAAGGTATCCAATTATCTACTGGAAATCCTATTCCCCTTCTTCCCATGGGCTTATTAGATACGCATCAACATAATTCCTATCCGTGATATGGTTGTATTTTAATCTTAATTTTTGTTTTATTCACTAATTATTAATTATCATATGTTGAAATACTTAAATGAGAATTTTGAATATTCATATTAAAAATTACCCATAACTTATATATAGTATACCACAAATTCGTATATTATTGGCATTGAACTATTGGAAGTATTATAATATAACCAAGTCTTGGAATTTAATGTGTTGAAAATAGTTTGAATATGTATAAATAATTTGTGTTAAATTAATTTAAGGCTTGCTTAGTTCCCAATTAAAAATATAAATGAATAAAATTATTAGTAAATAATTTTATTTATAATTATTTTTTTATTCAAATGTTTGAAGAATAATTCAATTTAAGAAATAAATATATAGAACAGTAATTAATTAAATCGTACAAACAAGAACATACTACTTATGATAATGAATTTTAAATCTAGAAATTATGAATTATGAACTTGTGTCAAATCAGATTTCAATTATGTTCTACCATTGATTATAAATTATTTATAATTAATAGCTATACACTACATTAACAAAAATGCTCTTGCATGAAATATTGTTGAATTATAATTTGAAGCGTAAATTGAAATTGTGATGTCCAACACTGTAAATGCTTATTTTTTATTTTATTACTTCAGTATCAGTTAATTATAAGTTTGAATGTATACTTTTTTTTTGATTCATCATTGTACCTATTCCATATTTGAAACTCGTTTTGTAATAGTAATTATTATTTTTATTTTCTACCTTACTTAGGTCCTACTAATCCTTTACTTTTATTGTAGGTTTATCATTCTATTAGGTGTTGGCCCGTAGAACGGAATGACATGAATTATACAATGAAAACAGCCTTTTCATATTACGGTATTACCTTCGTTTTGTTGTGGTCACACTGTATTCCATTAACAGTGCCCAGTGGATAATATGAGTTTTAGATAAACTGCGTTCATTAATTTTTCTTCGACTGAAATTTGACTTACAATTTTGAACTATTTTTACTAAATTCATTTTATTTAAACATTGTCTGGGTTTTATAAAACAACAAAATGTCGAAAACTACCAACATGAAAGATATTTTACCCGCATTCCCCGAGGAAAATATTGGTAAGTGAATGTTATAGTTAGACAAATAAAAGGGCGTGTACCTCTAGACAATTCAATACAATATCTATTTTAATTCCCAATTATTTCTTATTTTCAGATATGTTTGCCGCTACCAGTGTTTTACAGCAACAAGCAGCAGAAATAAGAAATTTGAATCCAAATTGGTCTTCTTATTTACAGTTAATTTTTGGAATCCTGGTGAATCGTCTTTCTTGTGTAATAATTTATTTTTCAATTTCTTCATAGGTCTCAGATGATATCACAAGATGTGTTTGACTTTATTAGTGCTTACGATGTAACTGATGCAAAAGGCCAATTTTTAAACAGCAACCGTCCTCAAGCTGCTAAGGCTTTTTTTAGCTTATTGGAACATATTTCAAAGGAGTCAACTATACAATATGTACTTGTACTAATTGATGATTTATTGACAGTTAGTAACTGTTATTTAAAATATTTTAAGCTTCTTTTTTTAAATTATTTATCAAAATAAAATTAAAGAATTTGACTTGTTTTTGTATAATTATTATTATTATTATATGATATGGTTAAATTGTATTTTTTATATTGTTTTATTATATTTCACCTTACAGGAAGACCGATCACGTGTAGAAATATTTCATGAATATGCTCTTAAAAAAAATGAACCTGTTTGTGGAAATTTTTTAAACTTATTGAATGCTGCAGATGGTTTCATAAATAATATGTCTGCTCGGATTATAGCAAAATTTGCTTGTTATTCAACTGATCTCATCAATCAAACTGATCTT
Organism: Sipha flava; assembly: GCF_003268045.1. Lineage (NCBI taxonomy): Eukaryota > Metazoa > Arthropoda > Insecta > Hemiptera > Aphididae > Sipha > Sipha flava. The sequence goes on from NW_020272843.1 coordinate 1,013,491, forward strand.
CAGTTCTACTTGAATTGGATTAAAGAGCAACTTTTGTCTGCAGTAAGGCAATATTATATTAATAACATTTCTCATTGATTTTTCTTTAGTTACAGTCCAAAATAAATTGAAACTAACAGTGTTATAAATTGTTATACTTGTAATTTATTTTAAAATTAATTTTTACTGAATATTTATATTTTATGTACTTATATCAAATAATTGATTAGATATTTATTCACATTAATATATGATATAACAATATAATTTACTGTGTATGTGTTGTCATACTGGTTAAAGTAAATATTTTAATTTATCACAATATATTTATAGCATTTATAAATTAGTTTAATTATTTGTCTACTAATTATTCATTAGGCCAATTGTTTTAGGTACATTTTAATTTTTAAATTTCAGAACAATGAATACATGCAATCAGTTGCTCGCTGTTTGCAGATGTTATTGCGTCGTGATGAATATAGAACTGCTTTCATTTCGGTTGATGGAATATCTACTCTTTTAAGTATATTATCAGGACGAGTTAATTTCCAAATACAATACCAACTAATATTCTGTGTTTGGGTTATGACATTCAATCCAAGATTGGCTGAAAGAATGAACAAGTTAAATTATATAAGAAAATATTTTAATTAAGATACTGTCTAACTTAATTCTTATTTTTGTATTGATAGATTTAATGTTATTCCGATCTTGGCAGACATTCTGAGTGATTCTGTTAAAGAAAAGGTCACACGGATTATTCTTGCTGTATTCAGGGTAAATTTAAATTAATTGAGTATATAAGTTATTTTTTAAAATGATGATTTGAATTTTAGAATTTAATTGAGAAGCCAGAAGATAGTACTACTTCAAAAGAACACTGTATTGCTATGGTTCAGAGCAAAGTATTAAAACAACTAAGTATTCTTGAACAAAGGAAATTTGATGATGAAGACATAGTGGAGGACATTCAATTTTTGAATGAGCGTCTACAAGCATCTGTTCAAGACCTAAGGTATAGTTGATTAACATTTTATTTTATCAAAAACATTTTATATTCATTTTATCTTCATATATTAGCTCATTTGATGAGTATGCTACTGAAGTGAAGTCTGGTCGTTTAGAATGGAGTCCTGTGCACAGATCAGCCCAATTCTGGCGAGAAAATGCATCTCGTTTGAATGAAAGAAATTATGAACTTTTACGTATATTGGTGCATTTGTTGGAAACAAGCAGAGATCCACTAGTTTTAAGTGTTGCTAGTTTTGATGTTGGAGAATATGTTAGACATTATCCTCGTGGAAAACAGTATGTATAATGTTTTTATTAAATTAAAACTGTACCATACTTATTTCTTGTTTATTTTGTAGTATAATTGAACAGCTTGGTGGAAAGCAACTTGTTATGCAACTTTTATCCCATGATGATGCTAGTGTGCGTTATGAAGCACTCTTAGCTGTACAAAAACTCATGGTGCACAATTGGTTAGTTTCAAGTATATTAAAAGTTACTATAGTTTTGGGGCTAAAAAAAATATAATAATTAAAATATGAAAACATATGTTCAAATATTTTTTTTTATTGTATGTTTTATGTTTACAATTATATGAATAAATTATATAAGCAACTCAGAATTAAAAAAAAGTGAAAAGGTGGCAATAATAGGAATAACAGATTAGGAGGAAAGTATCTGATGAGTATTGGGTGCCACTTTGGTATGCACTCTACCAGTTTTTCCTGTTCTACGTCAGTTCTACACCCGTTCTATATTGGACAATGACTATTTTTTATGGATCATAGAACATGAGTGTGAGGTAGGATCAGAAATGCATTCTGATGAATAGGCTGGATATAGGTGTCTCACAAGCTAAGGTTTTATTCATAAAATGGTAAATCATTAAATCTCATATATAGATGAAAATACAGGAACCCTCACTCAAAGTATTGAAAGGTCATGGTTGGATGTGAAAATGAAATAATTGAAGAAAATTAAGGAAGTTTCTCTTCATTATTGCAGTCTCATCTTGATTACTGTTGCTAGCTAATTGACAGTAAGTCAAGATAGTCCTGATCTTTTTCTCACCATGTTGGAAGATATTCAGAAAGTGTACCAACAATAAAATTAAGTACAGTTAAAACGACGTATTGTAGAACGCATACTGAAACAAAAACTAGTTCGTAGAGCACTTATCCAATTAGAAACTTGTCGGTTGAGCACATACTGAAGTGGCACCGAGTATTGATTGTGATATTCTATGAGTGAAGGAGTCAAAAGAAACAACGAGAGTGCTATAGGACAAAAAGGGGCAATCAAACAAAATGTGAGGAAACTATAGGGGTATGAGTAGAAAGATACAGAGAGGTAAGTAATTTGAATGACTGTGAAGGAAGTAAGGTGTGACCAAAATGGAGGTGGGAAAATGAACTAATTACAGGATAAATTTAAGTTGTAAAACCATGGTTTTGAATGGAATAGTGGTGTTTACATTTCTGTGTCAAGTGGCATAGTTAAGTGGGAGATTGATGTAGGAATTGAGCCATTAAAGATTGTAACAAGATTTAAGATCAGGGCGAAAATCCAACCATGGTATCAAATTACTGGTTGTATGTTAAATGGATGCTGTGGATTTGATCAGGGAGTCTGCTATTTCACTGTTTTTATTAAAATATTAATTGTTTTATTGATTTTATAATTTGACATTATATATATTTTAGGGAATACCTTGGTCGTCAATTGGAGAAAGATCAAGGCACTACTTCAGACAGAACTGCTCTTACAGGAAAAGCTTAAAAATAAATGAAAAATAAAATCTACGAAATAAATTCATCATAATAATAATGTACAGTTGTTAAAGTTGTCATTTTATAGATTAGTTATATAAACAATATTAGTTTGATATCATTAATATATATTTTTTTTTGTTTAATTATTTATGTATTATTGTTCCAATATGGTATTTTGTGATTAATTTTTTTCTCCATATTTTAACTATACCATTATTTTATTGTAGTTAATTTTCATAGATATATACACTTAAGCAATGTTATAAATTTGATCATTCCAATATAATTCATAAGGAAATGTATTAAACAATATTTTAGTAATCTTGTTTTAGGCTTTATACATACCTATTTGTGATACAATATACTTACATGTGTTCATGTTCTCAATGTTTAAAATAGGAATGTAACAACAGTTTAAATGTGAGTACAGCATTTTGATGACAGTTACTAAGTTGAAGTGGTATATGAGTACATAATTGCATTCAAATAAGCTCAACTGAACTAAAATAAAATAGATCAATAATTTATGAAAAGTGAATCTTATCTGAATTTATCATTTGATAATTTTATAAAGGAAGAATATTCTTATCACGATGGAATGGTATAAAATTTTAGTATTTCTCTTTTGTTACTAAAACTATAGCAATATGGATCAAACTGATTAGATGTTGCTATTGATACATCCAAGGAATCACCTTATTTACGCATTTTTCGGAAATCTTATAGCAAAATATTATGTTTATATCTTTTAAGATTTTATGTATAATATTTAATAATACTGTTAATTATTAACAGGACTCGAGACTTATAGTAGGTAATTAAATTCATTCAAATAAGTGCTTAAAAAAGATTTTAAAACATTATAATCACTCAAATAAGCATTTAAAAAACTTAAATTTAAACAAAAATATTTAATAAAAAAAAAAAAAGTTACCTAGAATAGGAAAAAATTAGCAAACATTTTTAAGTTTTATTTTTACTATATATATTTATACTGTGTACATTTTTTTTACTTATTTATTATGATCACAATAACATGTTTATAACTCGGCTAACCAATACTACCACTGGACACTTGTTTGTCCACCCTTAACATTAAGTATTATATTTAAATATGTATAAGTATGAGTAGTATGATTAATAAAATATGCAAATAGATTGGATGTATAGCCATGTTATAACGTTCATCAATCTTTTTTAGCAACATTGTTCCTTCCACTTCAAGTAATGGGGAAATTGGAATATGAGTTATAAAAAGTTGTTTGATTTCATTTAAAGCTTTTGGTACTACCCCAGATTATAAGAAAATATAATTTCATATAATCTGTGGTACTACAAAAAGTCTTGGCGTATCACTCTCAAGATTAGTAATCCAATTAACTATTGGACGAATAAGAGTGATAAAATGTTTAACATAGTTCCAATATTGATCTGATAATATGTGAGGATAATATCTTGTGTTTCATTGTTTTATCTAACTTTTCTATTATCTTAACAAAAATAAACGTGGACAATATGTATGTTTATAATAAATTTCAATATTTTTTCAATGTACTTACATTTATATCATAAGAAACTGCTAAATTCTGTTGTGTGCATTTATTTTTTTAGACTTTCTAAACAATTTATGAATGAAATTTATCTAGTTTTTACTGAAAGTTTGAAGGAACATTTGATGTTTTTTGCTTTTTGAATACGTGTAAAATTAGCAATAAAAATCAAATGTTGCTAGTGTTAATGTGCACATGAAAAAATTTGAAATAAATGGTCACTCGATTTTTAGAACGGTAAAAAATATTTACCGCGTACAAAAAATATCGGTAAAATTTACCAGGTAAATTTACTGAGCTCCCATCTATAGTTATTATTTAAAATTTATTAATATAGAATATTATTTTTAAAATCGGTTTGTACATTTAAAGTATTAAAATTATTTTTCTTTATTTCATTGTGTATGTGTAATTCTTTTAAAACGGAATTAATGTAAATGCTATTTTGAGTATTAATATTTCTAAGTCTATGTTGATATAAAAATGTAATATATATATATTATGGTGTTTTCTAAACCATGTTTCAAAGATTTAAATTGGAAACAGCATTGGCGCAACTAGGGGGTGGGCTAGAGGGGACTTAGCCCTCCCTGACTGCAATTTAGCCCTCCAGAAAATATTCCATGTTGATTAAACTATAGTCAACATTTTTTTTCCAAATTAAAAATATTAAAATTATAGTTAACATGTTATTTGTGATAAAATCATGATAAGACATATGTGGATACAATATTTACGACAAATCTGTTTTTAGATTAAGACTGTGGGTAATGCGTACCTACTAGAGATCAGCACTGGCCGGCCTAGCCCGACCCACACCGGGCTTGGTCCGGGCCGCGTATTACCAAACCCTAGAGTGCCCCAGCGCCTTATTCTAATACGCTGTTCTCATTAGTTGACCTCATTATGGCCGAGCCATAATTTTAATATTATTTTAATATATTTTTAATATATAATTTAATTTTATCAACGCAACAAACGTACGGAATAAAATATGATTTACTTAACTTTCTACTAAAATGATATAATTTAAAATATAAATTATGAATTGAAAAATTTAAAATTTTGAATATACATGGCATTCATTTTTCAAGTAACTCTGATGGGCCAACTGTCCAAGAGTCCAAATCAAGGTCTGAAAAGAGAAAAAAATTTCCAAGAGGCCAATTTTGAAAAAAATATTAACTGTGGTTCAGTTGACCCCCTGAACCCCTGAACCCCCCCCTAGATCCACCACTGCTGTAGCACGCGGCTGACGCAGTGCGTCCGAGATTTTGGACGCGCGGCCGATCACGGATTTCTTAAAACGCAGCCGCAAGAGATGCACTACTCATATTTTTCATACATAATAAAATATTATTTATTAGAGCCCTTCAGTTATTTTTCTACGTTTCAATAGTCAACAGTGTATTGTTAATTATTAATTTTATTGTGTATAGTGAATACCTAAAATATTATATACAGTGAAGTGTAGGACGTAGGTATCATGTTATTTAATCTGCAGAAAAAGTATGCTTAATGTTTTAAATCAAACAAGCAAGGGTGATTGCTGACCAATTCAACCAACATTACATCTTATTCGTACGAAAATAGTATTTTTGATGACATATTGTAGAAAAAGAAGCTAATAATTATAATTATTAATTAAATAATAATATATTTGCATATGCTGGTCGCGCGTCTCGTGTGATCTGACTGCCTTCGAAGCGGTCATCGCAACGCGTCTATTGACGCATGTGACTGTCACGCGCGTCTGCAGCGGTCTAGGAAATCCGTTTCTATTTAAAAATAAATAAAGTAGCATCAGTGCGTCCAAAATCTCGGTCGTACTGCGGCAGCCGCGTTGGCCGCGCGTCTACAGACGTGTCCTAAGGAATCGCACCTTAATAACACATTTAAAAGGCTTCCGAAAATGACGGCTTCATTAATATTTAACACTCATATATATAACTTGTAAATGATAAAATTTTAATTTTTTTATTTTAAAAATGTCATGCCTGTGTACCAAAGTAGCATTAATAAATATAGCTACCTCTAAATATGGATATATACTGCTACGTGTATTGGTAGTGTATTGTAACTTTTTAGATATGTATGGCATACATTATGTACTATGTAATAAGTGCGGATTAAGAACATATCTAAGTATAAAAGTTATTACTAGTTACAAATAATTATTATATTATAATAATAATATAATTAATACTGCAGCACTTCTTAATTTAATAGTGATAATCAATATGATTTGTGTATTATAAATGCATCAAATTTTAATTATAGCTTCTCTAAAATTACAATTAATAATCGTTATATATATATATATATATAAATGTACGTGTGTTTCTACTGCATTGATATCATAATCTTGTTATGTACAATCAATAGTTGTGTTAAAGTACGAAAATCCCAACATGCCACCAGGACAGTCGGTTATCCATTAGTAATTGTGTACAATTAATTTGTTGTCAAGTCTGAATAATTGGAACGAGTGTGCATATAGTGTGTTTGCAACTATTTCATTACGTTCGTTTTATTGCACGCGACAAGGTTATAATAAATTGTTCATCGACCAACTATTGTCATATAGAAGCTGCTGTACCTATATTGTATACGTTCTTTTTTAAACCGTATGAAAATGTGCGACGAAGATACCGTGAATGTTGATAAAGACTTGAGTTTCGGTACAAAACTCATACATTCCGGACACCACTCCAGCGAATGGACTAATAATGACGTCGTGCCGCCTATATCACTGAGCACGATATACAACTCGGAGTCACCAGGAGTTATTAAAGTAAATTTGTTTTCTTGTACACAGGCATATTCACTTAGAGTTAAATAACAGGGTTTTTTTTTTTTTTGTATTACTGATAAATTAATCTTTTTTTTAATTTGCATCTGTGCTTATTATGTGAAGGATATATAAATATTTGGGGTTCTAAGCCTTTTAAGCTCCAATAAATTTACTTCTATGTTCACGAGTCCCATATTTTATTATGACTTGGACTTAATTCATTATTTTATATCCCCAAGAACCAAATTTTTCAATATCCTGATCGGTAATGCAAATAATATATTAATATAACATTCAAAAACATATTGTAAAGATTATTGTGATTTTAATCCTATTAATTCTTTAAGCTGTACATATTTTTACTTAATTCGATATTATTTATTGTCAGGCTGTATAAAAATGTATTTAACATAATAATTTTTCAACAATGTAAAACGAAAAAAAAAATAAAAAATAAGTAATTCAGTATAGATACAATTTAGGGAAGACAAAATACATGGTTATGTCAAGACAATTAACCCCCAAGAGCAATCTCAAGATTCACGGATACTCTTTCGAACAAGTAAAAGAGTTTAAATATCTAGGGGTGAACATTAATGTGGAAAATAGCATGCATGAGGAGATAAAGATCAGACTGATGATGGCAAACAAAAGCTATTATGCAATGAAAGAGATGTTCACGTCGAAGTTACTGTTGCGACGAACAAAGGAAAGATTGTACATAACCTATTTGCGGCCAATAGCGACGTATGCATGCGAGACGTGGGCGAGCACAAAGGATGGTGAGGCAAAGCTAGCCATTTTTGAAAGAAAAATACTAAGGAGAATCTATGGTCCAGTGTTTAATGCAAACCTAGGAATTTTCGAAAGAAGAAAAAATGAAGATTTACAAAAACTCTATAATAAACCGAACATCTGCAAATTTCTTAGTAACAAAATATTAGAATGGGCTGGACATGTGTGGCGTGTAGAAGGATGTCTTATAAGAAAAGTGCTCGATGGAAAGCTGAATGGAAAAAGATCCATAGGGAGACCACGGCAAAGATGGTTCGACACAGTGAAGAAAGACTTGACACGAGTGGACCCTACTTATAACATCAATTTGGCAGTTGATAGAATGCATTGGAGAGGTATTGTAGAAGCGGCATTAGACCTAAATGGTCTGTTTTAAGCCTAAGAAGAAGAAGAAGAAGTATAGATACAATATTATAAATATTTTTTTAAAAATTACTTAAAAATAATATTTTTAATATAGTTATTACATCAATATTTTAAGTCAATAATATTATTTGAAAAAAATTGCAAGATTACCGATTAGAAAATGTTTACTACATTGGTTGTATAGAAGAAGAATGATATCACTAAATTAAGGCGTCTTTATCAACGTTTTAAATTATTATAATTATCATAAAAATTTAGTTGTTGCATCAATAAGCATCACTATTGTGTATATTATTATTTCATTATAATATCATATAATAATATAATTGGGGCCTATCCTAACTAAGAGTATTTTTAAGTGGATACTTTGATATGTTTTATATCATTAGACGAGAAAGATTTGACTGAGCGAAGGTTAAAGAGGAATGTTAAGTTATCGATGTTTATTTTTTCTATACCTGCAATATCTGAGTATGAATGAAACATCTTAGATAGATATAGTTTAAATAACTTAACTTTTTCAGAATCAGAGGTGTTAAAATTTCTGTTGAGTTTTTTTGTTGATAGAAGATTATGGCGTAGCATTTTCCATGTGACTATGCAAAGCAGTATATATTATATATTATATATGTTATTATTATCAGTTACAAGGTTATTTTTTGAAGTTGACTTTTTTTGTTATTGAAGTTCTCTATAAATTGAAAAACTTTTGTAATTGATAGCATGGTTTTTGGATCAGAAGGCACATTTTGTTGAGGTATCTCGTGAATTGGAGCAGACCGAAGATTGATGACCAGCTCCATAGTGTACATAGCGAGGATGATAGGCATAATAAGCTTTTGTATGACCATATTCTTGGCATTTTAAGCATTAGCTGATTATTTTAGATTTGTATGGTTCATCAATTTTAATTTTGATGTGCAGTAAAGATAATCATTCAATGATTTCTTTAAATGGAAAAGATTTTTATTTACTTAATGTAGAACGATAGTTACCTACTTGTCTGACCTCAAAAAGAAAAACTTCCAATTCTTTCTTTTGTCTTTTTTCTTTCAATTGGTGTGGAAGATTGTAAATTACGTACAACTATTCGCGAAGGTTTATCTTCTCTGAATTGGTATGTATGATCAGTGATGTAGTCGTAATTTTTATAGTGAGTATACGCTTAAATACGATCGATAATTAAACGTGGGGGCCTCCCCCCTATATAGTTATATATACGTTGTTAAAAATTTCATATTTATATTTACACTAACCTGTCACAATTAAATCCATGGGCGTATTTTATGGGGGGGGGGTGCAAGGGGCGATCACTCCCCCTCCCCCGAAATCCGTATTTAAGGGATTAATTATATGTGAGATACACATTTCAAATTTTTTTAATGTCGATCATTTTATAACGAAATCAAATTACGCGTGACTGTGAATACTGAATTAGGCTTTTTGTCGAGCCCATACTTATACAAATAGATTTGTTACAAACTAAGCGTAACTTTCAAAACACAGCCAGGTGTAAAAAAAGAACTACACAAAAGTCGATATGTTCATGTGGATCCGGCATTAGATTAAAAAAAAAAAAAAATCACAAATATTAAGGATTCACCTGATTTAAATATTACCAAAAATTTGACATGTAAATTTTGAGCCTAAATTTAAGAAAAAATTTGAGTCACCCCTCCCCTCCCCTAGAAGTAAGTCTAAATACGCCCCTGATTAAACCTCATATAACATGTTTTCAGAAGTTTGTTTATCCTATTCCACTAAATCCAGAAAAATAAATGTTGGATCTTCTTGAGAAATCGACGTTTTAATAAATATAATCATACATGATTTTGAGTTAACTATTGTTGATTCATCAATTAAAACAGAAATCTTAGACTCAGAATCGATTATTTCTTTTATAACAACTTCTCTCATTTTGCATGCAATATGACTCACAAAAGAAGTACACGAATACCTAGAATGCAAAATTGAACCTAAGTGCACACACCTTTACATTTTTGCAATTCTATAGGCTTTGAATGGTCGTCAAAAGGCCTATTATGCTTTGGTATATAGTATGCAGTGCGAAAAACACATTCATTTGAATCTTTATTTCTATTAAGTTGATCTTCAAAACTCTTGGTTATCGCTTCTAACTCTTTATCTTTTTTTATACTACAGGCAAAAGTATGAGCACTAGATTCAGCATGTCTCTTAATCTTATTTTGAAGACTGGCTAATCGTGTTTTCTTATTTGGATGATAACCACTATCAACCAAACAAGACATCCATTTTTTTGAAAGTTCTACACCTTTTTTTTATAAGTTTTTAAATAACCAGCTTCTTAACAAAAAATACAACCTAACTTTTCTCTTGAACAAATTAACCAGGGATGTTTTGTTTTTCTTTCAAGCCATTACTCAAGTGACCACACAGGAGGCCATTGTACTTTTTTCTAAAATTATAAATGAAATTATTATATGTGGCGTATTGGCGTGATCAATAGAAATAATATTTTGATTTTAGAGTTCAGTAGTTTATTTTTTTTCACTATCATTGTATTTCTCTTGTCATCGTTTGTGTCCGAATATTTAAATTAATTTAGGATGGGAAAAGAAAAATTATTTACGTAAGCTACTCTAAAAATATACGATTTGTATGATGTATTCAAGGTCTTTTTTAAGCGCTTATTTTGATGATTTTAAAGGCTATAAATCCCGAGCTCTGGTTATTAGTATCTAATACTTACCTAAACGGCTACACATTAAATTTAAAAAAAGTATAGTTTTCATTATTTTATAACTAATAGCAGTCCCTAAAATTGTGTGTAGTACGAAATTTAAAAGTGTGCTATTCAAATTAAACCTTTATAAAAATATTATTTATAATTTTATAGCTTGACATGTTTTTAATGTTTAAATGGATTTTTTTCCAAACTACATTTTAATTATTATCTACATTCTACAGAAACACACAGTAAATAATATTTTGTGTTACGTATTGTACTCTTATTATAGTTATTATTATTCATTCTTATTGAGAGAAGATATTTTTATTTTTATCAGTTTGATATTTTAGGGACTGATTTATAACTACAATTTAAATTGTCGGCACCTACAACAAAGGTTGTTATTCAAAAGTCAGTGCAATAATCAGTTCATAGGCGCCAAGAACATGGGTGCTCGGGTACTCGAGCACCCATTGAAAATATTCATTGTGTGCGGAGCACCCAATGGCTAATATATTAATTATAATTGGTAAACCGTTATCACCACATTCATCGTATGATATCAGTGGCTTCACCGCAAAACCTCGTAAGTCAAAATTAGAAAAAAAAATTTTTTTCTTTATTGGATGTACTGTATTTTTCTGTACATTTTGATTTCTACCGGTATTTTTATAAGATAAAACAACAACTTAAGAGATATAATATTTTATATAGATATTATCTTTAATCGTGGATAATACACAAAAACAAACAGTTGTAAGTCATAATCATATAATAGTACAATATATTTTGTTCATAGTCGTAACCATTGTATCAATGAGAAAACCTTTTTATTTTATGTTCATAGTCAATTTTATAAAAGTGACAAAGGTCTTGCAGTTACCAAGTTACCAGTTTATAGAAAATTTAGTATAGGGAGTGAAGAGAAAAGCCCCTCACTAATACTTGACTTCAGTTGCACATAGGATTTTTTTCGGGGGGAGGGTTGTTATTCTAATAATAATTTACTATAGAGATAAATACTGTATAGCCCTAACATTATACTAGGCCTCGGAGAAATTTCGAGGATGGGAGGGGGGTGAAACCCCTTACTCTCCTACAATCCTGCGTGCACCACTGCTTGACTTTAGTAAGAGCACCCAATACATTTTTGAAAACCTGGCGCCTATGAATCAGTTATATTATTTTAACTAAAATGTACATAACGCCATTATGAATATTTGTCATCATAAAAATGGCAAATTTGGTAATTAATTGAAATATTGTCTTGAATATTTAAAAAATGCTAATTTTATTTATCATATTAAATTTTATTGATTCCAAATAAATATACTACCACTCTTACATTTCCTAATAATTTATCAAAAAAAAAGTAGGAAGCTTTTTTGTCTCCCAAAAAATTGTAAATTTGGATGTAACTGGCTTTTGTACTGGTGTCTAGTGTCTTTATACTTAAATATTAAAACACAAATTTAGAATAAACAAATATGTTAAGTTATAACCAGGGCTCATAACTTCTAGCATTTGCATATTTTTTTTGAGAGGTCCTAG